>NC_069499.1:98555064-98887564 GCF_027579735.1 Bombina bombina
AAAGAAAAAGTGAGCGAAAGAGTGAGAGAGAGAAACAGAGAGAAAGCGTGAGAGAGAGAGAGAGAAACGGAAAGAGAGAGAAAGAGTGAGAGAGAAAGAGTGAGAGAGAGAGAGTGAGAGAGAGAGTAACAGAAAAAGAGAGAGTGAGAAAAGGAGAGAGAGAGAGAGAGAGAGAAAAAAAGACAGAGAGAGAGAAAAATAAAGACAGTCACAAATATAAAAATGAAGATCAAGAAATTGAGAGAATGAGAGAAAATGACAGAAAAAAGGGAAAGAGAGAAAAAAGAGCGATAAAGAGAGACAGAAAGAAATAGAGAGTAATAGAGACAGAGAAATTAAAAAAATGAATACAGAGAAAAATAAGAGAGATAGCAAGAAAAAATGAAAAATAAATATAGATTAAAGGGACAGTAACGTTGAAATGAAAATCTTTTATGATTCAGATAGAGCATTAGATTTTTAAAAAACTTTCTAACTTACTTTTGTAATCACATTTTGTTTGTTTTCTTGATATCTTTTATTGAAGAGTCAAACGAGTTAGGCTCATAAGAGCTCAGGAGTATGCACATGTGTGTTGTACTCTATGGCAGCAGTGTTGTGGAACATTATTTGTAGCTTTGTTATACAATGTTCCACAACACTGCTGCCATAAAGTACCACACACATGTGCATACTCCTGAGCTCTTATGAGCCTAACTCGTTTGACTCTTCAATAAAAGATATCAAGAAAACAAGCAAAATGTGATTACAGAAGTAATTTGGAAAGTTTTTTAAAATCTAATGCTCAATCTGAATCATAAAAGTTTCTCATTTCAACTTTACTGTCCCTTTAAAATAAAAACAATCATATGAAATATAAAAAAACCACCTGTCCAATTGTTGCGTTTACAGCTAGAAACAAACACGCAGGAGCTAGAAACAGCAGGTCATCAACCTTGGAAAATCAAAGATATAGAAAAGAAGAACATAGTAAATTTTTAATAGAAAAATACAGTATATAAAAATAGCACATTTCATGATTCTTACTTGACATAAAAATAAAAAAAATATTCTTTACTAACAAATTACATTGATTATCAGCGAAAAAAAAAAAGAAGTAATAAACAACAGCGTCATGAGATAGAAGTAATTTTTTTATGTTCAAAAGTTTTCAAAATTATCCAAGTGAGAATGGAACACATTACTGTACATAAATCTTTCAAACAAATCAAATAATGGTTGTGTTTATTTAAAAGTTATTGAGATTACAAATTTGAATAAGAAAAATATATTTTTATTAGCTTGGATTGCATAAAAAATAAAATAATGGGTGATCAAAATGATCTCACTCCACTGCAACATAAGTGACCATTTGGGACATGGGAAATTGCAATAAAAGCATAAACTATATATATATAATAGTTATACATTTTTTTTTTTTAAAAACTCTGAAATAAGCAATCACATTTCCCACCATGGGAGTATGCTGGTGTCAACAAATCACAACCATTTTTTAAAAACAATTATATGCCAAAAAAAAGAAAAGAAATGGATAATAAAAAAAAAAACATATAATATTGCTAAAAAATAATAATATAATGCAGTAATGGAAGTTGTAGCCAATAATATAGAATTTGAAGCTAAAAAAAATGAAATAAAGATCACACCAAAATAAAATAAGATTGCTAAAGGCATATGAAGTTAGAGTGTATAAAATAAAAAAAATAAGTTTATACTTACTATATTCTTCGATTGTATTCTAAAGGTGATCTGTGTTTGCCACCCTGCTGCTATGTGTTTGCTGAATAGGGACCTTTGAAAAAAATATGCGTAGTCTCCGTAGTGTTTAGAATCCTCTATGAAGGCTTTCTAATCTGATTGGCCAGTGTTTCTGTTGCACAACCAATCAGATGACTTTGTTCCGTTGTTGCTCAGTGCCTTTATTTCCATGAGCTTCATGAGCGCGCTCATTAGCATGGTCAGGGGGCGTGTCAAGGAGCGGATAGAAAAACAAAAAAATAGATAGTGTCATAGAGGGCGGAGTTTAGAATATACGACTGGGATTTTTTTTATAATAAAGAAAGTCTTCTGTTTACTGACCCTTTAACACTAACACCCCCCTAAGTTAAATATAATTTAAATCTAACTAAATAAATTAACTCTTATTAAATAAATTATTCCTATTTAAAGCTAAATACTTACCTGTAAAATAAACCCTAATATAGCTACAATATAAATAATAATTATATTGTAGCTATTTTAGGATTAATATTTATTTTACAGGCAACTTTGTATTTATTTTAACCAGGTACAATAGCTATTAAATAGTTAATAACTATTTAATAGTTACCTAGTTAAAATAATTACAAAATTACCTGTAAAATAAATCCTAACCTAAGTTAGAATTAAACCTAACACTACACTATCAATAAATAAATTAAATAAAATACCTACAATTAAATCTAACACTACACTATCAATAAATTAATTACATGAAATACCTACAAATAAATACAATTAAATAAACTAACTAAAGTATAAAAAATAAAAAAAGCTAAGTTACAAAAAATAAAAAAATTAATTACAAACATAATAAAAATATTACAACAATTTTAAGCTAATTACACCTACTCTAAGCCCCTTAATAAAATAACAAAGCCCCCCAAAATAAAAAAAATGCCCTACCCTATTCTAAAATTAAAATAGAAAAGCTCTTTTACCTTACCAGCCCTCAAAAGGGCCTTTTGCGGGGCATGCCCCAAAGAATTCAGCTCTTTTGCCTGTAAAAAAAAACATACAATACCCCCCCCAACATTACAACCCACCACCCACATACCCCTAATCTAACCCAAACCCCCCTTAAATAAACCTAACACTAAGCCCCTGAAGATCTTCCTACCTTGTCTTCACCATGCCAGGTATCACCGATCGTTCCAGGCTCCGAAGTCTTCATCCAAGCCCAAGCGGGGGCTGGAGATCCATCATCCGGCTGAAGTCTTCTATCAAGCGGCAAGAAGAAGTCCAGAAGAGGCTCCAAAGTCTTCATCCTATCCGGGCAGAAGAGGAGATCCGGACCGGCAACCATCTTCATCCAAGCTGCATCTTCTATCTTCATCCGATGACGAGCGGCTCCATCTTGAAGACCTCCAGCGCGGATCCATCCTCTTCTTCCGACGTCCTAAGTCCGAATGAAGGTTCCTTTAAATTACGTCATCCAAGATGGCGTCCCTCGAATTCCGATTGGCTGATAGGATTCTATCAGCCAATCGGAATTTAGGTAGGAAAAATCTGATTGGCTGATGGAATCAGCCAATCAGATTCAAGTTCAATCCGATTGGCTGATCCAATCAGCCAATCAGATTGAGCTTGCATTCTATTGGCTGATCGGATCAGATTTTCCCTACCTTAATTCCGATTGGCTGATAGAATCCTATCAGCCAATCGGAATTCGAGGGACGCCATCTTGGAAAATGAATCAATCATCTTGAATCAGCCAATCAGATTGAGCTTGCATTCTATTGGCTGTTCCGATCAGCCAATAGAATGCAAGCTCAATCTGATTGGCTGATTGGATCAGCCAATCGGATTGAACTTGAATCTGATTGGCTGATTCCATCAGCCAATCAGATTTTTCCTACCTAAATTCCGATTGGCTGATAGAATCCTATCAGCCAATCGGAATTTGAGGGACGCCATCTTGGATGACGTAATTTAAAGGAACCTTCATTCGGACTTAGGACGTCGGAAGAAGAGGATGGATCCGCGCGGGAGGTCTTCAAGATAGAGCCGCTCGTCATCGGATGAAGATAGAAGATGCCGCTTGGATGAAGATGGTTGCCGGTCCGGATCTCCTCTTCTGCCCGGATAGGATGAAGACTTTGGAGCCTCTTCTGGACTTCTTCTTGCCGCTTGATAGAAGACTTCAGCCGGATGATGGATCTCCAGCCCCCGCTTGGGCTTGGATGAAGACTTCGGAGCCTGGAACGATCGGTGATACCTGGCATGGTGAAGACAAGGTAGGAAGATCTTCAGGGGCTTAGTGTTAGGTTTATTTAAGGGGGGTTTGGGTTAGATTAGGGGTATGTGGGTGGTGGGTTGTAATGTTGCGGGGGGGTATTGTATGTTTTTTTTTACAGGCAAAAGAGCTGAATTCTTTGGGGCATGCCCTGCAAAAGGCCCTTTTGAGGGCTGGTAAGGTAAAAGAGCTTTTCTATTTTAATTTTAGAATAGGGTAGGGCATTTTTTTATTTTGGGGGGCTTTGTTATTTTATTAGGGGGCTTAGAGTAGGTGTAATTAGCTTAAATTGTTGTAATATTTTTATTATGTTTGTAATTAATTTTTTTATTTTTTGTAACTTAGCTTTTTTTATTTTTTGTACTTTAGTTAGTTTATTTAATTGTATTTATTTGTAGGTATTTGTATGTAATTAATTTATTGATAGTGTAGTGTTAGATTTAATTGTAGGTATTTTATTTAATTAATTTATTGATAGTGTAGTGTTAGGTTTAATTGTAACTTAGGTTAGGATTTATTTTACAGGTAATTTTGTAATTATTTTAACTAGGTAGCTATTAAATAGTTATTAACTATTTAATAGCTATTGTACCTGGTTAAAATAAATACAAAGTTGCCTGTAAAATAAATGTAAATATTAATCCTAAAATTAATCCTAAATATTAATCCTAAAATAGCTACAATATAATTATTATTTATATTGTAGCTATATTAGGGTTTATTTTACAGGTAAGTATTTAGCTTTAAATAGGAATAAGTTATTTAATAAGAGTTAATTTATTTCGTTAGATTTAAATTATATTTAACTTAGGGGGCTGTTAGTGTTAGGGTTAGACTTAGCTTTAGGGGTTAATACATTTATTAGAGTAGCGGTGAGGTCCGGTCGGCAGATTAGGGGTTAATACTTGAAGTTAGGTGTCAGCGATGTTAGGGAGGGCAGATTAGGGGTTAATACTATTTATTATAGGGTTAGTGAGGCGGATTAGGGGTTAATACATTTATTATAGTAGCGGTGAGGTCCGGTCGGCAGATTAGGGGTTAATAAGTGTAGGTAGGTGGCGGCGACATTGGGGGCGTCAGATTAGGGGTTAATAAATATAATATAGGGGTCGGCGGTGTAAGGGGCAGCAGATTAGGGGTACATAGGGATAACGTAGGTTGCGGCGGTGTACGGAGCGGCAGATTAGGGGTTAAAAAAATATGCAGGGGTCAGCCATAGCGGGGGCAGCAGATTAGGGGTTAATAACTGTAAGGCTAGGGGTGTTTAGACTCGGGGTACATGTTAGGGTGTTAGGTGCAGACTTAGAAACTGTTTCCCCATAGGAAACAATGGGGCTGCGTTAGGAGCTGAACGCTGCTTTTTTGCAGGTGTTAGGTTTTTTTTCCAGCTCAAACTGCCCCATTGTTTTCTATGGGGGAATCGTGCACGAGCACGTTTTTTAAGCTGGCCGCGTCCGTAAGCACCGCTGGTATTGAGAGTTGCAGTGGCGGTAAATTATGCTATAAGCTCCCTTTTTGGAGCCTAACGCAGCCCTTCTGTGTGGGAGAAAAAAAGCCAGCCTTAGCTACGCGGGTCGTTACCGACAAAACTCTAAATCTAGCCGAAAGGCACTAGTGCAAGTTGTATTCCAATGAAGTTAAAGTCACAAATGGAATAGGGAAAAACAATGCTAGTGTAGAAATGTTTACTGTACACTTAATGCCAAGCACAAAAAGGGTGCATCTGATCACCTTCATGACCAATTGCTTTAGAGAAACAGAAATTGCAGTCATTGGGGTCTGCAGAAAATGCTGTAAAAGTAAAAATGACAGAGGCAACATGTGCAGCACAAGAGAGTTGCTGATTCTCTTTTTAAAAATTGTGGCTCATTCACATCAAAAAGCGACTTAAAGGGACATGAAACCCACATTTTTTTTTCATGATTGAGATAGAGAATATAATTTTAAACAACTTTCTAATTTACTCCTATTATCTAATTTGTTTCATGACCTTTTATGTCGTCAAATCTCCGGCCCTTAACCAACACACATTAATACCAACCCTCAACATAAACCCCTCATAAATAACAGACAACAGACTTGGCGTTGGTGCAAAATTGGCCGCAGCCCTTTTATTAATAAATAACTTAGTAAAACTTTTAATAACTTAATAAATAACAGTGCAAACAATTGTAAACATATTACACTTCAAACCACAGCGGTGCTAGTCCCCTGTTAAGTTTCTTAATTTAACTATGGCCGTAACTCCTTGTTTACTGGACCCAACCGTGCAAAATGGTTGGGCCCGTCACAATCCTCCACATCCAGGTTTCTAAGGAACCCCTTGCCCTTAGAAAACCCCACCTTGCATTCCCCAATGGGGAATACAAAATTCAACCAAACCGACCATTGGCCATAATTAATCTGCAATTTAAGGGCTAGCACCCCCACCTCCCGACTGCGACATAAAACATGAAAAGAAAAACACATAACAAACACAATTCTTCAAAATTAGGGACGGGTGGGAGGGAGATGCTCCACTTCCTCTCAACAAATTATTGTGCTGCTTTTCCCGCTCAGCCTGCCCCCTTTAAAACCTCTGCCTCAGCCCCTCCTGTCCCCCAGCCAGCCTATACCACCGAGAGGAAGGAGAGAGGGGGGCCTCTTTCCTCCTCCGGTCAAAGCTCCCTCCATTCAGCGCGGCAAATTCCAGGAGCAGCTTTCTCTTTGTATAATTTGTTGAAGGAGCAGCAATGCACTAATGGTTTCTAACTGAACACATGTGTGAGCCAATCACAATCGACATATATATGCAGCCACCAATCAACAGCTAGAACCTAGATCCTGTGCTGCTCCTGAGCTTGCCTAGATAAACATTTCAGCAAAGAATAACATAAGAAGGAAGCAAATAAAATAATAGAAGTTAATTGGAAAGTTGTTTAAAATTGTTTTCTCTATCTGAACCATGAATGAAAATGTTTGGGTTTCATGTCCCTTTAACTGTAAATTTTTGCTAAGATGGTACTTAACGCCACAAAAATGTAAACACATTTTCTCCGGAGCCTCAGATTATTTATCATCTACGGTGGACATGCCCAAAAATACTGTAAGTAAATTCTCAGAGGAAGTATGCGGCTATTTAAATAGACTGCTTTACTGTAATATGCAGCCAGATACTGTAATCTTTTTGTTTCATATCATACTCAAGCTTCCCTCGAAGTTACTCAACTTTTTTTCAATTAGCTATTAGTAACGCAAGCAAATTATACCCAGATTGTGGAAGAGCCACCCCACCTACTCTTTATGTGGCGCACACAATTTTAATGTAACCTATTGCTAGAGAGATTTGTTTATTTCACTATAGATAAATTAGATTTTACCACAACATGGGGGTCGATCCGATATAAAGCGTCGCCCGCAAAAGCCGGCGACGCCAATATTTACGCTGATTTGGTATCCTATATACGGCGTAACCTAGAAGTTACGCGCGTATATTTCTGCCGTCGCCCGTAGTTTTTTGGGCCATAGGCAGGTATACCAAACCAGCGCAGTTTGGTATCCAATATGCAGCGTAAGGACTTACGTCGCGAAAATGGAGAAAACTTACTCCATTTTCACCTCGCCACAAAAAGCAGCCGTAAGAAGCCTTACGCTGACTATTGGAGCCCCGTAACTCCCTAAACTAACTAGAAAATAAACCTAACACCTAACGCATGCGCAATGTCTATCTCCCTGTCAACCGCGATCTTCTAAAATAAACCTAACACCTAACGCATGCGCAATGTCTATCTACCTGTCAACCGCGATCCCCCCCCCCCCGAAATCCCTAATAAAGTTATTAACCCCTAAACCGCCGCTCCCGGACCCCGCCGCCATCTACATAAACTAACCCCCTACTGTGAGCCCCTAAAACCGCCGCCATCTACCTTATCTATCCCCTAATCTGACCCCTTACACCGCCGCCACCTATATAAAAATTATTAACCCCTAATCTAATCCCCCTATACCGCCGCCAGCTATATTAATATTATTAACCACTAATGTAAGCCCCTTACACCGCCGCCATCTCTATTAAAATGATTAACCCCTAATTTAATCTACCTACCCCGCCGCCAGCTATATTATCTATATTAACCCTAAGTATTTTATAGTTAATATAGGTATTACATTATATATATTAACTATATTAACCCTAATTATATTAGGGTTAATATAGTTAATATAGTTACTATAGTATTTATATTAACTATATTAACTCTATCTAACCCTAACTAAATTTATATTAAATTAATCTAATTCATTTATAAGCTAAAATATTCCTATTTAAATCTAAATACTTACCTATAAAATAAACCCTAAGATAGCTACAATATAATTAATAATTACATTGTAGCTATGTTAGGGTTAATATTTATTTTACAGGTAAATTGTTAATTATTTTAACTAGGTATAATAGATATTAAATAGTTATTAACTATTTAATATCTACCTAGTTAAAATAATTACCCAATTACCTGTAAAATAAATCCTAACCTAAGTTATAAATACACCTACACTATCAATAAATTTAATAAACTACAAACATCTATCTAAAAATACAATTAAATTAACTAAACTAAATTACAAAAAAAAACAAACACTAAATTACAAAAAATAAAAAAAAGATTACAAGATTTTTAAGCTAATTACACCTATTCTAAGCCCCCTAATAAAATAATAAACCCCCAAAATAAAAAAAAATTCCCTGCCCTATTCTAAATTAAACAAATTTCAAAGCTCTTTACCTTACCAGCCCTTAAAAGGGCCTTTTGTGGGGCATGCCCCAAAGAATTCAGCTCTTTTGCATACAACAAATACAATCCCCCCCCCCATTACAACCCACCACCCACATACCCCTATTCTAAAACCACCCAAACCCCCCTTAAAAAAGCCTAACACTACCCCCCTGAAGATCTCCCTACCTTGTCTTCACCACACCGGGCCGAACTCCTGATCCGATCCGGGCGATGTCTTCCTCCAAGCGGCAAAGAAGAATTCTTCCTCCGGCGACGTCTTCCTCCAAGCGGCAGCAAAGTCTTCATTCTTCCGGCGGCATCTTCAATCTTCTTTCTTCGCTCCGCCGCCGCGGAGCATCCATCCCGGCCGACTGCTGTACTACGAATGATGTACCTTTAAATGACGTCATCCAAGATGGCGTCTGCCGAATTCCGATTGGCTGATAGGATTCTATCAGCCAATCGGAATTAAGTTAGAAAAATCTGATTGGCTGATTGAATCAGCCAATCAGATTCAAGTTCAATCCGATTGGCTGATCCGAACAGCCAATCAGATTGAGCTTGCATTCTATTGGCTGATCGGAACAGCCAATAGGATGCGAGCTCAATCTGATTGGCTGATTGGATCAGCCAATCGGATTGAACTTGAATCTGATTGGCTGATTCAATCAGCCAATCAGATTTTTCTAACTTAATTCTGATTGGCTGATAGAATCCTATCAGCCAATCGGAATTCGGCGGACGCCATCTTGGATGACGTCATTTAAAGGTACCTCATTCGTAGTACAGCAGTCGGCCGGGATGGATGCTCCGCGGCAGCGGAGCGAAGAAAGAAGATTGAAGATGCCGCCGGAAGAATGAAGACTTTGCTGCCGCTTGGAGGAAGACGTCGCCGGAGGAAGAATTCTTCTTTGCCGCTTGGAGGAAGACATCGCCGGAGGAAGAATTCTTCTTTGCCGCTTGGAGGAAGACATCGCCCTGATCGGATCAGGAGTTCGGCCCGGTGTGGTGAAGACAAGGTAGGGAGATCTTCAGGGGGGTAGTGTTAGGCTTTTTTAAGGGGGGTTTGGGTGGTTTTAGAATAGGGGTATGTGGGTGGTGGGTTGTAATGGGGGGGGGGGATTGTATTTGTTGTATGCAAAAGAGCTGAATTCTTTGGGGCATGCCCCACAAAAGGCCCTTTTAAGGGCTGGTAAGGTAAAGAGCTTTGAAATTTGTTTAATTTAGAATAGGGCAGGGAATTTTTTTTAATTTTGGGAGTTTATTATTTTATTAGGGGGCTTAGAATAGGTGTAATTAGCTTAAAAATCTTGTAATCTTTTTTTTATTTTTTGTAATTTAGTGTTTTTTTTTTTTGTAATTTAGTTTAGTTAATTTAATTGTATTTTTAGATAGATGTTTGTAGTTTATTAAATTTATTGATAGTGTAGGTGTATTTATAACTTAGGTTAGGATTTATTTTACAGGTAATTGGGTAATTATTTTAACTAGGTAGATATTAAATAGTTAATAACTATTTAATATCTATTATACCTAGTTAAAATAATTAACAATTTACCTGTAAAATAAATATTAACCCTAACATAGCTACAATGTAATTATTAATTATATTGTAGCTATCTTAGGGTTTATTTTATAGGTAAGTATTTAGATTTAAATAGGAATATTTTAGTTTATAATCTGAATTAGATTTATTTAATAAGAATTTAGTTAGGGGTGTTAGGGTTAGATAGAGTTAATATAGTTAATATAAATACTATAGTAACTATATTAACCCTAATATAATTAGGGTTAATATAGTTAATATATATAATGTAATAACTATATTAACTATAATATACTTAGGGTTAATATAGATAATATAGCTGGCGGCGGGGTAGGTAGATTAAATTAGGGGTTAATCATTTTAATAGAGATGGCGGCGGTGTAAGGGGCTTACATTAGGGGATAATAATTTTAATATAGATGGCGGCGGTGTTAGGGGCTCACTTTAGGGGGTTATAGATATAATATAGCTGGCGGTGGGGTACGGGAGCGGCGGTTTAGGGGTTAATAACTTTATTAGGTTGCGGCGGGGTACGGGAGCGGCGGTTTAGGGGTTAATAGCTTTTTTATTGTTAGGCTAGTGAGGGGGGATAGCGGATAGAGGGTTAGACACTGCGGGCTATGTTAGGGAGGCGTGTTAGACAGTGCGGGCTATGTTAGGGAGGCGTGTTAGACAGTGCGGGTGTTTTAGACTTTAGTCAGGTTTTATAGGCGCCGGCAGATTCTAACGTGGCGCAAGTCACTGGCGACGCCAGAAATTTGTACTTGCGCAGATTTCTGGACATCGCTGGTTTGTCAGATTTACGGCACGTTAGCATCTGACGGCGACCTATATGGGATAGCTCGAGTTGCGAGCTGAAACTGCGGGCGACGCCGGTTCCCTCGCTTGCGCCGCAAACTGCGATCCATATCGGATCGCGCCCATGATGTTTCTGTGGGAGTCTAGACCTACCTCACTACTGTATGATGACAATGACTAGTGTTGAATTTTTGGTTTTAGCCGTTGGGCTCTCTTGCAATACTCACAGAACTGCTATTTATCACACCAACTATAGTAATGGTAACAAAAAAGCAGCTTGGATTCAAGCTCTCCAGTTTTTGTTTATTAATGCTGATAACTATTTGGCATAGTACATATATTTGCAAAACCATTGTATGTAGAGTGTACCATAAATGACATGTATACCCATGATTATCTATGCATTTTTTGCCTCATTTGCTCTTATGCTCTTCTCCCCTATTTGGGGATCATCTACAGGCCTCTATTTATCAAAGGTCTTGCGGACCTGATCCGACAGTGCGGATCAGGTCCGCAAGACCTCGCTAAATGCGGAGAGCAATACGCTCTCCGCATTTAACATTGCACCAGCAACTCACAAGAGCTGCTGGTGCAACGCCGCCCCCTGCTGACTCGCGGCCAATTGGCCGCCAGCAAGGAGGTGTCAATCAACCCGATCGTACTCAATCGGGTTGATTTCCGGCGATGTCTGTCCGCCTGCTCAGAGCAGGCGGACAGGGTTATCGAGTAGTGGTCTTTGTGACCGTTGCTTCATAACTGCTGTTTCTGGCGAGTCTGAAGACTGGAAATACTTTTCTGCAAGCAGGAAAGCTTGAAATGTTTAGATTTATATTATTCAGTAGGGATCTCATCTAACAACATCCTTTTCAGTTGATTGAATCCTGTGTCAGCTGTCAGGAACTCTGGGATAGAAAAAACCCTGAAGAGAAATTCCTTAAAGGGACATGAAACCCACATTTTTTTCTTTTATGATTTAGAAAGAGCATGCAACTTTAAAGAACTTTCTAATTTACTTCTATTATCTAATTTGCTTTATTCTCTTGATATACTTTGCTAAAAAGCATATCTTGATAGGCTCAGTAGCTACTGATTGGTTGCTGCACGTAGATGCCTCATGTGATTGGCTCACAGATGTGCATTGCTATTTCTTTAACAAAGGATATCTAAAGACTTAAGCAAATTAGATAATAGAAGTAAATTAAAATGTTGTTTAAAATTGTATTCTCTACTTGAATCATGAAAGAAGATGTTTTGGGTTTAGTGTCCCTTTAAGCATCACTTTTGTTCTTGACACTATTTAAAAAACAATTGTGCTGCTGCTGGCATGTAGCATTGACACTAGATACTACTTTAACTTTGTTTATGTTTATGCTACTGTACAGCTGGTCCTCTGCTGCCCTAAATATGGTCCCCAATGCCCATAGCAGCCAAACACACATATGTTGTGGGGGGCTTTTGTGTCCCCCCCCCCCACAACCTTGAATCAGTAGTGAATGTCACATGCGCATTCACGTATTCCCCCATAGAAGTCAATGGAAATAAACACCCCACTCTCATGCAAACCTGATTGCATATTCTCATGTGTGCTAGACCAACATGAAAATATGAATATTTCCCATTCCAATGTTCTTCACATACAAGAATATCTTCTATTTATTCATGAATAAATATTTTTACATATATTTGATGTTTCTTTTGTACAAAATATATCTATATCTATATATATATATATATATATATATATATATATATATATATATATATATATATACTGTATATATATATATATATATATATATATATATGTATACAGTATATATATATATACACATATATACATGATTATATATAGATATACATATATATATATATATATATATATATATATATATATATATACAAATACAAAATTTGTTTTTTTAGCACACCTTACAAAAAGTTTAAATCCACATCTGGGAGTGCTGCCAATATGACCCAGTAATTACACAAACAATAAGGTATCAGCGCATACCATATATATATATATATACTGTATATATAGGAATATCTATTTATTAATACTTAGAACATACTTCCCTACGTAAAGAGCACTGGAATGTGAAATCTTTATACTATATACATCGTTAAAACATTTATTAAATATGAGTATTGCATAAATATGCTTTTACATGTTTTCATCTACTTAAATGCAAAGGGCTCCAATGCACATATTTTTTCCAAGAACTTTTTTTTGTGAAAAGTAAGGGACGTTTCGGGGACAAAGTTTCCCCAAAACGTCACTTACTTTTCACAGTAAAAAGTGTTTGGAAAAGACCAGAGAGTGCAAGCCTTGTCTGTTATATTTATAACCTTACTAACACCCTGGCAGTTGCTGGACTAAGTGAGAGTTCTCTTCTCTGCTTCTTTATATACAGTTATGGCCAAAAATATTGGCACCCCTGCATTTCTGCCCGATAATGCACAACTTTGCCCAGACAATTGTTGCAATTACAAATGTTTAGGTATTCTCATGTTTATTTCTTTTGTTTGTATTGGAATGACACAAAAAAGTGGAGAAAAAATAGCCAAATCTGACACATTCCACGCAAAACTCCAAAAATGGACTGGACAAAATTATTGGCACCTTCTGAAAATTGTAAGAAATAATTACATTCCAAGTTTGTGATGCTCAGTAATTTGTAATTAAAACTCACCTGTATCAATTAACAGGTGCTGACAATATAGAAATCACACCGCTAACCAGTTAAAATGGTGAAAAATGAACTCAACCTTTCTGTTGTTTGTCTCTGTGTGCCACACTAAGCATGTATAAGCGAAAGAGCAGCAAAGAATTGTCTGAGGATTTGAGAACAAAAATGATGGAGTCTATCTCCAGAGATCTTAATGTTCCTGTGTCCACTGTGTGCAACATTGTCAAGAAGTTTACAGCCCATGGCACTGTAGCTAATATCCCTGGACGTGGATGAAAGAGAAAAATTGAGTAGGGGTTTATAAATGTATTTAATAGTCGCAATGGGGGTGGCAGATTATGGATTAATAGGTTTAATATAGTGTTTGTGATGCTGGAGGGTGGCGGTTTAGAGGTTAATAGGTAGTTTATGGGTGTTAGTGTACTTTGTAACACTTTAGTTATGAGATTTGTGAAACATTTTCGTGGTGCAAAACTCATAACTACTGCTTTTTAGATAGTGGTATGGATCTTGTCGGTATAGACTGTAACTCAAGCTTTTTAGCCTCACCGCGCAACCTGTAATACCGTTGCTATGAAAACGTCATTTTTTTTAGTGCGGAATGGACGTTGCGTTACAGGCTAAAATGCTTGCGGTATAGCTATACCAACACAACTCGCAATCGCTGCGTTACTGCCATTACGCTGAAATTGCCATTTTTTAAGCGTTAAAAGCCGTAACGCAAAACTCGTAATCTAGCTGAAAGATAGTACATAAGCAACTGTCAAATGTAAAATAGACAGGTAAAACAAGGGAAGAAACCAGTGACCAATGAGAAGGCTACTCTGGTTAACACCGCATAAATAAACCAATAATCAGAATCACTATTTATCCCCTTTTTTCTTGCATTCATTTTTTCTCAGAATATTTATATATTTTATTTTTTCTTCTATTTTTACTTCTCTTTTGCGTTTCCCTAATTTGCGCCCCTTACTTCATATTTTTATTCTTTTATTTCTTTATTCCCAAAACACTAAACTAAGTTTTCTCATAGACACTACAATCTCCAAAACACTCTCTCAATCAGTACTTTCTATTCGTACTATAGCCATAATATTAGCGTAACTTTTATCCTCTATTCCAGCTCCTCTCCATTACAGGGAGCTCCAAAATTTAAAAATTACACACTTGCAAAAAATGCCTTTCTTATTCCCACCCTATTCCTATATCATCGGAAGTCAAAGAAGAACTCTCCTGGTGGCTATCTCATATAGAAGCCTGGAATGGGAGACCAGTTTTTGGAAAATCACCGGATTGTATTATTGGGTCCGACACAGTCGATCCGGTTGGGGAGCCTGTTGAGGTTCCTCCATTATGGTCTTCAAAAGAAAAAAGATTTCACATAAATTGTTTAGAACTTTTGGCAGGTTCTTTCACTGTCATGAGTTTCATCAACAACTCATCTCCATCCTTCTCAGGGAGGACAACATTTCCATAGTCCGTTATCTGTCAAAGCAGAATATATTCCAGGTCTGTCCAATCAAGTGGCGGATTGGGGTTCTCACTATCTGAGTCATTCCAGCAATTGTAAATTACACAAAAATGTGTTTCTTTCACTTCAATCTCTAAAAGCACTCTTCTACCTAGAACTTTTTGCATTGAGATTTAAGTTCAAATCTGTTCTTAATTCAGCTGGTGTCCATGGACCCAGGAGCGTCTTGAGATCTATGCTTTTCTTCAGACATGGCCCCCTTTTTTATGTTTCTGAGAAATATCTCAGTAGTCCACTGAGATCACCTTTCAATTCTAATAATCACTCCCCTATGGCCAGCCCAGGTATCCATCTCTCCTAGAAATGTCCGTCATTCACCTAATCCTCCTTACACATTTTTCCTCTCATTTTTCCTCTCCTTCCTTCAGATCCCAAGGGTCCTTTTCGCAACCTAATTTTGCACGGGCCCCTCCATCAAGTAGCTTTGGGGAACCCCTCTCAGAATGAGCTAAAATCCTCATGCAAGACTCCTTGGCCCTGGAAACCCGTAAATGCTCTGTTTCTGCCTGGTCCACATGGTCTCGCTTGTGCATGGAGAGGAGTTTGGATCCTCTTTCAGCTGATTTTCTTACCTTTTTGTTCGTGTTGGGTCTCGCCTACAGGTCCAACAATGTTTCTCACACTACAATTTCAGCAAAACATATTTTTGTTAATAATACCCCTGTTGGCCAATATCCTTTAATTTTTAGATTGATGAAAGCCGTCAAACTTAAAAGAACTCCAGCCCCTAAATATAGTTATTTTGGGGATGTTGATGTCATTTTCTCACTATTTAAATCTTGATGTTCTAATAATCTTGTATCTATAAAACAATTTACAGCCAACTTAGCTACTCCTTTTATGTTTAATTTCCTCTCATAGAGTCTCTGATATTAGAACCCTTGACTTTACTTATAAATGTTTTTCTCCATAAGAACTATAAGAACTAAGACCCCTGTTTCCACGTGAGCCTTCATGCTCGTTGGAAACAGGAGTTAAGAAGCAGCGGTCTTAAGACCGCTGCTTCTTAACTCCTATGCCTCCTCTGAGGCTGCGGACATCAATTCGCCCAACCGAATACGATCGGGTTAATTGACACCCACTGCTAGTGGTCGAATGGCCACGAATCTGCAGGGGGCGGCATTGCATAAGCAGTTCACCAGAACTGCTTGTGCAATGTTAAATCCCGACAGCGTATGCTGTCGGCATTCAGCGATGCATTGTGGACATGATTAACTATAGCGACTCATGTTCGCCCGGGGTATGATAAATCTACTGCTAAATCTTTTTCTTCCTCTGTTTTCTATCCTTACCTTCTGAGCCTTCTTTTTGTGTTTTTCAATGTCTCAAAGAAGATGAATCCAGAACTTTCAGGAATCATTTTTACTGCCATTAATTCCTCAACATTCTCCTGTCTCCTCTACTGCTATTGCCAGGTGGGTTAAATGGACTATAAATGTGAAGCTGGTATTGATTTGTCTTTCTCAGCTCACTCTAAAAGAGGGCCAGAAGCCTCCTTTTTGAAAGTTGCAACGCTGCAACACATTTTAGATATAGCTGATTGGTCCTCAGACTCTTTTTTGTAAACAGTTTTATATTAAATCCATTTAGCACACCTGTTTTAATTTATTTTGTTAGTTTGTCTTAAACTAACAAAATATGAATCTCCGGTCTTATAATAAAATTTTGATTATATTATCTTGTGTAGCTATAATCTAGAAGACAGAGAGACAAATATTTTCCCACCTCTCCCCCCCCCCCTTTTAAAATGTTTCTCTCAACGTACTTATATATTGTTTTATTTTTAGTTGCTAACCAGTAATCAAGATTTTCAAGCAAGTGGTTTCCTGCCTTCTCATACGGATGTTTTATCTTCGCTTCAATTAAAATATTTTTTGTCTCTCCAGTTGGTTCAAAAAGACTCTCACCTGAAATCATAATTTTCACAAACTGTTATTTTCTTGTGGTTAACAGTAAGTTTTTTGTTTACTTTTATTTCGGTAGTCATTTTTTGGTAAACTGTGCATCACGCAAGAAAGAGGAAGTTGCACATAGAACTGTTTATGGTCATTACAATTGGTCTATTTATGTGTTAACCAGAATAGCCTTCTCATTGGCTCCTGGTTTCTACTCTTGTTTTATCTATTTGACATTTTTGACACTTGTTATGGGTTATCTTTATTCATTGAAATGCTGCATATTAGTAGTTAAGAAAAGATAAGCAAAGTATTTGGAAGTGGAGGGCCCTCTAGTGGGACTGTAGCAAAATTAAGGGATAACTGAGTTGAAGTCTGGAAGGTACTAGATGTTACAATGTTGCATGTAGGGGGGGCGGTGTTTCTGCTTACCTTTATAGGTCCTGGCTGCAGTGGATCCGGCCCTCTTTTCTTCCTGGTTCCAGACTTCAAGCAAGCTTTCTTCTACTGTGGTGATGGAGCGTGCTAAGAGGAAGTCTAATCCGCCTAAGCGCTACAGCGAAGTGGTGAAGGTGGTTCCAGGCATGAGAGGAGCTGCAAGAGACAATGGAGGATCAGGCTCAGAGGATGTGGTACCCCCCTCCCCTGTTGTTAGGCCTAGGGTGTCTCCAGTGCTGCAGGCAAGGGTTTCAAGGGCCAGGGGGAAGCTAGGATTCAGGGCCCCTGCGGCGGGCCCTGGACCTCAGGGTTCCTCTCCTGTTCCTGTCCCTCCTGTTCCCCCCCCTCAGGGTGGTTTTGGGCCCCAGACTGAGATTAGTGGTCCTAGGGGAGCGGGTCTAATTGAGGCGGCTGGCCCTTCCCATATCCCTTCATCTACCCCTACTGGGCGGATTCACCCCCCTCCCGATTCCCCTCCGCTGTTCCCAGATCAGGAGCCCTCGGGCCTCGTGGATGCCGAGACCCGGGAGGAGATACCGCAAGGGGACCAGGCTGCTGCCGGCCACGTGTCTTGGCAGCAGCTTGGGGCCCTGCCTCCCGCGGCCTTGGCATCGGTACTCTCGTTGGCTCAGGCCCTCTGGGGGGATACTCCCCACGGGGGCCTGGGTATAGTGGGAGCAAGTTCGGAAGGAGCGCGGGCTGCCCACGTGGTCCGGGCTCTTCAGATGCCTGGGCCCACGCCGGGGAGTAGCTCCGCCCCTTCCGCCGTCACGTCGCGCGCTTCCTCCCTCAAGTGATGAGTCAGTTGGGGAGGAGCGCGGACGTGCACGGCTGTGGGCAAGAACCAGGAGCAGATCACCGCACGGAGCTCGGACTAGTAAGTTGGGGAGTCTCTTTGCGGGTGGTCGGGCTCCTGAGGCAGCCGGGGGGGGCAGAAGTGGGCCTCAAACAGGCCAGGCTAGGAAGGCAACAGGCAAAACAGTGGGCGGTAGGCGGGCCACTATTGCAAAACTTAAAAGGCGGGTCACTTTGGGCAATCGCACTTCACAGGGCTCTCCGGGTGGGCTCCACATGGGTGTGAATGTTCAGGGTGTGCCTTCAGGTGTGTTGCACAGGGGTATAACTGTGCAGGGGTCTCCCGCTGTTGCTCATGGGGGCATGACTGCACAAGGTGTCGCTCCGTGTGTGGCCCTGGGAGTGCAAGCTGGGCATGGTGTGTGTCTGGGTGCGAGCCACAGGGGGATAACTGTGGTGGGCCAAGGGGATACTGTGGGTGACACGGAATTCTTGGATGTTGTGGGTACTGCTTCTGGGGTTACTAGGCAATGGGATGCTGGTTCACATGTTACGCAGGGCGTTAGAGGTGACTCTTTGGGCTCTGTGAGTGGTCTGCATGGGCAATCTGCTGGCGTGACAGAGGAGATGATACGTAAGGCTGTGTCTGCTGCGTTAGGTGTGTGTTTGTCCAGGGAGCAGGTTGGGGGCCCCTCAGGGGCTCAATCAGCAGCGCGGAGTACTCCCCAATCTGTTTTATTTCCACAGGCGCTCGTTATGGAGCAGACGGTGTCTACTGTGGCTGCTTCTTCCAGTCAGGGTTCTATGCCGGCGGCAGTCTCATCTACAGCGGCTGCAGAGGACAGGAGTCAGCGTCTGCCTTCTGGAGCTGCGCCACCTTTGGCCCCCAGCGGTGAGTTCCTTTTACACACATCTGCACACACTGGGCTAGGATCATCCTCTAGTGGGTCTGGTTCGGAGAGTGAGGGTGAATTAGGGCTAGTGGGTAAGGGGCAGAAGGAGATGTTCAAGATGATTAAGAAGCTGGTAGCGGCGCAGGCGAAAGGCAAGGGGACACCGGTTGAGCTTGGCAGGGTGGTCCCTCCCCCTCAGGATGCTACCTTTGTGTCCATGCCAGGGGGAGACCTTCCTTTGCCCAGGAAGGTAGCAGCGCACAGGGACACTTACCCGTGCTTAGTGCACTCTTTGTACGGGCACCTGAAGTCTAAGGTGGTTAAGAAGATTCAGGATGGACGATATGTCGCCATCTTTGAACTCTCGCCTGAGGCTTGTAGGGCTCGGGAGCGCTCCGCGGATGGCACAGGACCTAAGAAAGTTAAAAGGCCAGAAACGTTTGAGGAGTGGCAGAGGTGCTTTCGGGTGCTAGCTACTTGCTATATTGACAAGTGGCCATCGCAAGGCCATAATCTCTTCAAATATGAGGATACGATCGATGATATCCGTGCCAGATTTAAAGAAGGCGCATGGCGGGAATATGATATGGCGTTTCGCAGGAAGATGGTGGGTAACCCTCTCCTGCATTTCGGGACTAAGGATCTTGACCTGTGGTCAAAGCTGGGCATGGAAGGGGGTGCGTTAGGCTCCCCTGTTCCTCGCCAAGGTCCTAATAGATTGGCGCTGAAACAAAAGAGGCGCGGCAGGGAATGCTGGAAGTTCCAGGATAAGCAATGTGACAGGGGGGCTGGCTGCTCCTTTTGTCACATCTGCAAATTCTGTAGCGGCCCACACCCGGGGGCAGATTGCAGCAAGCGCAGGGAGTCTGGGGCAGATAAGCCTTCCCCCAGAGGGGGCCCTGGGTACAAGGGCCCCAACCCCTCTTAGAGCGGAAGCCATGGAGCCATGGCTGGCTCACTACCCCGATCGGAGGGCAGCGCATTTGCTCTGGTCGGGGTTGCGGGAGGGGTTCCATATTCCGGTAGAAGGGGCCGTGCGGGGTTCTGTAATACACAGAAACCTCAAGTCGGCATACGAATTCCCGGGTGTAGTTCGGGAGAAGCTGGGTAAGGAGGTTGCCTTGGGGAGAGTGGTTGGCCCATTCTGGGATAAGCCACTGGCGGATTTGGTGGTGTCTCCATTGGGGGTGGTCCCCAAGAAGGACACGGGCAAGTTCAGGCTCATTCATCATCTGTTTTTCCCGAGAGGGGGGTCAGTGAATGATGCCATTGACCCTGAGGCGAGTTCAGTGCATTACCAGTCCTTTGATGACGCGCTCGGGATTGTCAGGGGCAAAGGGGCGAGGGCCTTAATGGTGAAACTGGACATAGAGTCAGCGTTTTGTTTACTCCCCCTGCACCCGTCGGCCTTCAGGCTTATGGGCATGAAGGTGGATGGGGCATTCTATGTGGATAAATGTCTTCCCATGGGATGCTCGCTTTCATGTGCACTGTTCGAATGTTTTAGTTCCTTTCTGCATTGGGTAGTGCAGTGGGAATCTGGGGGTGGGGCAGTGGCTCACTACCTGGACGACTTTTTGCTGGTGGGTGAGGCGGATTCGGAGGAATGCACACGCATGATGGTGGTCATGCAAGAGATGATGGGTAGATTTGGGGTGCCTCTAGCTGATGACAAGACACAGGGCCCCTGTACGCGCCTCACTTTCCTCGGTATCGAAATCGATACCGCGGCTGGGGTTTGTAGATTACCGCAAGACAAGGTCGACCGCCTATTGCAGGTGGTTTTGTCAGTGCGTAAAGCCAGCTCTATCTCTCTTAAAGAGTTGCAGTCATTGTTGGGACTGCTGAACTTTGCTGGCAGGGCTATACCCATAGGGAGGGTATTTAACAGGCGGTTGGAGAGTCGGCTGCAGAGCCCTAAAGCGCGGCGCTCGAGGATAGAAGTGTCCGCAGAGATGAGGGACGACCTCAGTGTCTGGGAGGAATTTCTAAAGAAATGTAACGGGGTTTGCCTATGGAGGGAAGGCCCTATTTCCAATCAAGTGTTGCACCTATTTACGGATGCGGCAGGGGGCTTCGGTTATGGGGCTTACCTTGCGGGCGAATGGAGCGTGGCTCCATGGCCTGAGGATTGGGTTTCGGCCGGTTTAACCAAAAACCTAACTTTGTTGGAACTTTTTCCGATCGTAGTAGCAATAGAACTATGGGGGCAGCGGCTGGCAAATCGGGCGGTGGTTTTTTGGTCAGACAACATGAGTGTTGTTTATGCCATAAACCGGTTGTCGGCTTCGTCACCCAGGGTGGTCACGTATCTGCGACACCTGGTGTTGCGCTCATTGCAGTTGAATGTACGATTCACGGCACGTCATGTCCTGGGGGTGCACAACGTCATAGCCGATGCTCTCTCTAGATTTCAGTGGGATCAGTTTAGGAGGGTTGCGCCATTGGCTGCAAGTACAGGTCTAATTTGCCCTCAATTTCTTTGGCAGATGGCGGGGGTTGGGAGAGTGTCCTTCCCCTAGTACGGGCGTCCTTGGCACCTAAGACTTGGTGTGCTTATGAGAAACACTGGAGATCGTGGGTCTGCTTCACCGACCAGCAAGGGTTCTCCGTGCAGAGGGCTATGCAGGTACAGGTGCTGGAATGGCTAGCGGGGTTACATAAGCACGGTGTCTCTAGGCTGTCGGCGCAGAGTAGGTTAACGGCCGTCTCTTTCTTTAATAAGTCACTCGGCATAGGGTATTTCTCGCGGTCTTTCCTGGTGAAGCAGGTAATGAAAGGTTGGGGGCGGTTGTCCCCTCGAGTGAACGATCGCAGGGAGCCTATCACACCCTTACGGTTGAAGGCATTGGTGGGCACTCTGCGGTCGGTTTGCGCTTCAAAGTTTGAGGCTTTGTTATTTAGGACAGCATTCTCAATTGCTCTAGCAGGGGCTTTGAGGGTTGGTGAAGTGGCAGCCTCATCAAAAAGCGATACCACAGGGGGGATACAATGGGAGCATGTTCGGCCGTCGGAGGATGGTCTGCTGCTCCTTGTACCTAGGTCCAAAACGGATCCGCTAGGTAGGGGTGCATGGCTTCCTTTGAGGAAGCATGATTTTCCGGAGTGCTGCCCGGTTCGGAACTATGAGGCTTATTGTGAGGTTCGACCGAAGGGTTTTCGGCGGCTCCTTATCCACGAAGATGGCACCGCTTTAACTTTATACCAATTTAAGAAGGTTCTATCCTTGGCAGCGTCCGCTGCTGGGCTGGATCCTTCGCGAATTGCCCCCCATTCATTCCGGATTGGGGCGGCTACTAGCGCAGCTAGCAGTGGGGTGTCGGAGGCAGGCATCAAGAATTTGGGGCGCTGGAAATCGGGGAGATTTAAGTCATACATTCGCCCTCTGGGGGGTGAGTCTTGTTAAGTTTTGGGAATTGTTGTTTTCCTGTTCCTTGTAGTTGGTTCAGTTGTGTATCTGTGTTTGCAGGTAGGGCTGCGCCCACGAAGCGTGTCTGGATAGTGGGTCATTCCTTTGTGCACTGGGCGTCCATCAGGGCGTCGCAGCGGCCGGATGGACAGCAAATGGGGATTTCAAGATCCAGAGCTAGTGTGCGGTGGCTAGGGCGCAGAGGGTTAACCTGGGAAGAATTACCTGCTTTGCTCCAGGATGCACATAGGAGGTGGGGTCAGCCCCATATCATTGTTTTGCATCTGGGGGGAACGACATGGGGTCGGTTCCTGTCTTGGACTTGATCAGGAGGATGGCTTCAGATGTCCGCTGGGTGTGTGCTTGGCTCGCTGATGTCAGGATTGGTTGGTCCAACGTGGTTGCACGACTGCGTTGGCGATACATTGTGAATCAGAGGGCTGCATACAATGTTAGGAAGAAGCTTAACAGGGAGATGGGGAGAACGGTCACGGCGTTAGGTGGTTTTGCCATTAGGCATGATGCAATAACGGCTGACAATAAGGCTCTTTACCGCAAGGACGGCGTTCACCTCACGGAAGAGGGTCTGGACATATTTCTAGCTGACATTCGCAAAGCACTTTTATTGTTTGTCTAGTTGTTTAGTTTATAAAAAAAAAAAAAAAAAAAAAGGAATTCTGGTTAGGTATATTTATATGTTGTATAGGAGCTAGTCAGTTGTGGCGGCAAGAGGTTGACTCTTGTGGTGGTCGGTCAGGGCCTAGAGAGCGGGCAGGGGGCGAGATGAGTGATGTCATGGGATGGGGGAGGTGACACCCACTAGGTGCCGACCTAGGGGTTACTCCCCCCTACGAATCTTAGGCAAATACCTCTATAGCTTACAGCTCTCTCTCCCTGCCAATTGGGCGTGGCAGCCTGCCACGTTGCAAACACCGTGTAGGGCCCTGGCCGTCTGTCAGTAAGGGTTAATTTAGCTAGTCTTGGCCGCCACCAGCGAAGAACTAATATAGTTCGTTATTTATCTATTTAAAGTTGCCTATTTGGCATAGTTGAATAAGCCTAGTTTTAAAGGCTTATTGTTATTAATAAATGTGACCGTGACCGGTCTTTAGCCCATATAACCTGTTGTCAAGTGTCTTTATTTATTCATTTGTTGGTACAAGAAAGACGTAATAGGAGGTTTATCCCTTATGGAAGTGGAGGGCCCTCTAGTGGGACTGTAGCAAAATTAAGGGATAACTGAGTTGAAGTCTGGAAGGTACTAGATGTTACAATGTTGCATGTAGGGGGGGGCGGTGTTTCTGCTTACCTTTATAGGTCCTGGCTGCAGTGGATCCGGCCCTCTTTTCTTCCTGGTTCCAGACTTCAAGCAAGCTTTCCCCGCCCGCCCGGCCCCGGAAGGAGATGTGGCGGCGTTAGGTAGGGTTAGGGACTTATCCCCTGGCATGGGTAGGTTTAATTGAACTAGCTCAATAAGGCCAGGGGTGTAATTTAGTCTTCCACCCACCTAGAGCGTGTTTTTACGACTCGTTCTGGGGGGGATTGCCTTACTGGGCTGGTTGTATGCCCCAGCTGGCGGTCGGTCAGGGCCTAGAGAGCGGGCAGGGGGCGAGATGAGTGATGTCATGGGATGGGGGAGGTGACACCCACTAGGTGCCGACCTAGGGGTTACTCCCCCCTACAAATCTTAGGCAAATACCTCTATAGCTTACAGCTCTCTCTCCCTGCCAATTGGGCGTGGCAGCCTGCCACGTTGCAAACACCGTGTAGGGCCCTGGCCGTCTGTCAGTAAGGGTTAATTTAGCTAGTCTTGGCCGCCACCAGCGAAGAACTAATATAGTTCATTATTTATCTATTTAAAGTTGCCTATTTGGCATAGTTGAATAAGCCTAGTTTTAAAGGCTTATTGTTATTAATAAATGTGACCGTGACCGATCTTTAGCCCATATAACCTGTTGTCAAGTGTCTTTATTTATTCATTTGTTGGTACAAGAAAGACGTAATAGGAGGTTTATCCCTTATGTATCTGTGTCTTAATAAAATCTAGATTGTACCTTCATAAAATAGGATCATCCAAATTTTTGTATTCATATACTTTAGCTATACTTGCCCAAGCATCAGAGTAACCCAGGCAGATAAGCCTAGATGTGTCTCACAATAGGTTCATTAGTGTTCACTTCCCATGCAGGGTAATGCGAACAGATTTACACAGCAGTACTTTCACCAGTGTACTAAAAGGAAAATACTATTTTATTGTTGTGGCCCTGGTAGGTCTGCTCACATATGTTGAGTCTATCCTCAAAGTCAGAAACTCAGGTTTCTAGTTCATCTATTCTTGCAGCACTCTCACCTCAATAATTATACCATTAATTTCTTGCTTTTACAGAGTCTAATTGGGGTATAATCATCCTGGAGATCTAAGCAACCATTTCAGTGATATCACAGTTTAGGCTATTAACTTCTTGCTGATCCTGTGAGATAGCTATACTATTCTCAGACAATTTAGCAATTTTTTTCTTTTTATGTTTGGGCGGCATGGCAGGTGAGTTGCTTTTTACTTTGTGAAATATATTTTCCATATGTGTTGTGTTAAATACCAAGACCAACAAAAAAATAAGATGCAATAAAATTAGTGTGTTTATAGCATTCAGTGAGAGAGAGGGGAAAAAAAGGGAGAAGAGAAAAAAAAAGCAAAAAAACACACCGTATTCCCTTTCTTTAGATTAAAAAATATATTGATTCCTACACCTTCATACAATAGACATCATATGTGACAATATTAGTGACAATAATAGTGATTAAGGCCTGGCACCCATAATGAGAGAAGACTACAAAGTGTATCATAAAGAGAACCAGAGCAAAATACTCTGGATCAGCAATGCACTTCAATATAGAGCAACTTACTTGTCTAGTATATCAATAGATTCTAGCCTAAGATCCCAGACAGTATAGGCTGTTCTTTTTCTTAGATCAAATGTAAAATTAATTGAATCTATGTCATAACATTGGGTTAGATACACAACACAGTAGTTATTATAGTAAGTGTTCATATCTTGGTAAAGTCTCCTGTATATAGAGCATCAAATCGGCTGTTAACCTCTTACCCCAATATTCAGCCACAGTGTCATTTTGTAATACAGATGAATAAAAAGAGCTTGTATGCAGCCTACTCCTACACCCCTTTATAAATCCAAAGGCATTGCTTTTCTTCACCACTCGAGTGTGTATATATATATATATATATATATATTCAGTGGAGGCTCCTCCATTTGAGCACACTCGCACGTGCCCCCTCAGCAGCCCAGAAGAAAGAAAAAAAGAACAGAAAAAAAATATAATTTTTATTGAAAAAAAAAATATATTTTTTTGACCCCCAGAAAACAAAACACAACAAACATTTTTTTCAATAATGTTCAAAATACATTTTTATTATTTATGCCTGTACATACTGTCTGTGTACTGTGTATTACTAAAAGTACTACTCTGTAATAATCCCTAACCGCACGTGCGATAGCTAATCTATGGCACTGTGTCTGTGCGCATGCTAAATTTGGCTGCTGCGCAGCTCCCAGCCTCCTCATCCCCATAGTTGGCTGATCGCACACTTCAGCCTGTGCGAGGGGTGGGAGGTGTTAAGAGCGAGCCCAGGCAGCAGCCAGTGACACAGGAGAAGAGCCGAGAGCGTCATCACTCACAGTCACGTGATGACGCTGGAGAGGAGACTACAAGTGCCCTGATCAGAATGCCTAGGGTAAGTGACTAGTATTGCACAGCATTGTTGTCTTTATTGATGACTGTGTATTTGTCCTGGTTTCTGTAGCCGATGTGCTTTTGTGATGTAGTTGTTTTCCCATGTGCTGAATTCTGCTTATCAACATGACAAGCATTATTCAGCATTTAGACAGCAACTAAATCACAGCAAGCACCGGAGCTTCTCTTCTCCTTTACTACATTCCAGGAATACCGTTCAGTGGTTAGTGGTGTAGAGGCGACTTAGGAAAGTAAGCTGCTGATAAGAACTATAACACTACTGAATGGTATTCCTGGAATGCAGTAAAAGAGAAGAGAAGCTCCGGTGCTTGCTGTGAGTAAGCTGCTGTCTAAATGCTGAACAATGCTTGTCATGTTGATAAGCAGAATCGTCTGAAATCTGCACTCCCAAACAGAAATATTTAGCAGTCAGGGGCCACCACAGATCTGGGCTATAGTGAGGCCTTCTCTGGAAAAGGTAACATTTACAATTAAGGTGCAAAACACAATTACATGCAGTGGTATGCAGATGTAATGTATTAAACACACAAAAAAAAAAATCTTCAAAGGGCTGTAAAAGCAAAGTGTAAGAATTTAATAAATCACAATGCCAGAACCATGCTTCTAGGTGGGGGTTATTACTTCTATTTCTCTTAAAGTAATTTAATAACTTCTCACCAATGAGTGCTGCTTCTGTGACACTCTTTTTAATCACACAACTGGGGAAAGCAGAATAAGTACTGTATTGGCTTCTCAGAATGTTTTCAAGACCCCTATAGATTGTTTCCCTCTCATTTTTTCTCCTTTGCCAGTTCTCTTTCTCCTTACTTTCTCTGCATGTCTATCAAGCTCTATGATGGGTGGGGGGCTAATTATGTATAGGTATATATGTCTGTTTGCTTGTATATTAATGTATTATTGTGTGTATATCCCTGGCTGTGTATTTAACACCTTCACTGCACTAAGTTTGTATGTGTGTGTGTGTATATATATATATATATATATATACTGTGTATATATATATATATATATATATATATATATATATATATATAATATGTGTGTGTGTTTTCCAGGAAGAGACTGCACTCACTGGGCTTGTATAAAAAATAACTTTTATTTGACAAAAGCTTAAATTAGGGAATAGAGCATAATCTATTCCCTATTTTAAGCTTTGGTCTAGTAAGTTACTTTTTACAAGCCCAGTGAGTACAGTCTCTTCCTGGAAAACTGCATTATGTTTGACTTTGCACCCTGGCTGATGCATGATTGAGTTGAATACTGGGAGTGCAAAATTATCCTGGAAATTATATATATATATATATATATATATATATATATATATATATATATATATATATATGAGATATATAAACTACTGTGGTGGCCCCTGACTGCTAAATCATTCTGTTTGGGATTGCAGACAAAGATGAGGATGCTAACCAGTTGGAGCAGGTTAGGGCAGCATAGGGAGGCAATGTGCCTTTTCCTGCAGGGCCTTGCCCCTCACTGAAGCAGAGCAGCTGACTTTATGGTTAGACAAGGTTCTAATTGAGCCTGAATCTGTGTTCCCAGAGCTTATCCTCCCTCATAAACCTGCAGGAGAAATTAAACTTGCATAGTTCTGGTTCACTTTCCTGGTAATCTTAAATGTAAATTTTCACAATTTATGTATTGTGAACCCCCACTTGAATAACCCACTAGCCGCCACTGTATATATTCAAACAATTTCCAGTTCAGCCCACCAAGAGACAGCAGCCTGGGTGCAAATATGAATAGTATATGTAGCAGAAACAGATGCACTCTCAGGACTTCCACAAAATTCTTTAATGGAACGTTTTCGGGGTTAACAACCCCTTCATCAGCATCAACTTACAAACATCTCACAATTTATAGTGTTTCAAACAATATCTCACCAAACAAGTGTTACTCCAAAAGTGCGCCAAATATCGAGTGTGGAACGCATCTTGCGTTCCACTGTGTTAATACCTACCGGAAGTGATATTATCTCACTTCCGGTTTCGCGGCAATACAATGTTAAACTTACAGGCAGTGTTATGTATTATGCCGTCATATATTAACTTTTACACAAATGGTATATAATGTGTATCAAGTAAACAGGTGCTAAAGTGCCTTCTGATGTATAAAAAATCTGCCTTAAATCGCCGTGATATTAGCTCTAATCGGCTGTTTTAAGTGTCAAAGTGTATACACGTCGTCATAGCAACTGTAGCTATGGTTATAATAAACAATCCTAAATCGTGTCTTAACGCTATGTTAAATCGCATAGTGTGACAAACATATATATGTGCCAGTAAGTGATAAACATCCTAGGTCACATTCATACATAAATAAACACAACAATTTATGTACACAAATAAATATAAAATTAAATGCAAAAAATGATGGTACTTGCTGTGCTTGTTATCAATTCATAAAATGATGTAGAATGGCTGCAAATCATACGAGGGCTCTTTACTGACTGTATACCCCCAAGATCTATTTGCAACAACATATAATTATGTTTTCCAGTAGAAGTATGGAAAAATAGATAATGTACTGTAATTAATTGGGCACAAATCTATTTACCATTTGCCCAAAGGCTGTTAATGTATCAGTACATCAATTAATCTGTATTGTTATGGCCATATACAAATACTGAGCCCAATAGAGATATTCACTTAATTATACAGTGAACTCTCAAGCTGATACTGGGGAAGGTATATGTGGTTATATCAATATTCACAATCCAACCTTTAGATGGATACCACAATATGTCTCATAGATATGCCTTATCATATATTAAAATAATGCTTGATGATGTATAGGAATATATCTTAATTACATCTGGTATATATTTCTCCTTAACACACCAATACAGAAGGGTAAGTAAGGCCAGCTTATAGGTGACCAAGTTTGAATAGATAGAGATAGTCCCTCTTGTAACTCCTTCATATTGAGGAGTAATGAAATGAAACCCCAAAGTAAGGTCTAAGGTGCATAAGTAGGTAATTCTACCTCAGGGTCCAGGCTTCCACAACCAAGGTGGGGGGTATCCCCTCCACCAGGATGTGTCGTAAGCGATCAGCTGACATTGTTCATAGGAGCAATGGAGCTGGAAGCTACACGTAGCCACTGTGGCCCTGGGTTATACCCCAAGCATGTTGCACTACCTTAAGGAATCAAATAAGATTTTTGAAATCTGGGGTGGTATTTAATCCGCCTGGATGTATGGTTTCAAGTTTGAAGATCCACTGGGCTTCACGTTTAAGCAATGTCTTGCTCCTTTCATTTCCTCAATATGAAGGAGTTACAAGAGGGACTATCTCTATCTATTCAAACTTGGTCACCTATAAGCTGGCCTTACTTACCCTTCTGTATTGGTGTGTTAAGGAGAAATATATACCAGATGTAATTAAGATATATTCCTATACATCATCAAGCATTATTTTAATATATGATAAGGCATATCTATGAGACATATTGTGGTATCCATCTAAAGGTTGGATTGTGAATATTGATATAACCACATATACCTTCCCCAGTATCAGCTTGAGAGTTCACTGTATAATTAAGTGAATATCTCTATTGGGCTCAGTATTTGTATATGGCCATAACAATACAGATGAATTGATGTACTGATACATTAACAGCCTTTGGGCAAATGGTAAATAGATTTGTGCCCAATTAATTACAGTACATTATCTATTTTTCCATACTTCTACTGGAAAACATAATTATATGTTGTTGCAAATAGATCTTGGGGGTATACAGTCAGTAAAGAGCCCTCGTATGATTTGCAGCCATTCTACATCATTTTATGAATTGATAACAAGCACAGCAAGTACCATCATTTTTTGCATTTCATTTTATATTTATTTGTGTACATAAATTGTTGTGTTTATTTATGTATGAATGTGACCTAGGATGTTTATCACTTACTGGCACATATATATGTTTCTCACACTATGCGATTTAACATAGCGTTAAGACATGATTTAGGATTGTTTATTATAACCATAGCTACAGTTGCTATGACGACGTGTATACACTTTGACACTTAAAACAGCCGATTAGAGCTAATATCACGGCGATTTAAGGCAGATTTTTTATACATCAGAAGGCACTTTAGCACCTGTTTACTTGATACACATTATATACCATTTGTGTAAAAGTTAATATATGACGGCATAATACATAACACTGCCTGTAAGTTTAACATTGTATTGCCGCGAAACCAGAAGTGAGATAATATCACTTCCGGTAGGTATTAACACAGTGGAACGCAAGATGCGTTCCACACTCGATATTTGGCGCACTTTTGGAGTAACACTTGTTTGGTGAGATATTGTTTGAAACACTATAAATTGTGAGATGTTTGTTTGTAAGTTGATGCTGATGAAGGGGTTGTGAACCCCGAAAACGTTCCATTAAAGAATTTTGTGGAAGTCCTGAGAGTGCATCTGTTTCTGCTACATATATATATATATATATATATATATATATATATGTAACTGTCATAAACTAGTGTTAGAGAAGACAGTTCCAGACTAATATGTGTGCCTTTATCAACGTCAGGCTGGAAACAATAAACCAGAAAAAGGACAGGCATGTTTAAGTAGGCTTCTCCTGCCCTGCCTCAGGGTCTTGGGAGCCTATTACTTCTTCACTACTCGCAATCAATATTTCCAAAAAGTTAAAGCCTTCCTGTATTGTACTTTGGGATATTAATAAAAGTTCTGTGGATCACAATCACAGCACTTATGTTTCCATACTTCTGTTAAGATTAATCCTTAATATAGCCCCAGATTGATTGTCCATCTTACTATATTCAGACTTAAACGTCAGTTTTTACATATGACTCTCACTTTAATAAAGTTATTGCTCCATTATATTTTTATATTATATTCAGTGAGGTAACAGTAAGTCCATGGACCACTGTAGTGTCCAATTATGTTTTAACTTGGCTTATCGCCCAGCTTAGAATAGCATAAACACAAGGAAAAACTTTTCCGTACACACTTTAATCCATGTCAACAGCTTGCTGTATAGCTGGCAAGGCTGCTATAATCGTTGCCTCAGCGGACACAAAGTCTGGCCACTTCAGGTCAGCTGGATCTACGCTCTGTAGATCCGCTGTGTGTCAGTGAGCCTATGCTGCATGAGTATCTTGCAGAATCAATGCACTCGAGAACACTGCTCCAAGGTGGTAGTGTTTCAGCCACGAAGCATGCGTTGTCTTGGGGACTTCCGTAATGCTGGGGTTTCATGCCCAGAATCTGGCCTGGCAAAGCGATGCCCAGGGCAAGGAAAATGGCGTTTGGGGTAGATGGAGCACTCCCTTAATTCAGAGCGCAAAGCTGCATTCGACCTCTTCACTCCGCCCCCTGACCGGAAATCACAAAGTATGATCTTTAAAAGAGAATCAATGCAGCAAATTTCTATATTACATGCAAGGATAGAAGATTTAGAAGTCCGCTCTATGCGGAATAATCTCAGAATTATTGGACTACCAGAAAATCCTGAATATCAAGATTTAATGCAATTTATATCAGATAAACTACCTTGACTGTTATAAATACCACTCTCCTCCCAGTCAATAATGGTTGAAAGGTTACACAGAGTGGGGCCGATGCGATACGTAAGAATTTAGATGGTTCCAACAAAGCTAGGCGCATTGTTGTAAAGTTTCTGAATTTTCAAGACAAAATTAACTTCCTGAGGTATTATCGAAAAATAAATCCTTTTAAGATAGACCAACATAAGATTCTAATGTATCAGGATTTCTCGGTTGAAACTGCAAATAAGAGAAAAGAGATGTCTCCCTATTGTTCTAGACTGATGAAAGCCAATTTTAATGTGAAACTTGTATATCCTGCAAAATTGATTGTAGTTATTGATGGGGGTGACAAAACTATAAACAGTGTTGCTGAGGCAGAAGCCTTCTGTAAGGATAATGGAGTGGATTGATGCAAGGGTTTGGTTTATACTCATGGGGGCTTCTGTAGTAAGATTGACCTATTTTGTTTTATGTACGTAATTTTTAAATGTATGATGGTGATTATGGGAATTGATTATATGATGGATAAACAATGTTATTATATTGAGTCTTGGATGAGGTTTCCTTTTTTTTTTTCTCCCTGTCCCCTCTCTTCTCCTCCCTCCACTTTGTTGGCTTATTATTTTCCTATATAGAGGTTGCACAAGTAAATATAAATGGGTGTAGATTAAATTAGACTTTTGTCCTGGAATGTGGGAGGGATCACCTCCTCAATCAAAAGAAAGGTAGTTCTTAAACAACTGGGAATATGTAAACCTGATATTGTTATGGTCTAAGAAATTCATCTAAATGAGCAAGAAATCGTCAAATTAAAATCTAAATGGGTTGGAGAAGTTCTGGCTGCCCTAAGTGAGTAAATAAACAATTAGATTATAAAATAACTGCTAAGGAGACAGATTCAGATGGACGTTATCAAATTATTACTATAAAAATAGATAATATCCCCTTTATTGTGTGCAGTATATATGAATGCTATTGACACTAAGTTCTGGGATGATCTCTCTTTGAAACTAATGATGTATAGAGGACAAAATCTACTAATTGGAGGTGACTTAAATCTAGTAGAATTGCTTAATTTAGACAGAATGAGTAAAAATAAATCTGCTAAGAGAGATAGGAAAGTACGTATCTTCCAAAGATTTTGCAGTAGAGGTACATGATATCTGGCGGGTCCAAAATCAAGATTTGAAAGCCTATACGTCTATCAAAAGGACATCAAGCCCTATCCAGAACAGACATGTTCCTAGTCACGGAAACTCAAAGTTCAAAAATTAAAGTGTTTTCGTGAATAATATTGTCAAGATGTGGGAGAGAGTCTGGGCCGTGGGGCTTTATTTAATTTAGAAAACCTAATACCTTTTACTATTAAGACCGGATAACTCCTTAGAGCTAAAACTGAAAGTAAAAAGGAGAGAAATCACCCCGAGGAAAGCAGTCTCCTATATCACTGATCTGTGTCACTAGAGGTGATGTTTTATGCATATGACAAATTATTCAAATTATTCATGGTATTTACATAATGATATGTACAGATTTTTTTGTTTTACTGAGCTAATTAAAAAAAGGTGTTTTTTACTATACTATACTAAGGAACAGGTTTTCTGTTAAGTACTGTTGAATTAAAAAAAAATCTTTTTGACATTATGCCTTTTTTTAGTGTATTATTTATTTACGTATTGTTTACAAATGCTTAATAGTGGTGGGTGTTTGTATGTGCAATTTACTCCATAATGACAATGGCAAGTTTTCACAAACTCACATTTGAGTGCTTGTGTCTGCTATTACTCCCTGAGTGTGTGTGTATCTGCCTATTACTGCCTGCGTGTGTATGCCTATCTATCCCTACCTGTGTGTGCATGTATCTGTCTATTACTGCCTGTGAGTGTGTGTGTGTGTATGCCTATCTATCCCTGCCTGTGTGTGCATGTATCTGCCTATTACTGCCTGTGTATGTGTATATGCCTATCTATCCCTGCCTGTGTGTGCATGTATCTGCCTATTACTGCATGTGTGTGTGTATGCCTATCTATCCCTGCCTGTGTGTGCATGTATCTGCCTATTACTGCCTATGTGTGCATGTATCTGCCTATTACTGCCTGTGTGTGCATGTATCTGCCTATTACTGCCTGTGTGTGTGTATGCCTATCTATCCCTGCCTGTGTGTGCATGTATCTGCCTATTATTGTCTGTGTGTGCATATCTCTGTCTGTTACTTAGGGATGGGTGAATGTGTTTATATAAGAATTTGAATGTTAGAACGAATGTTATTGTAGAAATTCGATTAACATAATAGAATGTTGATAAGAACGAATATTCTTAAAAATTTGATTTTCGAATGTTATTTACAGTTTTCGAATGTCACATTTGAATTTGAATGTCACATTCGAATTCGAATGTTACATTCGAATTCGAATGTTACATTTGAATATCACATTCGAATATTACATTTATAAAACACAATTGTAGACTAGAAACACTATTTCGAATGTCACATTCGAATCGAATATCACATTCGAATCGAATGTCACATTAAAATTCGAATATTACATTTATAAAACACAGTATTAGACTAGAAATACTATTTTGAATTCGAATGTCACATTTGAATCGAATATCACATTTAAAACACGGTATTAGACTAGAAATACTATTTCAAATTTGAATGTGACATTCAAATTCGAATGTAGCATTCAGATATTACATTTATTAAACACAGTTGTAGACTAGAAATACTATTTCAAATTTGAATGTCACATTCAAATTCGAATGTTACATTCGAATTTGAATATTACATTTCGAAATTGAATGAATACATAGCTAAATATTCTATTATTCGAACAAATATTTTCGAATTTTATTGAAAACTTCGATAACGAAAATTCAAAAATAGAATGTTAGAATGTTATATAAACATTCAAAATTCGATTCGAACGAACGAATGCATCAAAATTCGTTTTAAATTTCGAATTTTTAGAAACATTCGCCCATCCCTACTGTTACTGCCTGTGAGTGCTTGTCTCACTGGTTAGTGTCACTAAAGAGGTGATGTTCTATGCATATGACAAATTATTCATGGTATTTACATAATGATATGTACATATTTTTTCGTTTTACTGAGCTAATTAAAAAAGGTGCTTTATAAAAACTGGGTTTCCACATACAAAGGAACAGGTTTTCTGTTAAGGACTGTTGAATAAAAAAAAAAAACTTTTTTACATTATGCCTTTTTTTTTATTTATTATTTATTTACTTACACCTAGATTACGAGTTTTGCGTTGTGGCTTTTAACGCTGAAAAAATGTCAATTTCAGCGTAAAAGCTGTAACGCACTACTAGAAGTCGTGTCAGTATAGCTATACCGCAAGCATTTTAGCCTGTAATGCAACGTCCATCTCGCACTCAAAAAAATGACGTTTTTGCGTGGGATTTCCAAAGCGCTGGTATTACAGGTTGTGCGGTGAGGCTAAAATGCTTGCGTTACAACCTATACCGACACGATCCCTACCGCTATCTGAGAGCAGAAGTTATGGATTTTGTGTAACAAAAATGTTTTACAAAACTCATTACTAAAGTGTTACAAAGTACACTAACACCCATAAACTACCTATTAACCCCTAAACCGCCGCCCTCCCGCATCGCAAACACTATATTACACTTATTAACCCCTAATCTGCCGACCACCTACATCGCGGCTATTAAAGAAACCTATTAACCCCTAATCTGCTGGCCCCCCACATCTCCGCCACTAAAAAACCTATTAACCCCTAAACCACGATCCCCCACATTGCAAAACACAAAATTAAACTATTAACCCCTAAACCTAACACCCCCTAACTTTAAATTAAAATTACAATATAACTCTATTTAAATAAATAAAAACTTACCTGTGAAATAAAAATAAACCTCCCATTAAACTATAAATTAACCTAACCTTACTATTCTAATAAAATAAAAAAAACTAAAACTACAAATGTAAAAAAAACTAAAAGTACGAAAAAAATAAAAAAATCTAAATTACAACTAAAAAAAACCAAATGCTACGAAAAATTAAAAAAATCTAAGTTTACCAAAAATAATAAACACTAAAATCACGAAAAATAAAAAAACACTAAGATTACAAAAAATAAACAAAATGATCAAAAATAAAAACAATTACACCTAATCTAATAGCCCTATAAAAATAAAAAAGCCCCCCAAAATAAAAACACCCCCTAACCTACAATAAACTACCAATAGCAATTAAATGGGCCTTTTGTAGGGCATTGCCCTAAGGAAATGTAGCTCTTTTACCTGTAAAAAAATACAAAGTTCCCCTAACAGTAAAACCCACCACCCAACCAACCCCCAAAATAAAAAATCCTAACTCTAAAAAAAACCTAAGCTACCCATTGCCCCTAAAGGGGCATTTGTATGGGCATTGCCCTTAAAAGGGCATTTAGCTCTTTTGCATTGCCCTTAAAAGGGCATTTAGTTCTTTTTTAAGTGCCCATCCCTAATCTAAAAAAACACACCCAAAAAAAAACTAAAACTAACCCCAGAAGATCTTCTCACGGTTCTGAAGTACGGACATCCATCTCCATCCAGGCGGCGAAGTCTTCATCCATGCCGGGGGGCATCTTCTATCTTCATCCCGGCGGCGCGGAGCGGAGCCATCCTGGAAGATGATCCCATCCTCTTCATATGGTCGCCGCCGTACACTGAAGTTGAATGCAAAATAGCCATTTCAAAATGGCATCCCTTGCATTCCTATTGGCTGATTTGAATTTGAAGAATCAAATCAGCCAATAGGAATGCAAGGGACGCCATTTTTGAAATGGCTACCTTGCATTCAACTTCAGTGTACGGCGGCGACCGTATGAAGAGGATGCTCCGCGCAGGATGGGATCAGCTTCCAGGATGGCTCCACTCTGCGCCGCCGGGATGAAGATAGAAGATGCCCCTGGGATGGATGAAGACCTTGCCGACTGGATGGAGATGGATGTCCGGACTTCAGAAACTATAAGTAGATCTTCTGGGGTTAGTGTTATGTTTTGTTTTAATTTTTTTGTGTGTTTTTTTTTTTAGATTAGGGATGGTCACTTGAAATAGAGCTAAATGCCCTTTTAAGGGCAATGCAAAAGAGCTAAATGCCCTTTTAATGGGCAATGCCCTTTTAGGGGCAATGGGTAGCTTAGGTTTTTTTAAAGTTAGGTTTTTATTTTGGGGGGTTGGTTGTGTGGTGGGTTTTACTGTTGGGGGACTTTGTATTTTATACAGGTAAAAGAGCTGATTTCTTTAGGGCAATTTTTCATAGGATTTGTTTTTTTTTAGTTGTAATTTAGATTTTTTAATTTTTTGGTAGTGTTTGTTTTTTTAAAATTTGTAATTTAGATATTTTAATTGGTAGTTTTTTTTATTTTATTAGAATAGTAAGGTTAGGTTAATTTATAGTTTAATGGTAGATTTATTTTTATTTCACAGGTAAGTTTTTATTTATTTAAATAGAGTTATATTGTAATTTTAATTTAAAGTTAGGGGGTGTTAGGTTTAGGGGTTAATAGTTTAATTTAGTGTTTTGCGATGTGGGGGGCGGCGGTTTAGGGGTTCATAGGTTTATTTAGTGGTGGAGATGTGGTAGGCCGGAGGTTTATGGGTTAATAACTTTATTTAGTGGCAGCGATGTCGGGTCGAGCGGCGAAATAGGGGTTAATAGCTTTATTATAGTGGCGGCGATGTTGAGGTGCGGGGGGAATAGGGATTAATAACTTTATTATAGTGGCGGCGATGTCGGGGAGCGGCAGAATAGGGGTTAATAATTTTATAATAGTGGTGGCGATGTCGGGGAGTGGCGGAATATGGGTTAATAGTTTTATTATAGTGGCGGCAATGTCGGGGAGCAGCGGAATAGGGGTTAAAAACTTTTATTAGTGGAGGCGATGTCGGGAGCGGCAGATTAGTGGTTAATAACTTTTATTAGTGGCGGTGATGTGGGGGGCAGCGAATTAGGGGTGTTTAGACTTGGGGTTTATGTTAGGGTGTTAGGTTTAAATGTAACTTTCTCTTCCTTATAGACATCAATGGGGTTGCTTTACGGCGATCGTCATTCCACACTTCAGATTGTCTTGATAAAGGCCTCGCTGAAGGCCGAAACGCGTTGACACTCTAATTCTGTGACATACCAGCCTGAGTTTCTGCATATATACGGTGAGCACATCTCCTCTTTAGCTTTGTTAGTATTTTAGTTTTTGTGCATCTGTTTGTGTTTTCTTTTTTCAGGTATTTCCAGGTGTCCTTGGCAAGTCCTGGACCTAAAGAATCTTCCGAGCACCTTCAACTTCTAGATTTAACACCATTGGACATTTATTTGGGAGTATTTGCTCTCTCTGCTTTGGGATTACTTGCTCTCTCTCTTTTTTTTTTGGGACGTCCCCACTCCTTCATATCCTCTGGGATCTCAGGGTCTCTTGAGACCCTTCATGTATATCTGAGCTCAGATTATCTCTGATTGTCCTCTTATATGGTTTGCTATATTTTGTTTTTAAAGGTTTTTATTTTAATGTGGATTAAATCTCTTATTTTATTGTGGATTAAATCTGTTTTTCACAAATTCTCTTTTCGTTTTCCAAAGCATTTTTTTATATACCCCTCAACATTGGCTATATATTTATATAATATCTCCTGTTCCAATGATTCCAATAGCACATTGTAGCTTGTTGGCACATTATATTCATGTTATATGCACTTCCCACTTACATTATATGTATCAATTTTATCTCTTTTCTTCTGAGCATATCTACTAATTTCCATTTTGGCACATTATATTCACATTATACAGGTGGCCCTCGTTTTACAACGGTTCAATTTACACAGTTTCAGAATAACAACCTTTTTTTCCAGTCATGTGACTGCTATTGAAAAGCATTGAGAAGCAGTGCATTTATTAAAATAGCCAGTAGGTGGAGCTGTCCGCTTGTGTCGCAGCAAAGCCAAGCAAGCTGAAATTAATCAGTTTAACCAGACCTGAGCTATCGAGCAGCTTTCAAAGGAACAAGATCTTCCTGTCTATAACTCAGTCCAGATTGGAATGCATAGAAAGAACTGTTTGCAGAAAAATGCAAGTGAAGTCTGTATTGTGTGATTATTTTATTAGGTTTATAATGCTGTCTAGCAAATGTTTTTGTTTATTTAACTTAAGGTTAATTATATATTCTGTGTTGTGTGATTATTTTATTAGGTTTATAATGCTGTCTAGCATTTAAAGTCTTAATTTCAAAGCTTTTAAAATAATGTATTAGGGCCACGATCCGATAAACGGTGCAGGTTTCGGCGCAAGCGTGGAAACCTGCGCCGCCCGTAGTTTCTGCTCGCAACTCGAGCTATCACATATACGGTGCTGTCAGATGTTAAAGTGCCGTGAGTCTGACAAACCAGCGATGTCCAGAAATCTGCGTAAGTACAAATTTCTGGAATCCCCAGTGATTTATGGCACTTTAGAAACTGCCGCCGCATAAAAAACCTGACTAAATTATTAAATCTTCCGTTACTGTCTAACACGCCTCCCAAACATAGCCCGACAAGTATACCCCTCTATCCTCAATCCCCCCTCTCACTCCTAACAATAAATATATTAACCCCTAAACTGCCTCTCCCGGACCCCGCCGCCAGCTACATTATCTATATTACCCCCTAATCTGAGCCCCCTACACCGCCGCTAGTTACATTAAATGTTTTACCCCCTAATGTGAGCCCCCTACCCCGCCACCACCTACATTAACTATGTTACCCCCTAATATGATCCCCCTACCCCGCCGCCACCTATTTAAACTATATAACCCCTAATGTGAGCCCCCTACACTGCCGCCACCTATTTAAATTATATTAACCCCTAATGTGAGCCCTCTACACCGCCGCCACCTATTTAAACTATATAACCCCTAATGTGAGCCCCCTACACCGCCGCCACCTATATTTAATTAATTAACCCCTAATCTAATCCCCCTATACCGCCGCCACCTATATTAAATTAATTAACCCCTAATCTAATCCCCCTACCCCGCTGCCACCTATAATAAATTTATTACCCCCTAAAATACTAAACTGTCCCTACCTTAAACTAAATTAAAAATAGCCCTGAAAAGGGCTTTTTGTGTGGCATTGCCCCAAAGTAACCAGCTCTATTACCAGCCCTTAAAAGGGCCTTTTGCGGGGCATTGCCCCAAAGTAACCAGCTCTTTTACCAGCCCTTAAAAGGGCTTTTTGCGGGGCATTGTCACAAAGTAATCAGCTCCTTTGCCTCTAATGTAATCTAATCCCCCTACACCGCCGCCACCTATATTAAATATATTAACCCCTAATCTAATCCCCCTACACCGCCGCCACCTATATTAAAATTACTAACCCCTAATCTAATCCCCCTACACTGCCGCCACCTATATTAAATTAATTAACCCGTAATCTAATCCCCCTATACCGCCGCCACCTATATTAAATTAATTAACCCCTAAAATACTAAAATTTCCCTACCACTAAACCTAAGTCTAATCCTACAAATAGCCCTGAAAAGGGCTTTTTGCGTGGCATTGCCCCAAAGTAACAGCTCTATTGCCAGTCCTTAAAAGGGCTTTTTGCGGGGCATTGTCACAAAGTAATCAGCTCTTTTGCCTGTAATCTAAATCCCCCCATACCGACGCCACCTATAATAAATGTATTACCCCCTAATCTAATCCCCCTGCGCCACCGCCACCTATATTAACTAATTATATTAGGGTTAATATAGTTATTATATTATATATATTAACTATATTAACCCTATCTAACTCTAACACCCCTAACTTAATTATTATTAAAATAAATCTAAATAATATTAATAATATTAACTAAATTATTCCTATTTAAAAATAAATACTTACCTTTAAAATAAACCATAAGATAGCTACAATATAATTAATAATTACATTGTAGCTATTTTAGGGTTTATATTTATTTTACAGGTAACTTGGTATTTATTTTAACTAGGTACAATAGCTATTAAATAGTTAATAACTATTTAATAGCTACCTAGTTAAAATAATTACCAATTTAACTGTAAAATAAATCCTAACCTAAGTAACAAATACACCTACACTATTAATAAATTAATTCAATTAACTACAAATATCTAAACTAAAATACAATTAAATACACTAAACTAAATTACAAAAAAAACAAACACTAAATTACAAAAAAATAAAAAAAGATTACAAGATTTTTAAGCTAATTACACCTATTCTAAGCCCCCTAATAAAATAACAAAGCCCCCCAAAATAAAAAAATTTCCCTACCCTAATCTAAATTACAAAAGTAAACAGCTCTATTACCAGCCCTTAAAGGGGCCTTTTTTTTTTTGCCCCAAAGTAATCAGCTCTTTTGCCTGTAAAAATAACAACAACCCCCCATTACAACCGACCACCCACATACCCCTACTCTAACCCACCCAATCCCCCCTTAAAAAAACCTAAGTCTAACCCCCAAGTGCTCCTTACCTGTCCTGAAGACCGGCGGAGAAGGGCCTGTTCCAGGCGGAGAAGTCTTCTTCCAGGCAGCGACCTCTTCTTCTTCAAGGATCCAGCCAGCACGGAGCGGAGGAGTTGAAGACCGATGACCGCGGAGCTGAAGACCGTCCATCTGGAACTGAAGACCGGCGATGCTGGAACTGAAGATCGGCGACGCTGGAACTGAAGACATCTGGAACTGAAGACCGGAGCCAGAGCGTGGAGGATCCTCTTCATACGATCACCGCCATACACTGAATAGGAATTCAAGGTACGCGATTAAAAATGGCATCCCTTGAATTCCTATTGGCTGATTTGAGCCTTCAAATTCAAATCAGCCAATCGGATGCGAGCTACTTTAATTCTATTGGCTGATTTGAATAGCCAATAGAATAAGAGCTACTGTAATTCTATTGGCTGATTAGAATAGCCAGTCTTCAGGACAGGTAAGGAGCACTTGTGGGTTAGACTTAGGTTTTTTTAAGGGGGGATTGGGTGGGTTAGAGTAGGGGTATGTGGGTGGTGGGTTGTAATGGGGGGTTGTTGTTTTTTTTTTACAGGCAAAAGAGCTGATTACTTTGGGGCAATGCCCCACAAAAGGCCCTTTTAAGGGCTGTTAATAGAGCTGTTTACTTTTGTAATTTAGATTAGGGTAGGGAAATTTTTTTATTTTGGGGGGCTTTGTTATTTTATTAGGGGGCTTAGAATAGGTGTAATTAGCTTAAAAATCTTGTAATCTTTTTTTATTTTTTGTAATTTAGTGTTTGTTTGTTTTTTGTAATTTAGTTTAGTGTATTTAATTGTATTTTAGTTTAGATATTTGTAGCTTATTTAATTAATTTATTGATAGTGTAGGTGTATTTGTAAATTAGGTTAGGATTTATTTTACAGGTAAATTGGTAATTATTTTAACTAGGTAGCTATTAAATAGTTATTAACTATTTAATAGCTATTGTACCTAGTTAAAATAAATACCAAGTTACTTCCGGTGGGCGGCGCACCAAGATGGCTGCAAAGTGCTGAAGCTCCGTTACATCTTATGCTTAGAAACTTACTTACAGCCAAGACTTACTGCCATCCATATCTCCCTTGACTACTTGCTGAGTCCGGGAACCAAAGTGGATAGAGAATTTACCACCTTCTCTCCCCCGGAAAGTGCATTAACAGTTTTTCTCACGACACGGCGAAGGTGTCAATAGCTTGTCTTTTACCTTCAAAGATGGCCACTAACCCTATTGTTAAAGAACTCATGACAGTGTTCCTACCTCGCTTGGATATCCTGATATCTTCCTGCCTGACTCTTCATGAAGAGATACGGTCACTCCATCGACCAGCCTTGCTGCCGGCATCTATTTGTGACCCTAGCAATTTTATCCTTGAGGCTCCAAGACCTCCATTGTGGGTTTGTACCTCAGACACCACGCAGCAGTACGATCCGCACTCTGACCCATGCTTTTATGCTACTCCAGTTTTTAATTGTGGATCTTCAATGCCCGCCTCACAAGATTGCAATGTTTGCTGTAGTGCACAGCAAGTACTGCAGACCTTCTCTATAACAGGCCAGCGGCTTCCTTACCTTAAAGACTCCACAGCACATGAGGCATGCGGGACTCCCTGGCAGTCAGGACTTCTGCTGGATATGTATCATCGCCATATGCAGCAATCCTTTGACCCGCATCTATCCCCATCACCTAGAAGCATTCTGCCAATGTCCCACTTGTGGAAGCTGAAACCCACCCGGCCTGAATATCTCAAGCTGCAAACGGCATCCAATGGTTACAGCAGCCGTAACAGGTCTCAGTTGTGGCGCAGCTCGAATGTGAGGGGCAAGCAACTTGCTTTGGTTCTCTTGTGGTCTGACAATATGGGACCCACGGAGAGGAAACGGCAGGGAACGGACTTGCAGGTTCAGTATTATTGCCGTCCCCACAACAATCATCACGGGTGGAAGCAGGGGAAAACCCGGTTAGCTAAGGGTATTGGCTGAACTGCACCCCTTTCTTTACTTCACAAGAGACTGGCCACCTCTTGGTCTCAAGCCATGTGAGACAACTTTGAAAAGAACCCTATGATTAGCGTTAGCCTCTGCTGCCTTAGTGGCTATATAATTTGTCCTTTATTAATGTCATTTCACTTTCTCCATGGTTTTATTTATACCTAGTTATTCCTGTTCACCTACACTTATTCTTCCTCATGAAGTATTCTCTTTTTTTTTCTTTTTTTTTGTTCTTATCTTTGGCACTGGGTACTATATTCATGTAGATATTGCATTAGACATTGTGATTAGTTATTAGTCTAAAACTAGATTCCCTCATTTCACTAACCAATGGAAGCCTACACCCAAGAGCAGAGGAGAAAACACTAAAATCCACTTTTGTTAGGTAGGTTGTTAGGACTTAGTAAGGTTTTTTATTTTTTATAGTGCTTGTTTACATAGGGCAACAACCCACTTAGATGTGTTGTGGTTTGTTATTTTTACTCTTGAAACTCACACTGTATATTGTCTCAAGAGAATAGCCTAGTACTTCATATAAGCAATATTTTTAGACTGTACACTGCAGGGGACACCACTTCCCTTAGAGAGCTACCAAATGCTTAGCCAATTGAATTGAAAATAACTCTCAATTAACCCCTAATAGATGCCCGTGTGAGATAACAATACAAACATTGTTGAGTATCTATATCTGAGGGTACAAATCTAATACATATTTATAAAAAGTATGCACATATCTCTCTACTATTGATATTTATTCAGTATCACACATGAAGAGTCCAACATGATGTTACTGTATGTATTTTCACTAATATGTAACATGTGGCTAACACAACACAACTATTGAATCTCTAATGAGATCTAAGGTCTTTTACCCTATCTCAGCGATATTAAGCTATTTCATGTAATTTTTATATAATCAAATTGCCTGGAAGGATGGGTTCACTATGACTCTACAGATTTCTACAAAGGTTATTTACTTGAATAATGACTAACAGCCTATGCCCAAGTGTAAGCGGTTACTTTTGTTTAGTTAGTGTAATTAAGTTGAAAAGTTTTACAATTTAAAAAAAAGAAAACCCCAACGGTGCAGACAACGGTGCAGACATTTAAAATACTTAGCGGGCCATAATTAAGATCTGACTATAGTATATGACTTTTATATGAGCACGGCCTTATTGAAATCGTAAATATCTTAATCTGTATCATGACAAATGTATTGATGTCTTTTTTTTTTTTTCTTTTTTCTACCCTGTGTGGTATGATAACATGTCTTGTGTATGTCTGCATTGTTGGATATAAATAAAAGTAAAAAAAAAAAAAATACCAAGTTACCTGTAAATAATAATTTTAATATAGGTGGCGGCGGTGTAGGGGGATTACATTGGGGGGTAATACATTTATTATAGGTGGCGGCGGTATAGGGGGATTTAGATTACAGGCAAAAGAGCTGATTACTTTGTGACAATGCCCCTCAAAAAGCCCTTTTAAGGGCTGGCAATAGAGCTGGTTACTTTGGGGCAATGCCACGCAAAAAGCCCTTTTCAGGGCTATTTGTAGGGTTAGACTTAGGTTTAGTGGTAGGGAAATTTTAGTATTTTAGGGGTTAATTAATTTAATATAGGTGGCGGCGGTATAGGGGGATTAGATTACGGGTTAATTAACTTAATATAGGTGGCGGCAGTGTAGGGGGATTAGATTAGGGGTTAATAATTTTAATATAGGTGGCGGCGGTGTAGGGGGATTAGATTAGGGGTTAATATATTTAATTTAGGTGGCGGCGGTGTAGGGGGATTAGAGGCAAAAGAGCTGATTACTTTGTGACAATGCCCCGCAAAAAGCCCTTTTAAGGGCTGGTAAAAGAGCTGGTTACTTTGGGGCAATGCCTCGCGAAAGGCCCTTTTAAGGGCTGGTAATAGAGCTGGTTACTTTGGGGCAATGCCACGCAAAAAGCCCTTTCCAGGGCTATTTTTAATTTAGTTTAGGGTAGGGACAGTTTAGTATTTTAGGGGGTAATAAATTTATTATAGGTGGAGGTGGTGTAGGGAGATTAGATTAGGGGTTAATACATTTAAAATAGGTGGCGGCGGTGTAGGGTGATTAGATTAGGGGGTAATATAGTTAAAATAGGTGGCGGCAGGGTAGGGGGCTCACATTAGGGGGTAATAAATTTAATATAGATGGCGGCGGTGTAGGGGTGATTACATTAGGGGTTAATAATTTTAATGTAGGTGGCGACGGTGTAGGGGGCTCACATTAGGGGGTTAGACATTTAATGTAGGTGGCGACGGGGTCCGGGAGCGGCGGTTTAGGGGTTAAACACTTTATTAGGGATTGCGGCGGGAGATCGCGGTTGACAGGTAGATAGACATTGCGCATGCGTTAGGTGTTAGGTTTTATTTATCAGTTCGCGGTTGACAGGTAGATAGACATTGCGCATGCGTTAGGTGTTAGGTTTTATTTTGCAGCTAGTTTAGGGAGTTACTGGGCTCCGATACACAGCGTAAGGCTTACTACGCCTGCAATTTGTGGCGAGGTGAAAATGGAGTAAGATTTCTCCATTTTCCCCCCGTAAGTCCTTACGCTGTATATTGGATACCAAACTGCGCTGGTTTGGTATACCTGTCTATGGGCCAAAAAACTACGGCAGAAGGCAGAAATATACAAGCGTAACTTCTATGTTACGCCGTATATGCGATACCAAACCAGCGCAAATTTTGGCGTCGCCGGCTTTTGCGGGCGACGATTTATATCGGATCGGAGCCTAGGTGTTACTTATGACAATTTTGAGAGGGGCCTGGAACCTATATCCTTCACTTCCCATTGACTTACATTATAAACTGGGTTTCAATTTACAACGGTTTCGATTTACAACCATTCCTTCTGGAACCTAACCCCGGCGTAAACTGAGGGCTACCTGTATGCACTTCCCACTTACATTTTATGTATCAATTTTCACTTTTTTCCTCTAAGCATATGTACTAATTTCCATTTCACTCTTTTGAGCGTATCCTTATATCGACTACTTTTGCAAAGTACTCTCTCCTCAGCACACTTAAGCCTCCTTTGTGTGGCGCTCCTATAACCCTCCTCCAACCTGTTTGTACTTTAATACGATCCTGTTAGGTGATCGTTATTTTATAGTGAGCCTTTGTGCCCTCTCTTTTGGCGCTGACTACTATACCCTTTTCCTAATTAGTAAAAGATATAAAGATATTTTTAGATAATATCAATATATTTGGAAAAAAACATTGTAGTAGAAAAAGGACATATTTAAAGGGATAGGAAAGTCACAATTAAACGTTCATAATTCAGGATACACCATAGAATTTTAAGACAATTCTATTATTCTTGTTCTCTTGATATCCATTGTTGAAAAGCATATGTACATATCCTTAGTGGCAGCAATGCACTACTAGGAGCTAACTGGTGGTTGGCAGCAACACACATTTGTCTCTTGTCATTTGCTCACCAGATGTGTTCAGCTAGGTCCCAGTAGTGCACTACTGCTTTGGAGCTGACCTCTAAATGACAGAGTGACATGCAAGGTCTAGGAGGGGGACTTTAGAATCTGTAAAGGGGGCGCATTTTGGAATTTTGCCCTGGGAGACAGATTCTCTAGTAACGGCCCTGGCTATGCCCTATTTATTTGTACTCGAGAAACTTCAATTAAAAAAAGGAAAATAAAATAAAAACGGTTTTACTGAACCTTCATGGTCTTATTTGCATGAGATCTTAAAATAGCTGCATTTATCATGTGAAACTTGAGGGACAGAACAGAGTTAGTTGAGAGACTCAGGCTGTTAATTATTTCTTATATATTGAGTAATTGTTACACTTACATTAAAGGGACTTTAAAGTCAAAATTAAAATGTTATGAATTGTGCAATTAAAAAATGCTTTCTGTTATCAAAATGACTTCTTTATCTTGGTATTCTTTGTTAAAGCTTAGCTCCTGGGCATGAGAGCATACTTGAGTAGACTCAGGAGCGTGCACATCTATGACATCAGTGTTTGAAACAATGTTATATACAGTACATATAATGCTCAAAACGGGCCCACTGCTGAAATTATCTCACTATACGGTCATGGAAAAGGGTTAAAGTGACAGTGAAGTCAAAATTAAACTTTCATGCTTTAAAAAGAGCATGGAATTTTATATACCTGTTCAATTCACTTTTATTATGCAATGCACTTTGTTCTTTTGGTATCCTTTGTTGAAGAGTAAACCTTGGTATGCTCATAGGAGCTCAAGAGTGTGCACGTGTCTTTAGCACAGCAGTCTTTACAGAAGACGTGTTTTCATCAATGTTATACAATATTGCAGAGTACTAAAAACACATGCACACTTCTAAGGTCCTTTTAGCCTACCTAGGTGTATTCTAAAAAAAAGGATACCAAGAGAACAAAGCTAATTTGATAACGAAGCAAATAGGAAAGTTTTTTAAAACTGCATTCTCTATCTGTTCTGTGAAAGTTTAATTTTCACTTTACTGTCCCTTTAAGTTTCAACAAAAAAACATGTTTGACAATACAATTTTTTTTTAATTGTATGCTCTGATTCATGAAAGTTGAATCTTTGCTTCCATGTCTTTTTAAAGGGACATTACACTTTTTTGCTAACAATATGCTAGTGGAGTCCTGATTGGTTCCTCCAAATAAGGTAAGCGGTAGGCGGAGTTTGGTTATTGAAAAACAATGTGTTAATGCATTCAAACTTTTTTCACACTCACCTAGTGTGTTTATTTATTGCAAAACAATTGTAATTGCTAAGGGCCAGATTACAAGTGAAGCGTTATTTAACACTCAAATGCTAACTCCTCTAGAAGTAAGCTTTTTGCGCATGTTGGGTAGTACTTGTATTACAAGTTGAAAGTAAACTGTTTTTGCACATTTTTGTGTGAGATTTGTTTGTTTACTGTTGTGGCTTTAAGGGTTAATAGTGTAATGGGGTTAGGTTATGTTGGGGGTTATGGCGCTTAAGGGGTTAATAGTGTAGTGGGGTTAGGCTGTGTTGAGGGTTATGGTGCTTTAGGGATTGATAGTGTAGTGTGTTTAGGTTGTGTTGGGGGTTATGGCACTTTAGGGGTTAATAGTGTAGTGGGTTTAGGTTGCATTGGGGGTTATGGTGCTTTTTATGTATATACAATGATTTATTTATATGTATTTTATTGTATAACGTATTTTAAGTATTGTTATTTAATCTTGTTTAGGAAGAAGATTTATTTTTAAGTGATATTAATATGTCACAAAAGGCAGTATCCGAGACTTTATAGTTTAACCCCTTCACCCAATCTAAGGTATATACACAGTATCTCACAAAAGTGAGTACACCCCTTACATTTTTGTAAATATTTTATTATATCTTTTCATGTGACAACACTGAAGAAATGACACTTTGCTACAGGGCCGGATTGGGCAGCCGGGATACCGGGAAAAATCCCGGTGGGCCGCCGGCCGGCAGCTCAGCTGGGCTGGCAGGGCTGCTGTCTAAATTATTGCAGCTTTGATATTGCTAATTGTGGCCGCACCGGCCGGTAAGATAAAGGTATCCACACCAGTCCCTTACAAGTTAGTAGTACTCTCCCCTCCCCACTGCTGCAGCAGCAGCATCCGTGTAGTTACTGTAGTAAAAGTTATTTTTATTTATTATTAACCCCTTAACCCCTGTCCCTCTCTCCATCCGACCGTTGCTGCCTCACTCTGACCACAACCACCAAAACTGACTGAACTAAGTTACTGTCACTCACTGTGTGACTGTCAGTTCCTATGGGCCGGGTCAGCAGGTGGGGGGGGGGGGCGGGGCCGTCGGCTGTGATGATGTCAGGAGAGTGTCTCACCAGCATGCGTCACCACGTGACATTATGTGGAGGGAGCGGGAGCCTCAGCCTGACAGCGGCTGCGTGCTTCGCTATCAGCTCAGGAGTCAGGACTCAGTCAGGAGTGAGTCAGGCCACGGCAAGTGGGGTCACGTCACATGTGTAGACAGATACACACAGACAATGGGAGCAGCCAGGGTACAGACCGTCCAGGGCTGAAGCAAGCTGAAAGTCTGAAGAGACATCACCTCAGAGGGGGCAGCAGGCGGGAACTTCAGGACAGCAGCCGGCAACTGAACTTAAGGTACTATACTAATTTATTGGGGGCAGCTGAGCCAGCGAACAAATAGCAGCCAGTTTTGTTTACTGTCTTAGCCGTTTCATAATTAGCAGGAGCTGCCGCACTAGTTTGCTTTGAGATTTACAGCAGCAGCCAGCACCACGCTGCCCTCTCTCTCTCTCGCTCACCCTCCCCCATGCTTCATGCATTGGCTGCTTGAATGACCACATAGGGAAGGAATAGGAAACAAGTTTTATTATCCCTGGACAGTACAGGTCAGTGACACTGGGCTGACATACCTAACGTTTTATTATTCCTATTTGCAGGCACACAATGCAATGCTAAGCACAGTTTATACTACCTGAAACAAAAAACAGCCACATCTAAATTAAAGCTGTGGGGTGGTACTTATTTGTCCCTTCTGTATTAAATAAATGTGTATATGCTATGCCTAGTTGTAGTAGAATGTTCATGTTTGTGTGTCTGCCTATAAGAAAGTGAATGATGTGTAGTGTGCATATGCTGTGTATGTGCATGCTGTGACTGAATCTATGTGTATGTTGTGTGTCTGCTGTGTGTCTGAATCTAGGGGGGTGTATGTTGTGTGCATGTATGTTGTTGTGTGTCTGCATGTATGTGGTGTGTATGTTGTTGTGTGTCTGCATGAATGTGGTGTGTGTATGTTATGTGTCTGCATGAATGTGGTGTGTGTGTATGTTGTTGTGTGTCTGCATGAATGTGGTGTGTGTATGTTATGTGTCTGCATGAATGTGGTGTGTATGTTATGTGTCTGCATGAATGTGGTGTGTGTGTATGTTGTTGTGTGTCTGAATGAATGTGGTGTGTGTATGTTATGTGTCTGCATGAATGTGGTGTGTATGTTATGTGTCTGCATGAATGTGGTGTGTGTGTATGTTGTTGTGTGTCTGCATGAATGTGGTGTGTGTGTATGTTGTTGTGTGTCTGCATGAATGTGGTGTGTGTGTATGTTGTTGTGTGTCTGCATGAATGTGGTGTGTGTGTATGTTGTTGTGTGTCTGCATGAATGTGGTGTGTGTATGTTATGTGTCTGCATGAATGTGGTGTGTGTGTATGTTGTTGTGTGTCTGCATGTATGTGGTGTGTGTATGTTATGTGTCTGCATGAATGTGGTGTGTATGTTGTGTGTCTGCATGAATATGGGTGTGTGTATGTTGTTGTGTGTCTGCATGAATGTGGGGGTGTGTATGTTGTTGTGTGTCTGCATGAATGTGGTGTGTGTGTATGTTGTTGTGTGTCTGCATGAATGTGGTGTGTGTGTATGTTGTTGTGTGTCTGCAGGGTGTGTTGCTGTGAATTTGAGACTCTGTACATGTGTGTGTGTGTACGCTGTGTAATGGTGTTACTATGTGTGTATGTTAGTTTGTATGCTCTGCAGTGTGTCAGGTTTTAAGGACAGACAGGCTTCCACCCTTAGTGAGTGTTGAATTGCTAAGAGAGTACTAACAAATGTATTTATGACACAAAATTTACAGGATTTATTTTTTATATGTAGATATGTTGTTTTTACAAATTAATATTAAGAATGTAATTTATATTACATCAGTCTCATTATTTTTTTTTAACCCCTTAATGACCACAGCACTTTTCCATTTTCTGTCCGTTTGGGACCAAGGCTATTTTTACATTTCTGCAGTGTTTGTGTTTAGCTGTAATTTTCCTCTTACTCATTTACTGTACCCACACATATTATATACCGTTTTGCTCGCCATTAAATGGATTTTCTAAAGATACCATTATTTTCATCATATCTTATAATTTACTATAAAAAAAATTATAAAATATGATGAAAAATGGAAAAAAAACACACTTTTTCTAACTTTGACCCCAAAAATCTGTTACATATCTACAACCACCAAAAAACACCCATGCTAAATAGTTTCAAAATTTTGTCCTGAGTTTAGAAATACCCAATGTTTACATCTTCTTTGCTTTTTTTGCAAGTTATAGGGCCATAAATACAAGTAGCACTTTGCTATTTCCAAACCATTTTTTTTCAAAATTAGCGCTAGTTACATTAGAACACTAATATCTTTCAGGAATCTCTGAATATCCCTTGACATGTATATATTTTTTTTTAGTAGACATCCCAAAGTATTGATCTAGGCCAATTTTGGTATATTTCATTCCACCATTCCCCCGCCAAATGCGATCAAATACAAAAAATTGTTCACTTTTTCACAAATTTTTTCACAAACTTTCGGTGTCTCACTGAAATTATTTACAAACAGCTTGTGCAATTATGGCATAAATGGTTGTAAATTCTTCTCTGGGATCCCCTTTGTTCAGAAATAGCAGACATATATAGCTTTGGCGTTGCTTTTTGGTAATTAGAAGGTCGCTAAATGCCACTGCGCACCACACGTGTATTATGCCCAGCAGTTAAGGGGTTAATTAGGGAGCTTTTAGGGAGCTTGTAGGGTTAATTTTAGCTTTAGTATAGTGTAGTACACAACCCAAAGTATTGATCTAGGCCCATTTTGGTATATTTCATGCCACCATTTTACCGCCAAATGCGATCAAATTAAAAAAAAAAAGTTAAATTTTTCACAATTTTAGGTTTCTCACTGAAAACATTTACAAACAGTTTGTGCAATTATGGTACAAATGGTTGTAAATGCTTCTCTGGGATCCCCTTTGTTCAGAAATAGCAGACATATATGACTTTGGCGTTGCTTTCTGGTAATTAGAAGACCGCTAAATGCTGCTGCGCCTCACACTTGTATTATGGCTAGCAGTGAAGGGGTTAATTAGGGAGTTTGTAGGGAGCTTGCAGGGTTAATTTTAGCTTTAGTGTAGAGATCAGCCTCCCACCTGACACATCCCACCCCCTGATCCCTCCCAAACAGCTCCCTTCCCTCCCCCACCCCACAATTGTCCCTGCCATCTTAAGTACTGGCAGAAAGTCTGCCAGTACTAAAATAAAAGTACTAAAATAATTTTTTTAAGCATATTTACATATGCTACTGTGTAGGATCCCCCCCTTAGCCCACAACCTCCCTGATCCCCCCAAAACCGCTCTATAACCCTCCCCTCTGCCTTATTGGGGGCCATCTTGGGTACTGGCAGCTGTCTGCCAGTACCCAGTTTGCAAAAAAATATGTTTTATTTTATTTTTTACCCGGTTTTTCTGTAGTGTATCTTCCCCCTCCCCACAGCCCAACACCCACCACCTTACTGATGTTTTTTTTAAATTTTATTTATTTCTTTTTTTCTCATTTTCCTACAAATTTTTTCTGTAGTGTAGCGGTTCCCACCCGCTCCCTCCCCGTGCACGCGCCCGCCCCCGCCCTCCCATGCACGTGCACGCGTCAGTGCGCGCCCCCTGGCCTCCCCGCCCACGATCCTGCCCCCCTCCACATCACGAAGGGCCCTCGATGGCCGCCACCCGCCTCCCGGTCCGGCTCCCACCCACCACCGCAATAAGCCACCGATCTCCGGTGAAGAGAGGGCCACAGAGTGGCTCTCTCTGCACCGGATGGCTTAAAACGGTTATTGCAGGATGCCTCCATATCGAGGCATCACTGCAATAACCGGAAAGCAGCTGGAAGTGAGCAGGATCACTTCCAGCTGCTTTCCACACCGAGGACGTGCAGGGTACGTTCTCAGGCGTTAACTGACTTTTTTTTGAGGACGTACCCTGCACGTCCTCGGTCGTTAAGGGGTTAAAGCCATTTCACATCTCTGCTCCTATCCCACATATCATACTTTTCTCCACTCACCCCCTGCCTGCTGCATAATTACCTGATGCCCCCTGCGCTCCTCCTCACTCCCTACCTGCTGCATTACCTGATGCCCCCTGCGCTTTGTCATTGGTACGGTACTTATGTTTTAATAAAACAGGGAGGGGAGCACTGCAGCATTATTTCTAAGTGGCAAGTTTCAGAATTTGTATGGGCTGGGTTGGAGGGGGCGTGGCTGGGCCGGTCTATACAAATTTTCAGGGCCGGTCTGATTCCCCAGTCCGGCCCTGCTTTCCTCCAATGTAAAGTAGTGAGTGTACAGCCTGTATAACAGTGTAAATTTGCTGTCCCCTCAAAATAAGTCAACACACAGCCATTAATGTCTAAACTGTTGGCAACAAAAGAGAGTACACCCCTAAGTGGAAATGTCCAAATTGGGCTCAATTAGCCATTTTCCCTCCCCGGTGTTATGTGACTCATTAGTGTTACAAGGTCTCAGGTGTAAATGGGGAGCAGGTGTGTTAAATTTGGTGTTATCGCTCTCACACTATCTCATACTGGTCGCTGGAAGTTCAACATGGCACCTCATGGCAAAGAACTCTCTGAGGATCTGAATAAAAGAATTGTTGCTCTACATAAAGATGGCCTAGGCTATTAGAAGATTGCCAAGACTCTGAAACTGAGCTGCATCACAGTGAGCAAGACCATACAGCGGTTTCACAGGACATGTTCCACTCAGAAGAGGCCTCGCCACGGTCAACCAAAGAATTTGAGTGCACGTGCTCAGCGCCATATCCAGAGGTTGCCTTTGGGAAATAGATGAATGAGTGCTGCCAGCATTGCTGCAGAGGTTAAAGGGGTGGGGGGCTCAGACCATACGCCGCACACTGCATCAAATTGGTCTGCATGGCTGTCGTCCCAGAAGGAAGCCTCTTCTAAAGATGATACACAAGAAAGCCCGCAAACAGTTTGCTGAAGACAAGCAGACTAAGGACATGGATTACTGGAACCATGTCCTGTGGTCCGATGAGACCAAGATAAACTTATTTGGTTCAGATGGTGTCAAGCGTGTGTGGTGGCAACCAGGTGAGGAGTACAAAGACAAGTGTGTCTTGCCTACAGTCAAGCATGGTGGTGTCATGGTCTGGGCCTGCATGAATGCTGCTGGCACTGGGGAGCTACAGTTCATTGAGGGTACCATGAATGCCAACATGTACTGTGACATACTGAAGCAGAGCATTATCCCCTCCCTTTGGAGACTGGGCCGCAGGTCAGTATTCCAACATGATAGTGACCCGAAGCACACCTCCAAGATGACCACTGCCTTGATAAAGAAGATAAGGGTAAAGGTGATGGACTGGCCAAGCATGTCTCCAGACCTAAACCCTATTGAGCATCCTCAAATTGAAGGTGGGGGAGCACAAAGTCTCTAACATCCACCAGCTCCATTATGTCATCATGGAGAAATGGAATAAGACTCCAGTGGCAGCCTGTAAAGCTCTGGTGAACTCCATGCCCAAGAGGGTTAAGACAGTGCTGGAAAATAATGGTGGCCACACAAAATATTGACACTTTGGGCCCAATTTGGACATTTCCCCTTAGGGGTGTACTCACTTTTGTTGCCAACAGTTTAGATATTAATGGCTGTGTGTTGAGTTATTTTGAGGGGACAGCAAATTTACATTGTTATACAGGCTGTACACTCACTACTTTACATTTTAGCAAAGTGTCATTTCTTCAGTGTTGTCACACGGAAAGATGTAATAAAATATTTACAAAAATATGAGGGGTGTACTCACTTTTGTGGGATACTGTATGTTGTGAAGTACTTTGCCTATTGTACCACACAATGTACATTTATGTCTGAGCTTCAGGAAGCTCCAGCAGTCTGGGCTGTTAAGTTACAGCCGAGAGCTAGAGTTCCAGAGCTCCAGGCATCTGTTTTCATATGGAACTGGAGTGTGATCTGTGCTCTGGTTCCAAATGAGAGCAGATGCCAGATTGTTACAGACGATGACACTGTGTGTGTCACTGTCTGTAACGATCATCTGCTGGTGCCAGCGAGAGGGAATCCGGGACACAGGTGGGTGGCCCAGTAGCGGAGGGGGAGGGAGTGGGAGGACCCTACTCCATACCTCCCAACAAATCTTATATGTGGGCTTAAAAAAAATCATAAGACCAAAGTAATATAAATAAAATTCTAAATAAAGTCATATCTTTTAATACTCTTATGCAGCAAATCAAACACAAGCTCAAACCACTGGTATAGCTATATGAGTTCTGTATTTAATTAGCCTTTGCAGAGACAGTGCAAAGTATTTTTATCTTAATTGGACATTTAATAATAGATTGTTTAAAAATTCACTCTGCATTCCTGCATTAATATGCTAGATTCTCGCCTTTAAAGTCAGTAAAATGCACAGTAACACAAGCTACACATATACATATACACACACTCAAATACACAGAAACAGACACTACATAGAATACACTTATACATGCAGATAAACACACACACACACTACATAGCATACACTTAAACATGCGGATACACACACACTACATAGCATACACTTAAACATGCGGATACACACACACTACACAGCATACACTTATACATGCAGATACACACACACACACACACACACACACTACATAGCATGCACTTATACAGGTAGATACACACACACACACACACTTTATAGCATACACATACAGGCAGATACACAAACACTACAAAGCATACACTTATACAGGCAGATACACACACACTACATAGCATACACTTATACATGTAGATACACATACACACTACATAGCATACACTTATATGGGCAGATACACACACACTACACAGCATACACTTATACAGGCAGATACACACACACTACATAGTTACACTTATACATGTAGATACACACACACACACACACTACATAGCATACACTAATACAGGCAGATACACACACACACTACATAGTTACACTTATACATGTAGATACACACACACACACACACACAGCATCGGAGCTATAATCGTTACTAATGCCCAGGCCCGCCCAGCTCCCCTGTCTCACACACACACACTGTGGCCCAAATCAGTGTTGCGTGTGGATTTTCTCTGAGCCTCAGTGTAACTCCGCATTCGCAGCCCCTTTAAGAGGACTTTGCGTTGAGTTACGTAGCAACGCGTGGGCTTCGCAGGGCAGAACACAGCAGGCTGCAAGCAGTGGAGACTAGAGGCCGAGGCACAGTCGGGGCAGTTTTTTCACCTGCAGGTTCCCCGTGATACCCAGTGGAAACCGCAACATGGTGAGTTAGAGTGAGGGAGACAAGGGCGTCCGAGAGTGAGCGTGTCTACCCCAGGCGTGTAATCTATGTGTGAAGGGACCCCAGCCTGTGCCACAGTAATGTTGTCATGAATTTGTGTCTAGTTATGTTCCCCACTTTCTCAGGCACATGCCCCCACCCAGGTGTGTATTTGTATGTCTGCCCAGCTATCCTTATCATATTTGTGCTCATATATAAATATATAAATAAATATATATATATATATATATATATATATATATATATATATATATATATATAATATATGGATTGTGAGGAGAAGCAGTAATCTTAAAATAGCAGGTTAATCCCTGTCTCAGATCCATCGTCAGCATTTTGAAAATTGAGTTCAAATGTGAACACTTTTTTGATCTTAGTTGATTTCAATTTTCTGCCTTTCCGTGCAATGATAATGCAAGGCATACATCTCAATGATAATGCAAGGCATACATCTCACAGCTGAGTTTTCAAGTTTCTGTTTTCTGCTAGTTTGAAAAATTGATTTGCCAAAACATGTCATTATTGTACACAGACAGGAGATACTATACATTCATTTTGTATTAATTATTTTATTTCAGTTAAATTATATGTAAAATCTTGTGTCCTCTTAAATGCCACCATCATACGTATGCTTGTTGAAAATTAATGACCCTGTAACATGCTACTTATTTTATTCTTAGCTCTGAGCACAAATAAAGTAGTCCTGTCTTTTAAAAGTGTTTTGTATCCTGATTCCTAGTTAAGTAAGATTATATATTGGTTTGTTTTGTGTGTATGTGCTTGTGCCGTGTAATATGTGTATGTGTGGTGTGTACATTTATGTGTGTTCGATATACATAGGACTTGCTTTAGAAGGGTATAGTAGTGTCAGGTATGCTAAAAAAACTATTTGCTCTACAGATATGTTGACAGCCTTCCTGAAATGTCCAGTTACTCTTCTTTGAATAGCAAAATTGTGTGTGTGTATGTATGTGTATATATATATATATATATATATATATACACATACACACACACACACACAGTACATTCTGTATGGATTTATGACTTAAATCCAAGAGCATTGCTAATCTGTGCTAAAAAATATAGTTTACGTGTGATGTGCGTGCACAATGGTGGGTGTATGCATGGTGTGCTTGCATATGAGTGTGTAAGTTGGTGTATGTGTGATGTGCGTACTTAATGGTATGCATAAGTGGGTGTATGTGTGATGTGCGTGCATAATGGTATGTGTAAGTGGGTGTATGCATGGTGTGCTTGCACATGAGTGTGTAAGTGTATGTGTGATGTGCGTGCATAATGGTTAATGTAAGTGGGCGTATGTGTGATGTGCGTGCATAAGAGTGTGTATGTTGGGTCTACAAGTGTATTTCTGTAGTGCTGGATGTCACAAATTGGGGTGAATTTACCATCCCTAAAGGCGGACAGGTTTCATAGCAGGGTAAAATTTTACATTGCACAAGTGGATTCTTGTGTAATGCTGTCCCCTGCTCTGGTGCAACCAGCTTGGCTAGAGCACAGCATGTCAATCACCCCAAACAAGTGTTAAATAAGAAACCGGGGGGTGCTTTGCTTTAAAATGCCTGGGCCTATTTTTGGTCCCAGTCCGGCCCTGCACACAAACACTACATATCATACACCTATACATGCACACACACACACACACACACACACACACACTACATAGCTTACAATTATACATGCAGATACACACACACTACATAGCATACACTTATACATGCAGATACACACACACACTACATATCATACACCTATACATGCAGATACACACACACTACCTAGCGTACACTTATACATGCAGATACATACACTACATAGCATACACTTAAACATACAGATACACACACTACATAGCATACACTTATACATGCAGATACACACACACAATCGGGCCTGTCCCGTAAAAATTGGGACAGTTGGAGGGTCTGCAGTACACTATAGAAAAAAAAATAAAGGTACAGGGAGGGATGGGGCAGCTACACTACAGAAAAAGGGGGTTGGGGGATCCCTAACTAAGGATCGCGGGATGTGGAGGGACCACTACACTACAGAAAATATATATATATATTTTTAAAATAATAATAAAAAACATATAAAGTGTTTTTATAGATACTGGCAGATAGACAGCTGCCAGTACCTAAGATGGTGGTTAATAGTTAGAGGGGGGAGGGTTAGAGAGCTGTTTGAAAGGGGTCAGGGAGGTTGGAGCGTAAGGGGGGATCCTACATAGCAAAACATATAATAAAATAAGAAAAAAATATTTAATAATAAAAAAGCCTTAAATTGTCATATTGGAATACTGTCTGCCAGTATTAGGTACTGGCAGACAGTCTGCCAATATGAAAATACAAGGAATTTGTTTTTATTATTAAATATATATTTCAAAATAATATTTTATGCTCAAATGACTATTTTTTTCTCTTTTCCATTTTGAGGGCTAGATTACAAGTGGGTGATTGTGAGCGTCGGAAGTAGTGCGTGTATTACAAGTTGATATATATATATATATATATATATATATATAAATGTATATATTTGTTTAATGTTAGTTGTAATTAGTATCTTGTGAAATTCACTGTGTGTGTTAATATTAATGCAGAGTTTATGGAAAAGATTTTAATGCACATTTTTTGTACTTTGCTTTATTCAGCTCTTACAGGGATTTTCAGGAGTTAAAAAGGGTACTTTCATCTATTTGTGATGTATAATAAAACTTCATAAAAATTCATCAGTAAAGTTTTGGCCATCATTCGGACAGAGTCCGCTTCAGTAAGAGCTTCACCTTCGCTGGTTCTTATACTTGCTGCATGTGCTAGTTCAAGGTAGCAATGTGAAGATTGTTAAGGGATTGCAGCCAGTTGGAATTAACATGATGGTCTAAGGAGCTAGAAAGCAATGGAGTTCACTATGGAAAAGGATACTGAAGATCAAGGGTTATATTTATCAAAGCGTCAATCTCGGTGCATTCGCCGGCGTCAATACACTCGCCAGACATTGCTGCCACGGATCCATATACGATGCCCTTATTTATAAAAATAAATGTCAAAAACATGCGCGTCAAGTACGGCGTGATGAGCATCGGACTGCTGTTAACTAACAGTCATCGATTTTGCGGTTATTCGGGTTTTTCCCAACTTTATTTATACCATTTCATTAATGTCCATGAACAAGCACATTTCTCTAAAGCTAATCTTTTATTTTTCATCTGTTAATGTCCAAGAAATAGATAAATTTATACCTCAACAAACAATATCTCATAGAAAGTTATTTTTATATTTATTAGTTATATGATACCATCACATAAATTAATGTGTATTTGTATTTCTAGAAGTCATGATATGCTTTTATCTCATGTTTTTTTTTATATAAATGATTATTAATGCTAGAATTTGTACATATATCTTTGCACATACTTGTGTGTATATATATATATATATATATATATATATATATATATATATATATATATATATATATATATATATACACAGTATGTGTGTTATCAGAAATCTTTTGCAAACATATTTACATGTCCCTAAATTCCTTTTTTTGTTCTGAAAAATGTTGTATTTCATATCTCTGTGTTTATTTTTACCACTATATGAATATAGTGTAAATTTATTATTATTATGAGCAGGAATAATTGTGAATATAACATGTAATCAGGGTATCATATGAATTTATTTGCAATCAATGGATATTTTAAGAGCTGGGCCAGTTTTCTCTCTGTACCTGTGTAACCCCTCCTGATTGCAATCTAGTTTTAAAAACTACCCCTATACAGGTGTTATAAAATGGGTTGGCATATAAGATGACATTTCTTACTGAAAAAGAAATTCAAGAGAAGGAAGAAATACACTGAAAATAGCATGACAGTAAAGAGGTGATTTTAATTTCTGCTGTATCTGATTCATGACAGTTTAATGTTAGGTGGGCTATCCCTTTGAGCTATCATCTTAAGATTATATTGAATCAATCATCAATTTTAATTTTAAAATCATTGTTTAAAATATTACACTGTGTATCCTAATGTCAGCATCAATGTTTATCTTTAATACTAATTTCACATATACATACTTTCAAAATATAATACACAATGTAACAAATGGCACTTACAAGTTCTGATGAGTGATCAATGACACACATATCAAGCAATTTGATTAGTTAGTGATAGTTTAAAATGTATATTTGAATCAGATTGGCTGATGTCATAAATCATGTGATTATGCATATTCCAATCAAAAGTGGTTGAAAAATTCACTAGTGTGTGGGTTGTTTAGGAATTTGCGTTATAATTGGTGCGAAAAATGTTGCGTCAAATTTGGTGCAAAGTGGAGAGTGGGACTTGTATTACATGGCTTAAACATGGTGCAAATCGATTTTTCCAAAAAAATAAAAAGGAAGTTATCTATATTATGTTGTGTATTTATTTCATTTTCTCTATATTAGTGCAACAAGTTTAGCGCAAAACTTTGCAACAAATTTGGAGACATAATATTTTCCCTTGCTTTGTAATGAGAGATAAAGTTGTAACATAATCAATAAGTAGTAATGTATTTTTTATTTTTATCCTGTCAAGGTATACTTATTATTCAATGGATCTGTGGCTGTGTACATCAAATAATTCATTTAGGCCTAGCTAACGCCGGCTTTTTTCTGGCCGCACCATAAAAATAACTCTGGTATTGAGAGTCCACATAAAGGCTGCGTTAGGCTCCAAAAAAGGAGCGTAGAGCATATTTAACGCAGCTTCAACTCTCGATACCAGAGTTGCTTACGCAAGCGGCCTGCCTCAAAAACGTGCTTGTGCACGATTCCCCCATAGGAAACAATGGAGCTGTTTGAGCTGAAAAAAAACCTAACACCTGCAAAAAAGCTGTGTTCAGCTCCTAACGCAGCCCCATTGTTTGCTATGCGGAAACACTTCCTAAGTCTGCACCTAACACTCTAACATGTACCCCGAGTCTAAACACCCCTAACCTTACACTTATTAACCCCTATTCTGCCGCCCCAGCTATCGCTGACCCCTGCATATTATTATTAACCCCTAATCTGCCGCTCCGTAAACCGCCGCTACTTACATTATCCCTATGTACCCCTAATCTGCTGCCCTAACATCGCCGACCCCTATATTATATTTATTAACCCCTAATCTGCCCCCCACAACGTCGCCTCCACCTGCCTACACTTATTAACCCCTAATCTGCCGACCGGACCGCACCGCTATTATTATAAAGTTATTAACCCCTAATCCGCCTCGCTAACCCTATAATAAATAGTATTAACCCCTAATCTGCCCTCCCTAACATCGCCGACACCTAAATTCAAACATTAACCCCTAATCTGCCTACTGGAGCTCACCGCTATTCTAATAAATGTATTAACCCCTAAAGCTAAGTCTAACCCTAACACTAACACCCCCCTAAATTAAATATAATTTAAATCTAACGAAATTAATTAACTCTTATTAAATAAATTATTCCTATTTAAAGCTAAATACTTACCTGTAAAATAAATCCTAATATAGCTACAATATAAATTATAATTATATTATAGCTATTTTAGGATTAATATTTATTTTACAGGTAACTTTGTATTTATTTTAACCAGGTACAATAGCTATTAAATAGTTAAGAACTATTTAATAGCTAAAATAGTTAAAATAATTACAAAATTACCTGTAAAATAAATCCTAACCTAAGTTACAATTAAACCTAACACTACACTATCAATAAATTAAATACAATTCCTACAAATAAATACAATTAAATAAACTTGCTAAAGTACAAAAAATAAAAAAGAACTAAGTTACAAAAAATAAAAAAATATTTACAAACATAAGAAAAATATTACAACAATTTTAAACTAATTACACCTACTCTAAGCCCCCTAATAAAATAACAAAGCCCCCCAAAATAAAAAAATGCCCTACCCTATTCTAAATTACTAAAGTTCAAAGCTCTTTTACCTTACCAGCCCTGAACAGGGCCCTTTGCGGGGCATGCCCCAAGAAGTTCAGCTCTTTTGCCTGTAAAAAAAAAACATACAATACCCAAGCCCCCCAACATTACAACCCACCACCCACATACCCCTAATCTAACCCAAACCCCCCTTAAATAAACCTAACACTAAGCCCCTGAAGATCTTCCTACCTTGTCTTCACCTCACCGGGTTCACTGATCTGTCCAGAAGAGCTCCTCCGATGTCCTGATCCAAGCCCAAGCGGGGGGCTGAAGAGGTCCATGATCCGGCTGAAGTCTTCATCCAAGCGGGGCAGAAGAGGTCTTCCATCCGATTGAAGTCTTCATCCAAGCGGGATCTTCTATGGTCATCCATCCGGAGCGGCAGGATCCTGAAGACCTCCGACGCGGAACATCCATCCTGGCCGACGACTGAATGACGAATGACGTTTCCTTTAAATGACGTCATCCAAGATGGCGTCCCTCGAATTCCAATTGGCTGATAGGATTCTATCAGCCAATCGGAATTAAGGTAGGAATATTCTGATTGGCTGATGGAATCAGCGAATCAGAATCAAGTTCAATCCGATTGGCTGATCCAATCAGCCAATCAGATTGAGCTCGCATTCTATTGGCTGTTCCGATCAGCCAATAGAATGTGAGCTCAATCTGATTGGCTGATCAGATCAGCCAATCGAATTGAACTTGATTCTGATTGGCTGACTCCATCAGCCAATCAGAATATTCCTACCTTAATTCCAATTGGCTGATAGAATCCTATCAGCCAATCGGAATTCGAGGGACGCCATCTTGGATGGACTGATGGACTGATGAAATGAGAGTGAGTCTTGATGGGCCAGATAGATGGGCCCGTGGCTGGATTGGTAAAGGGGAGAGTGCTCCAGTCCGACTCAGACGCCAGCAAGGTGGAGGTGGAGTACTGGTTTGGGCTGGTATCATCAAAGATGAGCTTGTGGGGCCTTTTCGGGTTGAGGATGGAGTCAAGCTCAACTCCCAGTCCTACTGCTAGTTTCTGGAAGACGCCTTCTTCAAGCAGTGGTACAGGAAGAAGTCTGAATCCTTCAAGAAAAATATGATTTTCATGCAGGACAATGCTCCATCACACGCGTCCAAGTACTCCACAGCGTGGCTGGCAAGAAAGGGTATAAAAGAAGAAAATCTAATGACATGGCCTCCTTGTTCACCTGATCTGAACCCCATTGAGAACCTGTGGTCCATCATCAAATGTGAGATTTACAAGGAGGGAAAACATTACACCTCTCTGAACAGTGTCTGGGAGGCTGTGGTTGCTGCTGCACGCAATGTTGATGGTGAACAGATCAAAACACTGACAGAATCCATGGATGGCAGGCTTTTGAGTGTCCTTGCAAAGAAAGGTGGCTATATTGGTCACTGATTTGTTTTTGTTTTGTTTTTGAATGTCAGAAATGTATATTTGTGAATGTTGAGATGTTATATTGGTTTCACTGGTAAAAATAAATAATTGAAATGGGTATATATTTGTTTTTTGTTAAGTTGCCTAATAATTATGCACAGTAATAGTCACCTGCACACACAGATATCCCCTAAAATAGCTATAACTAAAAACAAACTAAAAACTACTTCCAAAACTATTCAGCTTTGATATTAATGAGTTTTTTGGGTTCATTGAGAACATGGTGTTGTTCAATAATAAAATGAATCCTCAAAAATACAACTTGCCTAATAATTCTGCACTCCCTGTAGTTTTTGAAGCCAACAGCCCTGTAGGGGGAAAAACCAAATTAACAAACAAGGACCATTGAACCATTTCAAAGAAACCCCTTAGTTATTTGGAGTCAATAATCTTTGTGACTTGAAAAGAAACGCTGCTAACATACATATGTGATAACAACACAATGGCTCACGGAATCTCTGACACTTGAATTTACGTTACGTACTGAAGACATACGGCTGGGGGAAGGTAACACACAGTGAAAGCACATGGCTTGCAGTATAATTTGAAATTTACTGAAAATACAATTGCATTTAGATTTCAAGTAAAATATACATCAGCATTGTAGAAAAATATATATTTTAAGCATATGAATGTAGTTATGTGTGGACCTAAGAAGCAGTGACAGATAATTATAATAATAATAATTGCTGTATTGAATAATAATTACATTGATAAACATTGCAAATAGATATATGAATGTTTAATAATTTCTAACAAATATTTCTTTGATTGCAGGAGGAAGTATACATTACTGAATGTGAAATATGCTGTGTTTATAAATAAATGCCAGGATACTGGTGACATCTTAAATGGATTTAAATGCTATTAAGTTTGGAATAATTAGCAGTACAATGGTTTTGATATAGTATAATGTTGAAAACATAACGTATTTGGTATCAGAATAATCAAGAAAAATTATATGATACTGTCCCATCTATAATTAATATTGTAATTGATTAATGCAATGTTATAGTATTGTTTAATATAATCATTATATGGGAAATATTGTAAAATGTTTAGAAATGGTTAAATGAATCTGTTTTGTTTGTCATGTGGCCCACCGATGGACAGAATCCGGTGTTGCGATGCAGGAATTACAGCTAGAGGACAATTGGTTGCTAACAAAGGTGCATTTTCGCTAGCAACCATATATCCCAGGTTGCCCAATCAGAAGGGACAAGGTTCCGAAGGGCCGCCCATATACCTCACCAATGATTAGACAATATAAGTTGGAATGCAGGATGAGTAAAGGAGACTGGCTACTGCTGATTTTGAAAACTGACTGAAAACTGTTGTGTGGGACACAGTCAAACTATAATCAAAGTGGGCCATACTTTTTCTTATCAATTGCAATTACACTTATTTTTATATGAGGTGGGACAAGTCTTGAAGCTGAAAATCATTTGGTAAAGTATGTATATATATATATATATATATATATATATATATATATATATATATATATATATAAAAGGTTACTTATTACAGGTAATATTTAAAAAAAAAAATTGCAATTATATGTGATAATTTAAAATAAGATATATGCATAGTCACTGCAGTTTAAAGTATAGTTGAGAGATTTAAAAGAGCAGTTTGTATTTTAGTTTATATCCATAGTCTGTGTATTGTTAAACATATATCCTTAATGCTAAGTTCGTTTTATCTGTGCAAATATACGGCTATATAGAGTTTTTTCGGTAAAGACCCGCGTAGCTAACGCTGCTTTTTTCCTAACGCACCTTTCCAACAACGCTGGTATTTAGAGTTGTCTGAGGGGCTGCGTTAGGCTCAAAAAAGGGAGCGTTGAGCCTAACTTAGCTCCACTTCAACTCTCAATACCAGCGTTGCTTACGGTAGCGGTAAGCTGGGAAAACGTGCTCGTGCACGATATCCCCATAGGAAACAATGGGGCTGAGCTGGCTGAAAAAAAAACTAACACCTGCAAAAAAGCAGCTTTCAGCTCCTAACGCAGCCCCATTGTTTCCTATGGGGAAACACTTTCTAAGTCTGCACCTAACACCCTAACATGAACCCCGAGTCTAAACACCCCTAACCTTACACTTATTAACCCCTAATCTGCCACCCCCACGCTATCGCTGACCCCTGCATATTATTATTAACCCCTAATCTTCCGCTCCGGACACGGCCGCAACCTACATTATCCCTATGAACCCCTAATCTGCTGCCCCTAACACCGCCGACCCCTATATTATATTTATTAACCCCTAATCTGCCCCCCCAATGTCGCCGCTACCTTACCTACACTTATTAACCCCTAATCTGCCGACCGGACCTCGCCGCCACTACAATAAATGTATTAACCCCTAAATCGCTGCACTCCCGCCTCGCAAACACTAGAATAAATTGTATTAACCCCTAATCTTCCCTCCCTAACATCGCCGCCACCTACCTACAAATATTAACCCCTAATCTCCCGCCCACACCGTCGCCGCTACTATACTAAAGTTATTAACCCCTAAACATAACTCTAACCCTAACACCCCCCTAACATAAATATAATTTTTATTAAACAAAATAAAATTCCTAAAATTAACTAAAGTATTCCTATTTAAAGGGGGACAGACAAAGTGCAGTAAGGGTGCTATAAGCTAAAGATACCGTAAGATAAAAATGTGTGTATTTAATATTGTGATACTCAAACTTTAGATTATTTTTTACATTCAGTGCGGATATTAATAACATCCCCATAGGACAATGTCTCAGAATAAGAAAGAACTGCTCAAGATCAACAGACTTTGAGGAACAGGCAGGAACTCTAATCGAAAGATTCAACTCTAGAGGTTATTTTTATTTATTTATATTTTTAATAGGTGGTCCAATTCATTCTAGGGATGCAAAGGGTTAAAATGATGTGTTGACTTTTTTCTTTTTTCACAGGATATGTGTTGATGTGAAATACCTGTTAGACACACCCCTGCTCTGTAATTGGTCACCTGTTTTATGTTGGACCCTTTATAAAGGGTGTGTATGTCAGTTGTTAATTAGCTTGAGAAAGGGGCAGGAGCCCTGAAACGTTGCTCTAATAAAAGGTTCAGCCTTTTGAATTCGTGTGCTACCTTTATTTTCTACATATTATTACTTTGGGACCTTAAGGGTGGTCCTGGAAGGTATTGCACCAGACATTACTTATACGGAGAAATTGCTTTCCTATTGGAAGTGTGTGCGAATTCCACCTGCTCTCACAACTCTAGAGGTTATAATATGGAACATACTAAAAAAGCATTAGAAAGAGCCAAAAATACAAATAGAGAATCTTTATTAGTCTATAAAGAAAAAACAATCGCAGAAACTGATACAATAAAAGTTCTATTTATAACAGACTACCATATTGATCACAACTTAATTAAAAAAATTGTCAGAAAACATTGGCACCTCATTAAAGAGGATGATATATTAGGAGAAAAAATATCAAATAATCCTAGCTTTGTTTTCAAGAAGGCAACTAATCTAAAATCAATACTTGCCCCAAGCGAAATAAAAAATAAAAAATAAAAAAAAAAGCTTGATACAAAAAGACCTTCATGGACAAAAAATAGCTGTGTTTTACCCATGCTACTCTTGCAAAGCATGTGGACACAGTAAAAAATCAAGTACTATACAGATAGTTAGTGTAGAAGAAACTATACAAATAAAAGAATTAATAAGATGCACCCACAAAGGCATTATCTATGTTTTAAAATGCACTTGTAATATGTTTTATTTTGGAGAAACCAAGAGGGCTGTAAGAGACCGAATAAGAGAGCATCTCTGCAATATAGAAAATGGAATTGAAGACACACATCTTTATAAACATTTTAAAACTGTGCATAAAGGCAACACAAAAGATATGTCTTATTGGGGGATTTATAAAGTAAAAAAACCATTGGAGAGGAGGTGATATACAGAAAAAATTATTACTTAAAGAAGCAGAATTCATTTTTAAATATGATACCTTATTCCCAAAAGGGTTAAATTCAGAACTAGATATATCACCATTCCTTCTGGGCTAAGACAATCAAAATATTTATACACAAATAAATTTCCTCTTTTTAAAAATCCTATTTAAAATTATATACATAGTTTAATCAAAAATAACCATTCCAAAAATATATAACAATATGCACTGAGCACGTTGAGCACCTTTGCACAATTGCACTTTATATTCTACAAACATGATAACTTTTCTCTCTTGTGATAACAGAAATATTAATGATATGTATTAGAACTGATCTTGAACTTTTCTATAAGGGTTAATATAGCTGAATATTATACGTTCACCAAAGAGCAAAAAGAACAAATATGGTTTTGAAATTAGTGAAGTTGGTGTGTAAGAGGAATACTGCCTTAAAAAATAATGAAGCTGGTATGGCTTTGAAAGTAGTGAAGTTGATGTGTAAGAGGAATACTGCCTTAAAAAGTAATGAAGCTGGTATACAATTGAAAGATCCAACTTAATATACAGGACTTGTAAACCAACCAATAAGGAAAGAACTGTTTCTTTAAAAGAGAGGTGCATAATGGTCTCAGGTTATTCTTGATAAAGCTCTATGAAAGAGTGAAACGCGTTGAATTCTGTGGGACTGTGTACCTTGATTTCATATCAATATCACCCATTATCAACTCTCTCAACCCGGGTTGCCCATCTTGATATAACTTAACTTTGTTCTACGATAAAAACCTGCATGCTGAAGCACTAAGGGCAGGTTACTACAACATAAGGGATTTGTTTCAACAGCACTATCAGTACTATTCCTAAAATTCTGGTGATCTTTCACAAACTTCAACACTAGCTACAGAGCGGTGATTACTACAAACGATCTTCTAGAGGATTGATTGGCAGGTGTGGGCCGAGTCCCCAGACTACTGGTCGTGACGTAGTTGCAAGGTACGTTACCGCATAGTGGCCACCGACTGTGACCTACTATTATTTGAAAATGCAGGCTGAATTTAAATACCCTGCAGTCAAAGACTGTATAATTATAAAGGTACGATCCTTATAAAGAACTGTGTTACCAACTCCCTTCGCACCACTTCACTAAAAACATAAGAAAGTACATATTACAACATCAGCTGAACGAACATCATAATATCTATGCATTTGAATATGGACTTTCCAACATATTAATGAGCTATACCTTGGTCTATCATTAACTGATTTTATACATATTTGTGTTGTTAGATTGTTAACATTTATCAATTGTGAGATATGCTACATTATACCTGATAATACATTTTAAGTCAATGAATTTTATGCTCCTAAGAAGAGACATTAGCTTACTAAGTAACAAAATTTGTTACAATTATTCTTAGTCAGCTGTTTTATATATTATTGTATTTTATATATATTATTGTAGTCCACGTTAGAGACGTCTCTATCAATCTGTATAAGCTGTCTGGAACCAAGCAAATTAACCTTTTTTGTGTACTTGTCTGATTTTTATATCATTAAATGAATTAATGTTTAAAATTTCTTAACATATTGAGTTTTTTACAGTTTACACTGACCACATAGAACATCTAATAATTACCAGCTATCCGCACTGAATGTAAAAAATAATCTAAAGTTTGAGTATCACAATATTAAATACACACATTTTTATCTTACGGTATCTTTAGCTTATAGCGCCCTTACTGCACTTTGTCTGTCCCCCTTTTTTCTGTGTTTAGATTGAAGTATCTAAACTTATAAGTAAGGAGTTTGATTCACCACCCCCTCCCCTTGACACTAGCGCACTATTAATCCTATTTCATTACCTTTATTCCTATTAAAAACTAAATATTTACCTATAAAATAAACTCTAATATAGCTACAATATAACGAATAATTATATTGTAGCTATTTTAGGATTTATATTTATTTTACAGGCAACTTTGTATTTATTTTAACTAGGTACAAAAGCTATTAAACAGTTAATAACTATTTAATAGCTACCTAGTTAAAATAAATACAAAATTACCTGTAAAATAAATCCTAACCTAAGTTACAATTAAACCTAACACTACACTATCATTAAATTAATTAAATAAATTAACTACAATTACCTACAATTAAATACAATTAAATAAACTATTCTATAATACAAAAACCCCCCACTAAATTACAAAAAATTAAAAAATATTACAAGAATTTTAAACTAATTACACCTAATCTAAGCCCCCTAATAAAATTAAAAAAAACCCAAAATAATAAAAGTCCCTACCCTATTCTACATTACAACTTAACCAGCTCTTTTACCAGCCCTTAAAAGGGCTTTTTTGCGGGGCATGCCCCAAAGTAATCAGCTCTTTTGCCTGTTAAAAAAATGACAACCCCCCCAACATTAAAACCCACCACCCACATACCCCTACTCTAACCCACCCAAACCCCCCTTAAATAAACCTAACACTACCCCCCTGAAGATTTCCCTACCTTGAGTCGTCTTCACCCAGCCGGGCCGAAGTCTTCATCCGATGGGGCAGAAGAGGACATCCAGACCGGCAGAAGTCTTCATCCTATCCGGGCAGAAGAGGACATCTGGACCGGCAGACATCTTCATCCAAGCGGCATCTTCTATCTTCATCCATCCGACGAGGAGCAGCTCCATCTTCAAGACCTACAGCGCAGAACATCCTTCTTCACCGACGACTACCCGATGAATGAAGGTTCCTTTAAGCGACGTCATCCAAGATGGCGTCCCTTGAATTCCGATTGGCTGATAGGATTCTATCAGCCAATCGGAATTAAGGTAGGAAAAATCTGATTGGCTGATTCAATCAGCCAATCAGATTCAAGTTAAATCCGATTGGCTGATCGAAACAGCCAATAGAATGCGAGCTCAATCTGATTGGCTGATTGAATCCTATCAGCCAATCGGAATTCGAGGGACGCCATTGGATGACGTCATTTAAAGGAACCTTCATTCGGTGAGTAGGCGTCGGTTGAAGAGGATGGATCCACGTCGGCTGGGAAGAAGATGGCTCCGCTCCGGATGGATGAAGATAGAAGTTGCCGCTTGGATGAAGATGTCTGCCGGTCCGGATGTCCTCTTCTGCCCGGATAGGATGAAGACTTCTGTCGGTCTGGATGTCCTCTTCTGCCCCATCGGATGAAGACTTTGGCCCGGCTGGGTGAAGACGACTCAAGGTAGGGAGATCTTCAGGGGGTAGTGTTAGGTTTATTTAAGGGGGGTTTGGGTGGGTTAGAGTAGGGGTGTGTGGGTGGTGGGTTGTAATGTTGGGGGGTGTTGTATTTTTTTTACAAGCAAAAGAGCTGATTACTTTGGGGCATGCCCCGCAAAAAGCCCTTTTAAGGGCTGGTAAAAGAGCTGATTACTTTTGTATTTTAGAATAGGGTAGGGAATTTTTTATTTTGGGGGGATTTTTTATTTTATTAGGGGGCTTAGATTAGGTGTAATTAGTTTAAACTGCTTGTAATTCTTTTTTATTTTTTGTAATTTAGAGTTTGTTTTTTTTGTATTATAGAATTGTTTATTTAATTGTATTTAATTGTAGGTAATTTATTTAATTAATTTAATGATAGTGTAGTATTAGGTTTAATTGCAACTTAGGTTAGGATTTATTTTACAGGTAATTTTGTATTTATTTTAACTAGGTAGCTATTAAATAGATATTAACTATTTAATAGCTATTGTACCTAGTTAAAATAAATACAAAGTTGCCTGTAAAATAAATATAAATCCTAAAATAGCTACAATATAATTATTCGTTATATTGTAGCTATATTAGAGTTTATTTTATAGGTAAATATTTAGTTTTTAATAGGAATAAAGGTAATGAAATAAATACAAAGTTGCCTGTAAAATAAATATAAATCCTAAAATAGCTACAATGTAATTATTAATTATATTGTAGCTATATTAGGGTTTATTTTATAGGTAAGTATTTATTTTTAAATAAGAATAATTTAGTTAATTTTAGGAATATTATTTCATTTTATATAAATTATATTTATGTTAGAGGGGTGTTAGGGTTAGAGTTATGTTTAGGGGTTAATAACTTTATTATAGTAGCGGCGACAGTGCGGGCGGGAGATTAGGGGTTAATAATTGTAGGTAGGTGGCGGCGACGTTAGGGAGGGCAGATTAGGGGTTAATACTATTTATTCTAGTGTTTGTGAGGCGGGAGTGCGGCGGTTTAGGGGTTAATACATTTATTATAGTGGCGGCGATGTCCGGTCGGCAGATTAGGGGTTAATAAGTGTAGTTAGGTAGCGGCGACTTTGGGGGGGCCAGATTAGGGGTTAATAAATATAGGGGTTGGCGATGTTAGGGGCAGTAGATTAGCCGTTCATAAGCATAACGTAGGTGGCGGCGATGTCCGGTCGGCAGATTAGGGGTTAAAAAAAATTATTTGAGTGGCGGCGATGTGGGGGGGCCTCGGTTTAGGGGTACATAGGTAGTTTATGGGTGTTAGTGTACTTTAGAGCACAGTAGTTAGGAGCTTTATATTCCGGCGTTAGCCCATAAAGCTCTTAACTACTGACTTTTTTCTGCGGCTGGAGTCTTGTCGGTAGAGGGTCTACCGCTCACTTCTCCCAAGACTCCATATACCAGCGTTAGGCAGATCCCATATAAAAGATAGGATACGCAATTGGTGTAAGGGGATCTGCGGTAGCCTGGAATCGCGGTAGGGAAGTAAGCGGTAGACCCTTTCCTGCCTGACTCTAAATACCAGCGGGCGGCCAAAAGCAGCATTAGGACCCCTTAACGCTGCTTTTGACGGCTAACGCAGAACTCTAAATCTAGCCGATAGAGTTATAACTCAGAGTGTGATTGTTGGCACAAATAGTATATATAACTTCTAGTGTTTCAATTAGAGTATATATACTGTCCTATTGTTTAACTAAGCATTGTTAAAATTGTATTGTTTGGATGTTAGCAGTTAAAGATCTTGGAATCTCATTGTGTTAACTGAATGAAATTATATTGTGAATAAGGTAAACTTGCATGAACTCTGCATAGCATATTTAATAGTTTGTAAACGTATATAATATTGATTCATATTCTGATTCCTACAGATATATTTAAATGTGTTCATAGATATTTACTAATAATAAAGAATTCAGGTATTTATATTCATTTTATTGTCTTAGTATATGCATATTTGATTGTGGGTTTAGTTTAAAGAAAGATTGTTAAATATATTCAGTTATAACCCTGCCATATACTCACATATTATTTGGAGAGTACTGCTAAGATTCTTATAAATATACTGACAATCCCTATATCTACTAGTGCACCAAATGTGGAACAATAATATTGTTTGATTTAGAAAGGGTATACAATAAAGTTTCTAATTTACTTTTATTATGTAATATACTTCATTCTCTTGCAGCATCGAACATAAGTTTTTTGTGTTTAGACGTGGGTTTTATGTTAGGGTGTTAGGTTTAAACTGTATTTTCTTTTTCTGCATAGACATCAATGGGGCTACGTTACGGAGCTTTTGTTTCCGCAATCGCAGGTGTTAGACTTTTTTATTGCCGGCTCTCCCCATTGATGTCTATGGGGAAAGTGTGCACGAGCACTTCAAAACACTTTTTTTTTTTTGGTGCGGTATGGATCTTAAAATCTCCATATCTCCCGCACAAGCCGGGTTTTTTTAAACTTGAAATGGCAGCACTATAGGGGGTTAAATAATGCAACTTTTGTTGCGTTCTTTTCTTTCCCTATAGCGCTCAAAACTCGTAATCTAGGTGTGTGTGTAAATAATATTTTATGCTCAAATTACTATTTTTTTTCTTTTCCATTTTGAGGGCTAGATTACAAGTGGATGTTTGCGAGCGTCGGAAGTAGTGCGTGTATTACAAGTTGATATATTTATACATATAAATGTATATATTTGTTTAATGTTAGTTGTAATTAGTATCTTGTGAAATTCACTGTGTGTGTTAATATTAATGCAGAGTTTTTGGAAAAGATTTTAATGCACATTTTTTGTACTTTGCTTTATTCAGTTCTCACTGTGATTTTCTGGAGCTATAAAGGATACTTTCATCTATGTGTGATGCATAATAAAATTTCATAAAAATTAATCAGTAAAGTTTTGGCCATCATTCGGACAGGGTCCGCTACACCATGGTCTTACTTTAAAGGGACAGTCTAGTCAAAATTAAACTTTCATGATTCAGATAGGGCATGCAATTTTAAAACTTTCCAAATTACTTTGATGATCAAATTTGCTTTGTTTTCTTGGTATTCTTTGTTAAAACCTAAACCTAGGTAGGCTAATATTCTACTTTCGAAGCCCTTGAAGGCATTTTGACAGTGCTAGTTCATATTTCCCATAATGATAACATTGTGCTCACTTCCATGGAGTTATTTAGCTAAAATGCAAGTCTGTCAAAAGAACTGAAATAAGGGGCAGTCTGCAGAGGTTTAGACACAACTTAATCCCAGAGGTAAAAGTATATTAATATAACAGTGTTAGTTGTGCAAAACTGGGGAATGAGTAATAAAGGGATTATCTATCTTTTTAAACAATAAAAATTCTGGAGTAGACTGTCCCTTTTAATGTCTATGAATATCAGCTTTCACAAATATATTATTTTTATCGATATATATATATACATGTAAGCGAAGATTATTATTAGATATAATTATATTTCTCTTGTTAAGTGTATCCAGTCCACGGATCATCCATTACTTATGGGATATATTCTCCTTCCCAACAGGAAGCTGCAAGAGTCCACCCACAGCAAAGCTGCTATATAGCTCCTCCCCTAACTGCCATTCCCAGTCATTCTCTTGCAAGTCTCAACATAGATAGGAGGTCGTGAGAGTCTGTGGTTTTTTATACTTAGTTTATTTCTTCAATCAAAAGTTTGTTATTTTTAAATGGCACCGGAGTGTGCTGTTTATCTCAGGCAGTATTTGGAAGAAGAATCTGCCTGCGTTTTTTCTATGATCTTAGCAGACGTAACTAAGATCCAGTTGCTGTTCTCACACATTCTGAGGAGTAAGGTACTTCAGAGGGGGGATGGCGTGCAGGTTTTCCTGTAAATAAGGTATGTGCAGTAAAATATTTTTCTAAGGAATGGAATTGACTAAGAAAATACTGCTGATACCGAAGTAATGTAAGTACAGCCTTTAAATGCAGTGAAAGCGACTGGTACCAGGCTGATTGATAGAGATATATGCTAAGGTATGTGCAGTAATATATTTTTCTAAGGAATGGAATTGACTAAGAAAATACTGCTGATACCGAAGTAATGTAAGTAAAGCCTTAAATGCAGTGATAGTGACTGGATCAGGCTTATTAATAGACATACATACTCTTATAAGAATGTGTTTTAAAACGTTTGCTGGCATGTTTAATCGTTTTTTAACATATGTTTGGTGATAAAACTTATTGGGGCCTAATGTTTCCACATGGCTGGCTTAAATTTTGCATAGAAACAGTTATAGAGAAGGTAATCCACAGCTCAGCTGTGGCAGTTTTGTTGTGTCTGTTTAAAAAAAATGTCGTTTTTTTTTTTTTTTTTAATCTGTTTTTTGCATTAAGGGGTTAATCATCCATTTGCAAGTGGGTGCAATGCTCTGTTAACTTATTACATGTACTGTAAAAATTTCGTTTGATTTACTGCCTTTTTTCACTGTTTTTCAAATTTTGACAAAATTTGTTTCTCTTAAAGGCACAGTAACGTTTGTTATATTTGCTTGTTAACTTGATTTAAAGTGTTTTCCAAGCTTACTAGTCTAGTTTATTAGTTAGAAGATAGAAGATAGAAGTTTGATATCTATGGAATGAAAAGGTTCAAATGGAACTCCTTGAAGAACCTTAAGAACCAGCTTTAAGCTCCATGGCGGAGCAACATTTTTAACCACAGGCTTGGTTCTAACCAAAGCCTGACCAAATGCCTGAACGTCTAGAATACCTGCCAGACGCTTGTGCAAAAGAATAGACAGAGTAGAAATCTGTCCTTTTAAAGAACTAGCTGACAACCCTTTTCTCAAAATCATCTTGGAGAAAAGATAATATCCTGGGAATCCAGACTTTACTCCATGAGTAACCCTTGGATTCATAACAATAAGATATTTACACCATATCTTATGTTAAATTTTCCTAGAGACAGGCTTTTATGCCTGTATTAAGGTATCAATTACTGACTCGGAGAAGCCATGCTTTGATAACATCAAGCGTTCTGTCTCCAGGCAGTCCATCTCAGATTAGTTATATTTAGATGGTTGAAAAGACCCTGAGGTAGAGGGTCCTGTCTCAGAAGCAGAGACTGTGGTGGAAAGGATGACATGTCCACCAGATCTGCATACCAGGTCCTGCGTGGCCACACAGGCGCTGTCAAAAGCACCAAAGCACTCTCCTGCTTGATCTTGTGCAAACCCCTCCGGAGGGAATTCCCACTCCCCCGGATGAAAAGTCTGACGACTTAGAAAATCTGCCTCCCAGTTCTCAACACCTGGGATAGGGATAGCTTTTAGACAAGAGTGAGTCTCTGTCCAGTGAATTATTTTAAGACTTCTAACATTGCTAGGGAACTTCTGTTCCCCCTTGATGGTTGATGTAAGCCACAGTCGTGATATTGTCCGACTGAAATATGATGTACCTCAGAGTTGCTAACTGAGGCCAAGTCTGAAAAGCATGGAATATCGCTCCCAGTTCCAGAATATTCATTAGAAGGAGGGTCTCCTCCTGAGTCCACTATCCCTGAGCCTTCAGGGAGTTCCAGACTGTATCCCAACCTAAAAGGCTGGCATCTGTTGTAACAATTGTCCCATCTGACCTGCGGAAGGTCATACCCTTGGACAGATGGACCCGAGATAGTCACCAGAGAAGAGAATCTCTGGTTTCTTGGTCCGGATTTAACAGGAGAACAAATCTGTGTAATCCCCGTTCCTCTGGCTGAGCATGCATAGTTGCAGTGGTCTGAAATGTAGGCGTGCAAACGGTACTATGTCCCTTGCCGCTACCATTAAGCCGATTACATTCATGTACTGAGCCACCAAAGGGCGCGGATGGAATGAAGAACATGGCAGAAATTTAGAAACTTTGGCAACCTGGACTCCGTCAGGTAAATTTTAATTTCTACAAAATCTATCAGAATCCCTAGGAGGGAAACCCTTGATATTGGGGATAGAGAACTCTTTCCTTGTTCACTTTCCACCCATGCGATCTCAGAAATGCCAGTACTACGTCCGTATGAGACTTGGCAACTTGGATGTTTGACGCCTGTATCAGGATGTCGTCTAAATAAGGGGCCACTTCTATGCCCCGCGGCCTAAGGACCGCCAAAGTGACCCCAGAACCTCCATAAAGATTCTAGGGGCTGTAGTTAACCCAAAGGAAAGAGCTACAAACTGGTAATGCCTGTCTAGAAAGGCAAACCTGAAAAACCGATGGTGATCTTTATGCATCGTAATGTGAGGATAAGCATCCTTCAAATCCATTGTAGTCCTCTATTGACTCTCCTGGATCATAGTTAAGATTGTACGAATAGTTTCCATCTTAAATGATAGAATTCTAAAGAATTTGTTTAAGATCTTTTAGATCCAAAATAGGTCTGAAGGTTTCCTTTCCTTGGGAACCACAAACCGATTTGAGGAAAACTGTGTCCCTGTTCCTCTATTGGAACTGAATGGGTCACGTACACAATGCAAGAATGTCTCTTTCTTTATCTGGTTTGCAGATAAATGTGAAAGGCAAAAACTCCCCTTTTTTGGGGGGGAAAGCTTTGAAATCCAGAAGATATCTCTGGGGTATAATTTCCAATGCCCAGTGATCCTGGGCATCTCTTGCTCACGCCTGGGCGAAGAATGAAGTCTGCCCCCTATAGGATCCGTTACCAGATAGGGGTCCGTTCCTCATGCTGTTTTAGAGGCAGCAGCAGGCTCCTTGACCTGCTTATCTTTGTTCCAGGTCCGGTTGTCTCCAGACCGCCTTGGACTGAGCAAAAGTTCCCTCTTATTTTGCCTTAGAGGAAGTTGATGCCACACCTGCATTGAATTTTCGAAAGGCACGAAAATTAGGCCTTTTTTGTCCCTTGATTTGGACCTGTCCTGAGGAAGGGCATGATCTTTTCCTCCAGTGATATAAGTAATAATCTCCTTCAAACTAGGCCTGAATAGGGTCTGCCCCTTGAAGGGAAGTTAAGTAGCTTATTTATTAAAGTCACGACAGCTGACCATGATATAAGCCATAGCGCTCTGCGCGCCAGTATAGTAAAAAACAGAATTCTTAGCCGTTAGTCTAGTTAAAGGAACAAAGGCATCAGAAAACAAAGGAATTGGCTAGCTTAAGTGCTCTAAGCTTGTCAAATATATTCATCCAATGGAGCCTGTAAAGCCTCATCAAGAGACTCAAACCAGAACGCCGCAGCAGCAGTGACAGGAGCAATGCGTGCAAGGGGCTGCAGGATAAAACCTTCTTGAATAAACATTTTTTATCCATTGGATCTAAAAAAGCACAACAGTCCTCGCCAGAGGTAGTGGTACGCTTAGCTAGAGTAGAAACTCTTCTCTCCACCTTAGGAACTGTCTGCCATAAGTTCCGTGTGGTGGCAACTATTAGAAAACATTCTTCTAAAAAATAGGAGGGGAAGAGAACGGCACACCTGGTCTATCCCATTCCTTATGAAAAATTTTAGTAAACCTCTTTAGGTATTGGAAAAACATAAGTACACACCGGCACTGCATATTATTTATCCAGTCTACACAATTTCTCTGGCACTGCGATTGTACACATTCATTCAGAGCAGCTAAAGCCTCCCTGAGCAACAAGTGGAGGTTCTCAAGCATAAATTTTAAATGTAGAAATATCAGAATCAGGTTAAATCATCTTCCCTGAGTCACAAATATCACCCACAGACTAAGCATATTGTGAGGTAGTATCAGACATGGTTCTTAAAGCGTCTGTATGCTCTGTATCTACCCCCAGAGCTGTTTTGCTTTCCTTTAATTTCAGGTAGTCTGACTAATACTGCTGCCAGTGTATTATACACAACCTTTGCCATGTCTTGTAAAATAAACGCTATGGGCGCCATTGATATATTTGGCACCATTTGAGCGTGAGTCCCTGGAGCGGGAGTCAAAGGGTCTGACACGTGGGGAGAGTTAGTCGGCATAACTTCCCCCTCGACAGAATCCTCTGGTAAAATAAACGCTATGGGTGCCCTTGATGTACTTGCCGCCATTTGAGCGTGAGTCCCTAAAGCGGGAGTCAAAGGGTCTGACACGTGGGGAGAGTTAATCGGCATAACTTCCCCCTCGACAGAATCCTCTGGTGATAATGTTTTTAAATACAAAAAATGATCTTTATTGTTTAACATGAAATCAGTACATCTGGTACACATTCTAAAATGGGGTTCCACCATGGCTTTAAACATAATAAACACAGAGCCTCCTCTATGTTAGACATGTTAGAACTAATAAAGAGACTAGTAAGCTTGTTTTTACAGTACATGTAATAAGTTAACAGAGCATTGCACCCACTTGCAAATGGATGATTAACCCCTTAATGCAAAAAACAGCTTAAAAAAAAAAAAAAAATGACATTTTTTTTAAACAGACACAACAAAACTGCCACAGCTGAGCTGTGGATTACCTTCCCTATAACTGTTTCTATGCAAAATTTAAGCCAGCCATGTGGAAAAATTAGGCCCCAATAAGTTTTATCACCAAACATATGTTAAAAAACGATTAAACATGCCAGCAAACGTTTTAAAACACATTCTTATAAGAGTATGTATGTCTATTAATAAGCCTGATCCAGTCGCTATCACTGCATTTAAGGCTTTACTTACATTACTTCGGTATCAGCAGTATTTTCTTAGTCAATTCCATTCCTTAGAAAAATATATTACTGCACATACCTTAGCATATATCTCTATCAATCAGCCTGGTACCAGTCGCTTTCACTGCATTTAAAGGCTGCACTTACATTACTTCGGTATCAGCAGTATTTTCTTAGTCAATTCCATTCCTTAGAAAAATATTTTACTGCACATACCTTATTTGCAGGAAAACCTGCACGCCATTCCCCCTCTGAAGTACCTTACTCCTCAGAATGTGTGAGAACAGCAACTGGATCTTAGTTACGTCTGCTAAGATCATAGAAAAAACGCAGGCAGATTCTTCTTCCAAATACTGCCTGAGATAAACAGCACACTCCGGTGCCATTTAAAAATAACAAACTTTTGATTGAAGAAATAAACTAAGTATAAAAAACCACAGACTCTCACGACCTCCTATCTATGTTGAGACTTGCAAGAGAATGACTGGGAATGGCAGTTAGGGGAGGAGCTATATAGCAGCTTTGCTGTGGGTGGACTCTTGCAGCTTCCTGTTGGGAAGGAGAATATATCCCATAAGTAATGGATGATCCGTGGACTGGATACACTACAAGAGAAATAAAATTATCAGGTAAGCATAAATTATGTTTTATATTTGTATTGAAAATATGGCCCCTTTTTATCAACCCGTCAACTTACTTGCATTCGCCGGCACCAATACGCTAGCCTAAGAACGCCTAACATTGCTGCCGCGGACCTGAATACGTTCTCCAAAGTTACCAAAAAAGCTGTCAAAAAGCCGTGTACCAAGTACGGGGCGATGAGCAGTGGACTGTTGTTAACTAACAGTCATTGATCTCGCTGCTATTCCACTTTTCCCAGCTTTATTGATATACTGTCACTAAACACCCACTATACTATACCCCTATAACGCCGCTCCCGGACCCCGCCGCAACTAAATAAAGTTATTAACCCCTAAACTGCCGCTCCCAGAGCCCACCACAACTAAATAAAGTTATTAACCCCTAAACCGCCGCTCCCGGAGCCCACCGCCACCTACATTATAATTATTAACCCCTAATCTGCCGCCCCCTACACCGCCGCCACCTACATTATGTTATTAACCCCTAATCTGCCACCCCTACACCGCCGCACCTACATAATACTTATTAAGCCTTAATCTGCCGTCCCCTACACCGCCGCCACCTACATAACACTTATTAACCCCTAATCTGCCGTCCCCAACGTCGCCGCCACTATATTACATTTATTAACCCCTAAACCTAAGTCTAACCCTAACACCTCCTAACTTAAATCTAATTTAAATAAATATAAATAAAATTACTATCATTAACTACATTATTCCTATTTAAAACTAAATACTTATCTATAAAATAAACCCTAAGATAGCTACAATATAACTAATAGTTACATTGTAATTAGCTTAGGGTTTATTTTTATTTTACAGCCAAGTTTGTATTTATTTTAACTAGGTAGAATAGTTATTAAATAGTTATTAACTATTTAATAACTACCTAGCTAAAATAAATACAAAAGTACCTGTAAAATAAAACCTAACCTAAGTTACAATTACACCTAACACTACACTATAATTAAATACATAATCTAAATTAAATACAATTAACTAAATTAAATACAATAACCTAAATTAAATTAAATTATCTAAAGTACAAAAAACAAACAAACACTAAATTACAGAAAAATAATAAACAAATTACAACCTCCCCAAAAAAAACTCTGAAAAGGGCATTTGGATGGACATTTCCCTTAAAAGGGCAGTTCGCTCTTTTGCAGCCCAAAGCCCTAACCTAAAATTAAAACCCACCCAATACACCCTTAAAAAAACATAACACTAACCCCCTGAAAATTGACTTACCGGGAGACGTGTTCATCCAAGCCGGGCAGAAGTGGTCCTCCAGACGGGCAGAAGTCTTCATCCAAGCCGGGAAGAAGTGGTCCTCCAGACGGCAGAAGTCTTCATCCAGACGGCATCTTCTATCTTCATCCATCCGGCGCAGAGTGGGTCCATCTTCAAGACATCCGACGTGGAGCATCCTCTTCGGCCGATGACTACCCAACGAATGAAGGTTCCTTTAAGTGACGTCATCCAAGATGGCGTCCCTTAGATTCCGAATCGGAATTAAGGTAGAACAGCCAATCGAATGCGAGCTCAATGCAAGCTCAATCTGGATGAAGACTTCTGCCGTCTGGAGGACCACTTCTGCCCATCTTGGATGAAGACTTCTGCCCGTCTGGAGGACCACTTCTGCCCGGCTTGGATGAAGACGTCTCCCGGTAAGTCAATTTTCAGGGGGTTAGTGTTAGGTTTTTTTAAGGGTGTATTGGGTGGGTTTTAATTTTAGGCTAGGGCTTTGGGCTGCAAAAGAGCTAACTGCCCTTTTAAGGGCAATGCCCATCCAAATGCCCTTTTCAGGGCAATGGGGAGCTTAGGTTTTTTTAGTTAGTTTTTTTTGGGGGGTTGGTTGTGTGGGTGGTGGGTTTTACTGTTGGGGGGGTTGTTTGTACTTTTTTTTACAGGTAAAAGAGCTGATTACTTTGGGGCAATGCCCCGCAAAAGGCCCTTTTAAGGGCTATAGGTAGTTTAGTTTAGGCTAGGGTTTTTTTATTTTGGGGGGCTTTTTTTATTTTGATAGGGCCCTTAGATTAGGTGTAATTAGTTTAAATTTCTGTAATTCGTTTATTATTTTCTGTAATTTAGTGTTTTTTTTTTTGTACTTTAGATAATTTAATTTAGGTTATTGTATTTAATTTAGTTAATTGTATTTAATTTAGATAATTTATTTAATTATAGTGTAGTGTTAGGTGTAATTGTAACTTAGGTTAGGTTTTATTTTACAGGTACTTTTGTCTTTATTTTAGCTAGGTAGTTATTAAATAGTTAATAACTATTTAATAACTATTCTACCTAGTTAAAATAAATAAAAACTTGTCTGTAAAATAAAAATAAACCCTAAGCTAGCTACAATGTAACTATTAGTTATATTGTAGCTATCTTAGGGTTTATTTTATAGGTAATATTTAGTTTTAAATAGGAATAATGTAGTTAATGATAGTAATTTTATTTATTTAAATTAGATTTAAGTTAGTGGGTGTTAGGGTTAGACTTAGGTTTAGGGGTTAATAACATATTGTAGGTGGCAGCGGTGTGGGGGTGCAGATTAGGGGTTAATAACATAATGTAGGTGGCGGCAGTGTCGGGGCGGCAGATTAGGGGTTAATAAGTATTATGTAGGTGGCGGCGATGTCGGGGCGGCAGATTAGGGGTGTTTAGACTCGTTGTATTTGTTAGGATGTTAGGTGTAAACGTAACTTTATTATCCCATAGGAATCAATGGGATATCGGGCAGCAGCGAACATAAGCTTTCGCTGCTTTCAGACTCCCATTGATTCTTATGGCATCCGCCGCCTCCAGGGTACGCTGGGCCGGAATAGTGCTGAGCGTACCTGGTAGAAATGTGTTAACTTGCAAAAGTAGTCAGATAGTGCCGAATTTGCATTCGGAACATCTGTAGTGACGTAAGCATCGATCTGTGAGAGGGGGAGGAAGAGAGACAGAGAGAGAAAGAGACCATGGGGGAGAACGACACATAAGGAGAGAGATGGATATAGAGATAGAGAGACACAATCACACACAGAGGGTTAGAGAGAGAGAGAGACACAATCACACACAGAGGGTTAGAGAGAGAGAAAGAGAGAGAGAGACACAATCACACATAGGGTTAGAGAAAGAGAGAGAGAGACGCAATCACACACAGAGGGTTAGAGAAAGAGAGAGAGACACAATCACACACATAGGGTTAGAGAGAGAAAGAGAGAGACACAATTACACACAGAGGGTTAGAGAAAGAGAGAGAGACAGAATCACACACAGAGGGTTATAGAGACACATAAGGGATGAGAGAGTGAGAGGGGGAGGAAGAGAGACAGAGAGAGAAAGAGACCATGGGGGAGAACGACACATAAGGAGAGAGATGGATAGATAGATAGATAGATAGAGAGAGAGAGAGACACATACACACAAGGGGGGTGGGGAAGAGGGACCACTGCATTTTTAAGTAATAAAACAGCAGAGCTGCAGAGAGTTCAGAAAGTGAGACTATAAATTAGTGTGAAGTAAAGAGGCAAGCTGCTAAGGTGTAAATTTTGAGTTAACAAAATACAAAAACGATCCTTAAACTGCTGTAAAAGAGTAAAAAAACAAAAAAACACTAAACCACATTCATTAAATTATAATTTTCACTAACAGAATCCCTTTCAGTAAAATCTAAGATTGCAGAACTTACTTCAATAAAATGTGGCTAAAACACTGCAAGTCTGCATCTCTTCCTGCTCTGTAAGGAAGTGACAGTGGCACATTCTACTGCACTTGGAGGGAAAGTAAGGAACTCTCTTTTTCACTTTAGCAAAGCTGGCAGCTTCACAGGACAGCAACAAAATAAATTAAAGTTATTTTTTTCCGTTTTTGTTTTGTTTTATATGATTAAACATCCAGCCCAATCCTAAGTTCCACTTACTAATGCCTCTCACTGGATTGGGTCAGCCCAAATAGAATTGCCTCAAATAAGCAGTTATGGGCCATGCAATGATATTAACCACTTTCATCCAGTAGGTGGCACAGCATGTTGTGTAATGGTGGGCAGACCTGCTTGTGCCTCTCCATTGCACAACATGTAGCTGTGAAAAAAAATTGCAATTTTTTTTTTTTTTTTTTAAAGCCAATAAAAAAATTATATTTTTGCCAATATAAGAGGTAAAGCTCTGCCTCACCTGCCTCTAGTGACTGCACATCACTGGTAGGGTTTGATAAATAAGGGGAATCAGGCTCGCCACAATTACACTGCGGAATTCCTGGGCAAAGTTTGCATTTGGAATAACTGATATATGCTTGCATCTATTTTTCTATGTACATACATATTGATATTTCAATGAAAACATAGGTGCAAATATTCCTATACATTGGACCAATAAATGTAGCATATATAATCTTATTTCTACATTGAAACACTCATAAATGTTTGTAGGATTTGCAATTTCAATGAGAAACAGGCCTCAAAAAGCTCCTTTTTCCTCCTTTACACCTAGTTGAGCTGGGTGTAATATTTCTCAATGTATCAACAGCCTCTGACAGTGTATTAATAGTTAGCACTTTCATTGGAAACCTGGTATAATTTATCGATTAACGGCTTCTATTACTTTCTATGGGACGCAAAGTTTTTTTGAGGTATAACGCGCCATTGGAAGCAGTCAATAAACAATATTGCTTCCGACAGCATATTTAACGTGTTGCGAGTGCACGCAAACCAAATTACGGCTCAATGAAAGCGAGCCCTTAGTTTTTTGCATGCATTGGGTTAGCATGCAAGCGAAAACTTTTTAACTTTCAACTTTTATAGAAAAACGAGCGCTACCCGACGCATGCAAACTGCTTACTTCTAGCACAGTTAACATGCAATGGGAGATAAATACCACTTCACTCGTATTCTGGCCCTAAATATTTACAGCAAATACATGGACAGCGTATAATAATTACAGACATAAACATACTGTTTGCAGACTAGACTTTCACTTCAGTTTCCTGCATCTGTAGATTTGGGAACATGGTTAAAGGAAAACATTTCATGGTGTTTTGTCAAAATCCCCTGTGTCCATAAATAGTTACAAAAAATTCAAATAAATAAAGTATTATTTTATTACATGTTCCCTATTTACAACCTAGGCTTGCACCGAACATTCTCACAGGTGGGACAACAGGTTTTTCCATTACCGGCTTTAGATGTTCCTTGAGATACTAATTATATATTATGCTACACACTCTGACATTGTTGTACAATGTAAGGCATTGTTATAAACAATTTGATCACATTAGTGCAATTATATTTGGGTGCTTATAATGTATCCTTAATTAATAATCACTGGCCTAGATTAAAAAACGAAATTATGCTTAAAAAGGACCAGTCAACGCAGTAGATTTGCATAATCAACAAATGCAAGTTAACAAGACAGTGCAATAGCATTTAGTCTGAAATTCAAATTAATAGTAGATTTTTTTTCTGACAATTTTAAAAGTTATGTCTATTTCCACTCCCCCTGTACCATGTGACAGCCATCAGCCAATGACAAATGCATACACGTACCATGTGACAGCCATCAGCCAATCACAAATGCATATACACTTATTCTGTGAATTTTTGCACATGCTCAGTAGGAGCTGGTGACTCAAAAAGTTTAAATATAAAAATACTGTACTCTTTTTAAGGAAGTAAATTGGAAAGTTGTTTAAAATTGCTGCTCTATCTGAATAATGAAAGTTTAATTTTGACTTAAGTGTCCCTTTAAAGTGATATGAAACCCAACTTTCTTATTTACTCCTTTTATCATTTTTCGTCATTCTCTTGGTATCTTAATTTGAAAAGGAGGATTATTAGCTTTGGAGCCGGCCCATTTTTGGTTCAGCACCTGGGTAGCTCTTTGCTGATTGGTTGCTAAATGAAGCCATCAATCAGCAAACGCTACCTAGGTGCTGAACCAAAAATAATCCAGCTCCTAAACTTACATTCCTGCTTTTTCAAATAAAGATATCAAGAGAATGAAGAAAAATTGCTAATAGGAGTAAATTAGAAAGTTGCTTAAAATTGCATGCTCTATCTGAATCATGAAATAAAACAAATTGGGTTTCATATCCCTTCTACACTATAAATGCATCAGTTGCGCACATAGAGGGGGCGTAGCTGGACAGAAGTAGGCGTGATGTGGGCGTGACTGGGTGTGGCAGGCCGTGGTTGGTCGGGAGCTCGCGCGGTGCATGTGCAGTGGCATGGCGGGCCGGGGGCATGGCCGGGCAGGAGCGTGTGTAGGACCAGTGCAATAAAGAAAATGGCCCGTGTCAGCACTTAAGTGGAAATAAAGCATCCAGGACCCTGCATACTGTGAACACTCAGCTGATGTCACAGTAAGAAGCAGCTACATTGGGCCTAGAATGAGCTGTCATTTCAGACTGTCAGTACTTAAGTGGAAAAGCAAGCAGTAGAGAAAGCAGCCAGAGGACCAGGCCTTTTCTAAAACATTCTACAGGAGGATTCAGGTAGTGGAACAGTTACAGTTATCCCTCACACTAAACAGATATCTGAAACTTACTAAGGGCCCCAACGTGCACCACCACAAGGGACTTTATTTAGCAGTGTATTTTGGGAAAAAGGGTACCCTGCAAAGTGTGGGACTGTTATGTTATTCATATGTTGTTCTTTTTGCATTTCAATATATTTTGTGTACTTTATTATCTGCTTGTTTTTATTATTGTATGTTGTGGGGAACTCATTGTCTCAGTTTTGTGGGTTCCCTGAGAATTGTTATCACTGAGTGGAGGCACTGTATATTATATTAATCAAGCCAGACGCCCTACTCCAGCGGAGACTTAGGTCATTCCTGTGAAGCCACAGCGTCAAAGGTGACCGTCCAACCTGTATTATTCTCACTAAAGATGGATAAGGAAGGGGTTACAGATGGAGGCAATGCTGAGATGAACTGGGACAGTAAGAAGTGTTTAAGCAAGACCCCTGTTCCATCACCAAGAGATGTTAGAGAGTGGGCTAGGATAATGAGGGTTCCTCCTCAGAAGGTTGTGGCTGTGCAAACTCCTATTGGACTCAGCCAAGGGAAGTTTATAGATGCCCTAAAACTGATCCCTGGGTTGGAAACCCCTGCCATAGTGCAGGCTAAAAAACAGGAACTCATGGTGTGACCCTTGTTCAGGGGGACCAGGATATAAATTCAGAAAAAGGAACAACTAGAATCCCTATACCTGGAGCAGACCCTAAAGGGTCCCTGATAGTATACCCAGAAGGAGATTCTGACCACGAGGAGGGCGATGATTTTGACCTGATATTTCAAAATAGTGACAGTGAGTCTGAAGATGACTTAAATGTAAATGAATCTGAAGGCAGTTCTATAGTAAGTGAAAGAAGGAGACTAAAGAATGATTCTCCTAAGCAAGAGATTTCTTCTCCTATAACAAATGTACTTAAACAATTTGCGGTGGAATTGACCCAAGCTTAACACATTCACAATTACAAGAGATTGAAGATTTTCTCTGGGATTGACTCTACTCCTGTTGGAGAAGAGTGCTTCAAACCCTGGAGAGACACTACGTTGCAGCTTCTTAAAGAATGGGCTTGCTCTGAGGACGTGAAAAGACAAAGGCTCATAGAAGGTTTAAAAGGTCCAATCTTAGACCTGGTAAGGCACCATCAAATTATCCATCCTCAAGCTTCTGCATCAGAGCTCTTATAAATTATAATGACTGAGTTTGAGTTGAGAGAACGATATGCAAATACAATTCAAGTAAAAAGTGAAAAACTGTCAGCCTATGTTGTGAGAGTAGAACTCATAGTAGGAACATTAGTGGAGAAAGGGATCATTCCTGCATATGAAATTGACAAATACCAGTGCAAATAGTTTTTTAGAGAAACACTACCTGGAGACTCCTGTGCAGCCACCTTGGATAATCTTTTCTGTATTAAAAAGGTTCTATCTTTTGCTGAAGTAATAAAGGAAGTAAGGACTATAGAGAAGACTCATCTTACTTGTTCACGGATAAGAGCTCCTGAGAAATCCTCTGCTCAGGACAGTTCCCAGAAAATCAAAGGTACAAAAGAGAAAAAAGAACCTCCACCCAGAAATTGTGAATCAATCAATTCAACTACCCAGGATAATAAACATGACAAACCTCTCAGATGTTTTAGATGTAATGGGCTTGGGCATATAGCATCCCATTGTACACATAAAGAAGATGTTCTTCAGGTTGAAACCTTTGTCACAGATCCCTTACCCAAAAGAAAAGTTTCTAGAAAAAAAAGTGGACTCATTGGAAGAAGTGTCACATTAAGAGCCTGGAAACAGCTGCAAGTATCAGAGTTGGACCCAATCCACTGGTATCACTTATGGTTGAGGGCATCCCAGCTTCTGCATTGATAGACACTGGATCCCTCCTGAGAAATCCTCTGCTCAAGACAGTTCCCAGAAAATCAAAGGTACAAAAGAGAAAAAAGAACCTTGTTACAAACTGCTATTTGTAACTGGCCCTTTAAATGAAAAATTGCCCAGCTTCCATGGATCGTGGAGAAGCCTATTTGCCAGCCTCCTTCCTCATGACTATGGCCCCTGGAAGATTGTGCCCCTGAAAACCTATTAACTTTTATTGGGTGTGTATGGCCCTTTAAGAACTGTCTGGGGACATATTGTGACTTTGGTGAACAATGCCCCTTTAAGACGATGTCCCCAGACCTGTAACATAACTTGTCCCTGGATTTCTCCCACTTGGTTCAGTAAATAGGGCTTACTGAACCAAGTACCACACAGGCAGAGTGTTCCACTGTTACAAAAGCATTAGTTTTCATTGTGTGCCATTAAGAGTTAATTTTGTTCAATTCTAAATACAAGTTTGCTGTGATCAGCTCTAATTAAGTTTAGGGATTAACATTCCCATTGTCTAATCAGACTGCTAGTAGTGATAAGGTGGACTGCATTGTTTTCTTGTGTGTAATGTTATCTGCTGTTGTGGCCTGTCAAAGGGCGTTGTCTCTATCTAAATGTATCAAATGTGTGATTGGGGATTTTATGCCTCCCCCTGAGAGTGTCCTTTTTGCATGTAACCTCAATAAAAAGCAGGCTGTGTGTTCCAGCACATCAGACCTATTCTGACCCTCTAACTTGCAGCTTTGACTCATGTTTGTAGGGGACAGCTATACTCACTACAGGGATTGCTATGCTCTTCATACTCCCTTAGCTACTGAGCTCCTATAAGAGCTCTTGTTCCTGATCCTGCTTTGCTGTACAGAAGGAAGAGGTTCACCTACTGGAGCCTGGTCGTAGGACCAGGGAGCAGAGCAGATGGCGAGATACCAGCCCAGCAGCGGTGGTTCGTAGAGTCTGCATTACGTATGGTGGATCCGCAGTAGTTATAGTGTCTACGGTGCTGATGATCCCTTGGTGAGCACTAGGAGCATCCTTTTCTACGGTCCAACTTCCAGCCAGCCTGGAGGCAACCGTAACATTTGGCGGCAGCGGTGGGATGGCGTCCTAGTGCAAGGAGCAGCACCCCAATAGCACTGGTATCGTAGGAGAGTTATTGAGGGCAACGCTAGCCACTGCGCAGCGTCCCTACCTACAGCAACATGGAGCTGACAAGATACTGGTCAGAACCCTGTGAAGAGCACCTCAACCGGCTCTGTCGCTATGAGCGCACGGATTTCGTTCCAGAGGTAAAGAGGCGGCTAGACCGATATGGTCCAGACCCTGCGCAGGAGGTAGTCAGTCGCATCATCCGGAAATTGGATACGGAGAACAAAGCGGCACGAGCCTTTGAGCGCCAACTGTGGAGTTTGAGGGTATGGACACCTGGTCTCCAGCGAGAAAGTGAGTTACAGGGAGAGGAGAGCAGCGACCTCCCTCCCCAGCAGCAGTATACCGTGCAGAGGGAAGAGACAACCGGTCTCCTTCCCCAACCAGAGATACCAGAGGCAGCAGGCCTCATAGACTGGTCCTGGGAGGACCCCCAGCAGGCAGGTGGAGATGGGACCGCAGTCTCTCTACCGGCCCTACAGGGATGCTGGGCAGGCGGCCCAGATCCCCAGCGACACTCAGCTACAGGGAGGGGAGAGCATCGACCTCCCTCCCCAGCCGGAGTGTGCCTTCCAGGGAGAGGAGACAACTGGTCTCTCTCCCCAGCCGCAGCATGTTCTACAGGAAGCAGAGAGCATCGACCTCCCTTCCCAACGGCCGCCAGAGTATCAGGAGGAGGAGGTAAGCCAATCTCCGCCTCCCCAGCTAACTCCTAACTTGGGCCCAGGGTTAACAGTGGAGATGTTAACCCCCACTGACCCCCATGTTCCCTTTGCCACCGGGCAGGACTATGCCCCAATTCCCCCAGCAGAAGAGCTGGCATCAGGACAGAGTGCTGCTGGCCTCTGCCCTACAGACCCCCTTGTTACAGGACTGGCCTGCAAACCCCTCACCCCAGCAGAAGCGCTGGCACCAGGGCAGAGTGCCGCTGGCCTCTGCCCCCCAAGTACCACCAGCTATTTGCCCAGCTGCGCCAGCAAGGCCGAGGATGCTACACTTTCATCCTACAACCTGGAACCTACAGGCCAGTACTACTTATTGTGGGGGGGCTACTTTGCTGCTAATGTTTATTTGTGGGTGGGTTGCGAGACTAACTTAGGCACTGACCGACAGAAGGTCAGGTGCCTGGTTAGTCTCCCTCCAAAAGGGGAGATATGTTACAAACTGCTATTTGTAACTGGCCCTTTAAATGAAACATTGCCCAGCTTCCATGGATTGTGGAGAAGCCTATTTGCCAGCCTCCTTCCTCATGACTATGGCCCCTGGAAGATTGGGCCCCTGAAAACCTATTAACTTTTATTGGGTGTGTATGGCCCTTTAAGAACTGTCTGGGGACATATTGTGACTTTGGTCAACAATGCCCCTTTAAGACGATGTCCCCAGACCTGTAACATAACTTGTCCCTGGATTTCTCCCACTTGGTTCAGTAAATAGGGCTTACTGAACCAAGTACCACACAGGCAGAGTGTTCCACTGTTACAAAAGCATTAGTTTTCATTGTGTGCCATTAAGAGTTAATTTTGTTCAATTCTAAATACAAGTTTGCTGGGATCAGCTCTAATTAAGTTTAGGGATAAACATTCCGATTGTCTAATCAGACTGCTAGTAGTGATAAGGTGGACTGCATTGTTTTCTTGTGTGTAATGTTATCTGCTGTTGTGGCCTGTCAAAGGGCGTTGTCTCTATCTAAATGTATCAAATGTGTTATTGGGGATTTTATGCCTCCCCCTGAGAGTGTCCTTTTTTCATGTAACCTCAATAAAAAGCAGGCTGTGTGTTCCAGCACATCAGACCTATTCTGACCCTCTAACTTGCAGCTTTGACTCATGTTTGTAGGGGACAGCTATACTCACTACAGGGATTGCTATGCTCTTCATACTCCCTTAGCTACTGAGCTCCTGTAAGAGCTCTTGTTCCTGATCCTGCTTCGCTGTACAGAAGGAAGAGGTTCACCTACTGGAGCCTGGTCGTAGGACCAGGGCGCAGAGCAGATGGCGAGATACCAGCCCAGCAGCGGTGGTTCGTAGAGTCTGCATTATGTATGGTGGCTCCGCAGTAGTTATAGTGTCTACGGTGCTGATGATCCCTTGGTGAGCGCTAGGAGCATCCTTTTCTACGGTCCAACTTCCAGCCAGCCTGGAGGCAACCATAACAAACCTCAACCCAGAAATTGTGAATCAATTAATTCAACTACCCAGGATAATAAACATGACAAACCTCTCAGATGTTTTAGATGTAATGGGCTTGGGCATATAGCATCCCATTGTACACATAAAGAAGATGTTCTTCAGGTTGAAACCTTTGTCACAGATCCCTTACCCAAAAGAAAAGTTTATAGAAAAATAGTGGACTCATTGGAAGTATCGCATTAAGAGCCTGGAAACAGCTGCAAGTATCAGAGTTGGACCCAAGCCACTGGTATCACTTATGGTTGAGGGCATCCCTGCTTCTGCATTGCTAGACACTGGATCCCAGGTGACCATTATCTTCAGATCATTTTATGATGCTCACCTATGTCACTTACCTATTGCCACAGCTATAGATGTCAGTTTATGGGGGCTAGGTTCACAAGCCTGTACAGTAGAAGGAGTAGTCAGAGTGCAGATTGTCATCCCACAACTGAACACTGGAAAGACTTGCTCCATGGATGTGGAGGCTCTGTTGTGCCCTACCCCTAAACAATCAAGTTTTTCAATTCTCCTGGGAACCAAAACTAGTATGGTTCGAAACTTGTTTAGGGCCTACTTGCAAGAGGTAGGAGATGTATCCATTAATCAGATGGCTGAATTGGAGCCTGCCCTAAGACATGAATGTCACAAATTAGCTCAAGAATCACTGACTGGGCAGTTCCATTACTGAGGCCCCCAGCCTTTGACTTTATGACCTGGAGAAATGAAATCTGTTAAAGCTGTACCCACCTTACAGGAGGGTATGATTAATTGTGCACAGGTCTACTGTGTAGAATCTATTCCTGAAGAGGACATTCAAAAGGGCTGGATGATTATGCCTGAAGTCAAGGATTGGCAGAAAGGCACAACAGGCATTTTTGCAATAACTGTCTATAATCTGTCTGCAAGAGATGTCCATATTGATCATGGTCAAGAATTGGGAATCCTTCACCTCTTATAGGAAATAACCCCTATTTTTGCCCTTCCTATAGAACCAGCAGTCAACTCCTCAGGAGAATTGGAGTTCGATTTTGAAGACTCAAGCTTACCATTTGAATGGAAAGGGAGATTGCTTAAAGCTCTAAAAACCAGAAGAGGAGTCTTCTCACCTAAAGACATGAATGTAGAGTGTTGCAAGAGTGCACAACACACCATAAGATTGACGGACTCTGCTCCATTCCGTGAGAGGTCTCGACGTATAGCACCACAAGATGTGGAGGATGCGAGAAACATCTTGCAAGAAATGGAAGACACTGGCATTGTCAAAGAATCTAGAAGTCCCTATGCTTCTTTCATTGTAGTGGTGAGGAAAAAGAATGGCTCTGTGTGATTGTGTATAGACTATCTAACTTTAAATAAACAAACAATTCCAGACCAGTATACACTACCCCGAATAGAAGATTGAATGCTCTATCTAGTAGCAAATGGTTTAGTGTGTTGGATCTCTGCTCTGGATATTATCAAGTTCCCATGAAAAAAGAAGACCAAGAGAAAAAAACATTCATCTTCCCTTTTGGTTTCTACCAGTTTACCTGTATGCCACAAGGGGTTACGGGGGCCCCAGCAACCTTCCAGAGATTAATGGAAACGACCCTTGGGGACCTTAGTCCAAGAGAGTGCCTTGTTTATCTGGATGATATAATAATTGCTGAGGGTGTTAGATCGATTGCAAGCTGAAGGTTTGAAGTTATCCGTTGACAAATGCAAATTTACAAGAAGCTCAGTGACTTATGTTGGACATATAGTTTCTGCAGAAGGTGTGGCCACAGACCCAGTAAAAATAGAAGCAGTGATAAATTGGCCAAGACCAAAGAATATTGAAGAGATACGTTCATTCTTGGGGTTCTGCGGTTACTACCGCCATTTTGTAGAAGGTTATTCCAAGATAGCCAGAAGTCTTCACAATCTTCTGAAATTGGAGCCTGGAGAGAATGCCAAGCAGAAGAGCCTGCATTCCAAGAAACCCATAGGAGATAAGTGGACTAATTCCTGTGAAGAGCCTTTTCAGCTACTTGACTGAAGCTTCTGTACTGGCATATGCAGATCTTGAGAAACCATTTTTGCTTCATGTAGATGCCAGCATGGAAGGACTTGGAGGCGTTCTCTACCAGGCATATCCTGAGGGTCTGAGGCCTGTTGCCTACATTAGTTGGAGCTTGTCTAAAGCTGAAAAGAATTACCCAGTGCATAAACTAGAATTTCTGGCATTGAAGTGGATAAACTACATGATTACCTGTATGGTGCAGAATTTGAGGTGAGGACCGACAACAATCCCCTCACCTATATCTTGACCAGAGCTAAACTAGATGCCACTGGACATTGCTGGCTTGAAGCTTTGTCCAACTATAGCTTCTCATTGAGATACAAGCCTGGATCTACTAATGTGGGAGCTGATGCTTTATCTCGGAGACTTGGACTTCCTCCAGAGACAGATAAAGAAGATTGGATTGAAATTCCTGGCCCTTAAGGCATTTCAGACCTCTATCACTGAAGATGGGTGGGTTAACTTTTCTGAATTGAGATGCATCGAATCACTCAGTTGTAGTGCTGAGGCAGTTCCAGAGGCTATGTGTTACCCTACCCAGTTAACCTGCCCTAGTGGACAAGCATCAGTAATGAGGATAAACAACAAACTCAAGCTCAAGACCCAACAGTGGGCCCCTTATTAAAAGCTGTTAAGAATGGGTGCCAAAAATACATGAACTGTTTACCTGCTGAGTTGCAACAACTATTCAAGAGAGAATGGAGCCGTTTTTCCGTATTCAGAAGGGACCTCTCTATAGGCTCATTCAATATCATGATCACCCAGGACGAAGACAGTTGGTATTACCAGAAAAGTATAGAGGAATGGTACTAAGATCCTTGCATGACCAACATGGACATCTGGGAGTGGACAAAACTTTTGGATTGGTGCAAGATCGTTTCTTCTGGCCAAAAATGAGAGAGTCTGTGGAGAGGCATTGTCATAATTGCCGAAGGTGTTTTCAGAGGAAAACTCTACCTACCCGAGCTGTCCCAATGGGCCACCTAAAGAGCTCTGGCCCCATGGATTTAGTCTGTATGGATTTTCTGTGTATTAAGACTGATTCAGCAGGAGTAGGAAATGTACTGGTAGTGACTGATCATTTCACCAGGTATGCTCAAGCTTACCCTACTAAAGACCAGAAAGCCACTACATCCAAAGTGCTATGGCTGAAGTTTTTCACTCACTATGGGTTACCTAGTCAAATTCATTCTGATCAGGGTCGTGACTTTGAAAGCCGACTCGTAAAAGAACTTTTGAAACAGCTAAACATTGAAAAGTCCAGAACTACTCCATACCCTCCTGAAGGTGATGCTCTTCCTGAAAGGTTCAACCGTACCCTGTTGGACATGTTAGGGACCCTTAACGATACAGAGAAAAGAACTTGGAGTAGGCATGTTGAAGCCATGGATCACGCATACAATTGTACAAGACATTAATCTACAGGATATTCTCCTTATTACTTGCTTTTTGGTCGATACGCAAGGCTTACAATAGATCTTCAGTTTGATGTCCCCTCTGATGGAATGTTCCCGGATTAACGAAAATAACAAAATACGTTATGACGCTAAAGTCAGGCATAGTGAAATTCAGCCAGGAGATAAGGTTCTCCTTAGAAACCTAGGTATTATCAGAAAGCACAAACTCACTGACCGGTGGAAAGGCACCCTTTTTGAAGTGGTTTCCAAGCTTCCAGGACTTCCTGTATACAAAATAAAAGGGCCCGAAGGCCGAATTAAGGCATGGCATCGTAATCATTTGTTACCTGTTGGTCAACCAGAAGTTAAGGAAGCAGATAATTCTAGTGAAGGAAACCATGGCAATTCAGGTTTAGATCAAGAGTGGTGGACACCTCCTGATGCTCAGTCAGAAGCTTCTAGCCCTCCTGTTGCTTCTCCTCATGTGAGGATAGTTTTAGTCAGAGCTGTTCAGGGCTGCTGAAAGGTGTGTGTGTGTGATTCTGCCTGAATGATAAAGGCTGCATCCAGGATCCTGCATGCTGTGAACACTCAGCCTGATGTCCCAGTAAGAAGCAGCTACATTTGGACTAGAGTAGGCTGTCACTTCAGACTGTCAGCACTTAAGTGGAAATAAAGCATCCAGGACCCTGCATACTGTGAACACTCAGCCTGATATCACAGTAAGAAGCAGCTACATTGGGACTAGAGTGAGCTGTCATTTCAGACTGTCAGTACATAAGTGGAAAAGCAAGCAGCAGAGAAAGCAGCCAGAGGACCAGGCCTTTTCTAGAACATTCTACAGGAGGATTCAGGTAGTGGAACAGTTACAGTTACCTCTCACACTAAACAGATATCTGAAACTTACTAAGGGCCCCAATGTGCACCACCACAAGGGACTTTATTTAGCAGTGTATTTTGGGAAAAAGGGTACCCTGCAAAGTGTGGGACTGTTATGTTATTTATATGTTGTTCTATATGCATTTCAATATATTCTGTGTTACTTTATTATCTGCTTGTTTTTTATTATTGCATGTTGTGGGGAACTCGTTGTCTCAGTGTGTGGGTTCCCTGAGAATTGTTATCACTGAGTGGAGGCACTGTACGTTACATTAATCAAGATGTCCCAGACTCCCTACTCCAGCGGAGACTTAGGTCATTCCTGTGAAGCCACAGCGTCAAAGGTGACCGTCCAACCTGTATCATTCTCACCAAAGATGGATAAGGAAGGGGTTTCACTAAAAAATTCATTTTTTTTACAGAGTGGTAAGAGTACATTCAACTCCTGGCCACTAGGTGGAGGTAAACATACCCAACATTCCAATAGCTTTTAATCCATCCCACCTCTCTTGTATGTCAGTCTAATGTATAGCCAAGATAGGAGAAAAAAAACAGAGAAGTAGGAAAGACAAAGCAGGGTAAATGAGGTGCAAACTAGAACTGCTGCTAATTAAAAATATAAAGGGGGCGGGTCATGTGGATTCTGACCACCATGAAAAAATAAATTTATCAGGTAAGCATAAATCTTGTTTTTTTCATAAGGTGGTGGGAGTCCACAAGCCATTACTCCTGGGATCTAGAACCCAAGCTGTGGAGTTCATGAGCAAATTAGTGGGACAAAATTAAGGCAGGCACTTATTTACCAGATACTGAAGCCTGCAAAAACTGCTTCTGAAGAGGCAAAACACATCAAAATGTTAGATCTTAGTGAAAGTGTGTAAGGAAGATCAAGTTGCTGATTTGCAAATTTGATCAATAGAAGCCTAATTTTTAAACGTCCAACAAGTGGAAAATTATCTAGTAGAATGAGTAGTAATGCATTCTGGGGAAGACTTTCCCACTTCCAAATAAGCTCTGTGAATCAAGTTATTTAATCAAGAAGCTAAAGTAACTTCTGTAGCCTTCTGAATAGTGATGTCGCGAATAGTTCGCCGGCGAATAGTTCCCGGCGAACATAGCATGTTCGAGTTCACCACGGCGGGCAAACATATGCGATGTTTGATCCGCCCCCTATTCGTCATCATTGAGTAAAACTTTGACCCTGTACCTCACAGTCAGCAGACACATTCCAGCCAATCAAGAGCAGACCCTCCCTCCCAGACCCTCCTACCTCCTGGACAACATCCATTTTAGATTCATTTGGAAGCTGCATTCTTAGTGAGAGGAGGGACAGTGTAGCTGCTGCTGATTTAATAGGGAAATCGATAGCTAGGCTAGTGTATTCAGTGTCCACTACATCCCTGAAGGACTCATCTGATCTCTGCTGTAAGGGCAGCACCCCAAAAAGCCCTTTTTAGGGCTAGAACATCAGTCTGCTTTTTTTTTTATTTTCCCTGTGTAATCTAATTGCAGTTGCATGCCTGCCAGCGTGTGTGTCAGGTTCACAGCGTATATTGTGCCCACTTGCCCAGTGCCACCACTCATATCTGGTGTAACAGTAGTGTACATTTAAAAAAAACAACACTTTTTTGACTGTGAAATAATAGCAGTCAGTTTCCTCCAGTGTCACACCAGTGCAACTCATATCTGGTGTAACAGTAGTGTACATTAACCCCTTAATGACCACAGCACTTTTCCATTTTCTGTCCGTTTGGGACCAGGGCTATTTTTACATTTCTGCGGTGTTTGTGTTTAGCTGTAATTTTCCTCTTACTCGTTTACTGTACCCACACATATTATATACCGTTTTTCTTGCCATTAAATGGACTTTCTAAAGATACCATTATTTTCATCATATCCTATAATTTACTATAAAAAAAATTATAAAATATGAGGAAAAAATGGAAAAAAACACACTTTTTCTAACTTTGACCCCCAAAATCTGTTACTCATCTACAACCACCAAAAAACACTCATGCTAAATAGTTTCTAAATTTTGTCCTGAGTTTAGAAATACCCAATGTTTACATGTTCTTTGCTTTTTTTGCAAGTTATAGGGCCATAAATACAAGTAGCACTTTGCTATTTCCAAACCATTTTTTTTTTCAAAATTAGCGCTAGTTACATTGGAACACTGATATCTGTCAGGAATCCCTGAATAGCCATTGACATGTATATATTTTTTTGTAGAAGACATCCCAAAGTATTGATCTAGGCCCATTTTGGTATATTTCATGCCACCATTTCACCACCAAATGCGATCAAATAAAAAAAATTGTTCACTTTTTTCACAATTTTTTTCGCAAACTTTAGGTTTCTCACTGAAATTATTTACAAATAGCTTGTTCAATTATGGCACAAATGGTTGTACATTTTTCTCTGGGATCTCCTTTGTTCAGAAATAGCAGACATATATGGCTTTGGCATTGCTTTTTGGTAATTAGAAGGCCGCTAAATGCCGCTGCGCACCACACGTGTATTATGCTCAGCAGTGCAGGGGTTAATTAGGGAGCTTGTAGGGAGCTTGTAGGGTTAATTTTAGCTTTAGTGTAGTGTAGTAGACAACCCCAAGTATTGATCTAGGCCCATTTTGGTATATTTCATGCCACCATTTCACCGCCAAATGCGATCAAATTAAAAAAGTCAACTTTTTCACAAACTTTAGGTTTCTCACTGAAATAATTTACAAACAGCTTGTGCAATTATGGCACAAATGGTTGTAAATGCTTCTCTGGGATCCCCTTTGTTCAGAAATAGCAGACATATATGGCTTTGGCGTTGCTTTTTGGTAGTTAGAAGGCCACTAAATGCAACTGCGCACAACACATGAATTATGCCCAGCAGTGAAGGGGTTAATTAGGTAGCCTGTAGGGAGCTTGCAGGGTTAATTTTAGCTTTAGTGTAGAGATCAGCTTCCCACCTGACACATCAGACCCCCTGATCCCTCCCAAAGAGCTCCCTTCCCTTTCCCACCCCACAATTGTCCCCACCATCTTAAGTACTGGCAGAAAGTCTGCCAGTACTAAAATAAAAGGTATCTTTATATATATATATATATATATATATATATATATATATATATATATATATATATATATATATATTAGCATATTTACATATGCTGTTGTGTAGGATCCCCCCCCTTAGCCCCCAACCTCCCTGATTCCCCCAAAACAGCTTCCTAACCCTCCCCTTCTGCCTTATTGGGGGCCATATTGGGTACTGGCAGCTGTCTGCCAATACTCAGTTTGCAAATAAAATGTTTTTTTTTTAATTTTTATTTCATTTTTCTGTAGTGTAGCTCCACCCCCCAAGACCAATCCCCCACCTGCTCCCAGATCACTTAGATTTCCAAGTACTAAATATTTTGCACCCCTTTCTCCCACTTATAAAAACATTGTTTTCTGTAGTGTAGCAGTTTCCACCCACTCCCTCCCCTTGCACGCGCCCGCCCGTCTCCTCCCGTGCACGCGCCCCCGGCGATCCTGCCCCCGATCCCGCCCCTCTCTGACAAGGACTGCATCGATATTCTTCTTTCCCTCCCTTCCTCTCTCCCTTCTTTCGCTTTCTCCCACCCTCCCTCCCTTCCTCCCTCAACTCCCTCCCTCCCTCGACTCACTCCCTTCTTTCCCTCCCTCCCTTCTTTCTCTAAACTCCCTCCCTTGCTCCCTTATTTCACTCCTTTCTTTCCCTCACCACTTTTCTCTTCTCTTCTCGCTCTCTCTCTCTCTCTCTCTCTCTCTCTCTCTCTCTCTCCCTCCCTTCCTGCTTTCCTTTCCCTCCCTTTTTTCCACTCCCCTTCTTTTCTATCCCTTTTCTCAGGGAGGAAATGGTATGAGATGCATGCAATTCAACTAGGGTTGCCACCTTTATTGGAAGAAAATACCAATGCTAATTAACATACGGCTAGATTTAGAGTTCTGCGGCCAAAGGGGTGCGTTAGCTACGCATGCTTTTTTCCCCCCGCACCTTTTAAATACCGCTGGTATTTAGAGTTCACAGAAGGGCTGCGTTAGGCTCCAAAAAAGGGAGCGTAGAGCATATTTACCGCCACTGCAACTCTAAATACCAGCGTTGCTTACAGACGCGGCCAGTTTCAAAAACGTGCTCGTGCACGATTCCCCCATAGAAAACAATGGGGCTGTTTGAGCTGAAAAAAACACCTGCAAAAAAGCAGCGTTAAGCTCCTAACGCAGTCCCATTGTTTCCTATGGGGAAAGATTTCCTAAGTCTGCACCTAACACCCTAACATGTACCCCGAGTCTAAACACCCCTAACCTTACGCTTATTAACCCCTAATCTGCCGCTCCGTACACCGCCGCAACCTACGTTATCCCTATGTACACCTAATCTGCTGCCCCTAACACCGCCGACCCCTATATTATATTTATTAACCCCTAATCTGCCGCCCCCAACGTCGCCTCCACCTACCTACAATAATTAACCTCTAATCTGCCGACCGGATCTCACCGCTACTCTAATAAATGTATTAACCCCTAAAGCTAAGTCTAACCCTAACACTAACACCCCCCTAAGTTAAATATAATTTAAATCTAACGAAATAAATTAACTTTTCCGGTCAGCCAATAGAATGCGAGCTCAATCTGATTGGCTGATCGGATCAGCCAATCGGATTGAACTTGATTCTGATTGGCTGATTCCATTAGCCAATCAGAATTTTCTTACCTTAATTCCGATTGGCTGATAGAATCCTATCAGCCAATCGGAATTCGAGGGACGCCATCTTGGATGACGTCCCTTAAAGGAACCGTCATTCGTCGGGAAGTCGTCGGTGAAGATGGATGTTCCGCGTTGGCAGGATGAACATGGATCCGGAAGAAAGAAGATTGAAGATGCCGCTTGATAGAAGACTTCAGCCCGATCATGGACCTCTTCAGCTCCCGCTTGGATGAAGACTTCAGCCCGATCATGGACCTCTTCAGCTCCCGCTTGGATAAAGACTTCAGTCGGATCATGGACATCTTCAGCCCCCCGCTTGGGCTTGGATCAAGACATCGGAGGAGCTCTTCTGGATCGATCGGTGAACCCGGCGTGGTGAAGACAAGGTAGGGAGATCTTCAGGGGCTTAGTGTTAGGTTTATTTAAGGGGGGTTTGGGTTAGATTAGGGGTATGTGGGTGGTGGGTTGTAATGTTGGGGGGGTAATTGTATGTTTTTTTTACTGGCAAAAGAGCTGAATTCTTTGGGGCATGCCCCGCAAAGGGCCCTTTTCAGGGCTGGTAAGGTAAAAGAGCTTTTCTATTTTAATTTTAGAATAGGGTAGGGCATTTTTTTATTTTGGGGGTCTTTGTTATTTTATTAGGGGGCTTAGAGTAGGTGTAATTAGTTTAAAATTGTAATATTTTTCTAATGTTTGTAAATATTTTTTTATTTTTTGTAACTTAGTTCTTTTTTATTTTTGTACTTTAGTTAGTTTATTTAATTGTATTTATTTGTAGGTATTGTATTTCATTAATTTATTGATAGTGTAGTGTTAGGTTTAATTGTAGATAATTGTAGGTAGTTTATTTAATTAATTTATTGATAGTGTAGTGTTAGGTTTAATTGTAACTTAGGTTAGGATTTATTTTACAGGTAATTTTGTAATTATTTTAACTAGGTAGCTATTAAATAGTTCTTAACTATTTAATAGCTATTGTACCTGGTTAAAATAAATACAAAGTTGCCTGTAAAATAAATATTAATCCTAAAATAGCTACAATATAATTATTATTTATATTGTAGCTATATTAGGGTTTATTTTACAGGTAAGTATTTAGCTTTAAATAGGAATAATTTATTTAATAAGAGTTAATTTATTTCGTTAGATAAAAATTATATTTAACTTAGGGGGGTGTTAGGGTTAGGGTTAGAATTAGCTTTAGGGGTTAAAAAATTTATTAGAGTAGCGGTGAGCTCCGGTCGGCAGATTAGGGGTTAATGCTTGAAGTTAGGTGTCGGCGATGTTAGGGAGGGCAGATTAGGGGTTAATACTATTTATTATAGGGTTATTGAGGCGGGAGTGAGGCGGATTAGGGGTTAATACATTTATTATAGTAGCGGTGCGGTCCGGTCGGCAGATTAGGGGTTAATAAGTGTAGGTAGGTGGCGGCGACGTTGGGGGCGGCAGATTAGGGGTTAATGAATATTATGTAGGTGTCGGCGGTATTAGGGGCAGCAGATTAGGGGTACATAGGGATAACGTAGGTGGCGGCGGTGTACGGAGCGGCAGATTAGGGGTTAAAATTTTTTAATAGAGTGGCGGCGATGTGGGGGGGCCTCGGTTTAGGGGTACATAGGTAGTTTATGGGTGTTAGTGTACTTTAGAGCACAGTAGTTAAGAGCTTTATAAACCGGCATTAGCCCAGAAAGCTCTTAACTACTGACTTTTTTCTGTGGCTGGAGTTTTGTCGTTAGATTTCTAACGCTCACTTCAGCCAAGACTCTAAATACCTGCGTTAGAAAGATCCCATTGAAAAGATAGGATATGCAAATGGCGTAGGGAGGGGGATCTGCGGTATGGTAAAGTCGCGGCTGCAAAGTGAGCGTTAGACCCTTTCCTGACTGACTCCAAATACCAGCGGGCGGTAAAAACCAGCGTTAGGAGCCTCTAACGCTGGTTTTGACCGCTACCGCCAAACTCTAAATCTAGGCCAGAAATTTGCATACATAATTAAACAGCATAACTCAAAAACTAAAGCTGATAGGACTGATTTTACATGCTTATTTGTTTATAACTATTATTCATCACACTCAGAAGAAGTTTCACTTTGACAGGGGATTTCTTTCAATATTTATTCTTTATTTTCTACATTGACATGAGCCTTAAAAATACCGGTCGTGTTGGTAAAATACCTGCTCGGTGGCAACCCTAAATTCAACCCACCTGTATGCAAGTGTTTTGCTAGCTCATTCTCTTTTTAATTTTTTTTTATTATTATTAATTATTATTATTATTATTATTAAAAAACAAACAAAACGAAAACATTATTCACAATGACCCCCAAAAAAATATTAAAGGGACACTGAACCCAAATTTTTTTCTTTTGTGATTCAGATAGAACATGCAATTTTAAGCAACTTTCTAATTTACTCTTATTAGCAAATGTTCTTCATTCTCTTGATATCTTTATTTGAAAAGTAAGAATGTAAGTTTTGGTGAACAACCTGGGTTGTTCTTGCTGATTGGTGGATAAATTAATCCACCAATAAACAATTGCTGTCCAAGGTTCTGGACTTTATTTTTCAAATAAAGATAGCAAGAGAACGTAGAAACATTGATAATAGGAGTAAATTAGAAAGTTGCTTAAAATTACATGCTCTATCTGAATCACAAAAGAAAAAAATTGGGTTCAGTGTCCCATTAAGTGGAAAAAGGCCTAAAACCTTTGAGTGCCTAGGGCAGCACAAAACATAACTACGCCACTGATAAAAGGTCTTTTCATATGAAAAAGAAGGGGGTGGGGGGTTTGTTTTATTTCCCACTTGCAGTGGGCTTTCCAACTAACTTTTCAACAGAGCTAAAACTGAGAGCTTCTAAGTAAGTTTTTAAACAGTTTTATACTGGATTTTTATATCAGTATCTGTGCATCTTATTCTTTATAGTAGTGTCTATTACATGCAGTTATATGAAAATTGGTGTATACTGTCCCTTTAAGTAGCCCAAAAGGAATTACCACAAATTAGAAACATTTGTCTAGAAATGCAAAAAGAGGAACTAAAGGTGGTCTATGAGGAAAGGAATATCTATAATATGTGTATTCAGTGGCCTGTACAATAAGAGTAAAAACTATTAAAGGGACATAACAGCTGAAACTGAAAAGTGCATTAATACAATGCTATTTATAACAGCATCATTTTTTGTAGACATGGGTAAAAATTCATAATTGTGGCATTTGTTTGCTAAACGAATGCTGAATATAGACACAGGCGGTGGCAATTGGCTGTTTTTGGTGTTAGATATTTTAGTGTAAAAATGCAACACACAAAGTTCTGTGCAAACCCACATTTTTGTTTGTTTCACGGTCACATTAACATATCCTGTGCTGAAATTAGCTGAATACTGCTGCCTGTGGTCATACTCAGCATTCAATTAGCAAACAAATGCCAAATTACCAATGTTCGCCCATGCCTTATTCTTAATATTATAGTTTTTAGTGAAAGGTATAACTGTTTTAGATGCATATGTACATATGCTTGACATGCCCTGTGCACCTGTATTCAAACACTGCAGCTAGGGGGTAGATTTATCATATGTCGAGCGGACATAATTTGCTGTATCGTATCATGTCTGCCCGACATCGCTAAATGCTGACAGCATAAACTGGTTTCTGGTTAAATGCTTGTGCAATGCCGCCCCATGCACATTCGCTGCCAATTGGGCCGCTAGCACGGGGTGTCAATCATCCCGATCGGATCAAATCAGGATGATTGCAGTCCACCACCTAAGGTGTCAAACAAGTTAAGGAACCGCTGTTTCTTAACTTAGGCTTCAGACGAACCTGAAACCTCGGACGTAGACAGCAGCATCCGCTGCTTGATAAATCTATTGGTCTTCAGTTGCACTAACCAGACGAGCACAAATGATGTTTGCATTTGAGCACACTCGTTAGCGTGGTCCCAATATTGCTTATTGTGACCCACACTAACTTTAACACGCCACTTGTTATCTAGCCTTAGTTTTTTTAATATATTTTAATTTGTAAAATGCAAACCTCACTGTTTCCTGCATAAACCAACTCTTCAAATAGGTTTAAATCTATTTATAGAGACAGAAAAATCACCACAACCTGTTCAGCACAACATTGGCTGAAGTAGAACTAGGAAATTGAAGACAGTGTAGGAAAGAAGCTGAATAGATCTTGGGTATTATCACATTGAAGAACTGTGCTGGATGGCAATATTTGTTTTATAGTTAAAGGGACATGAAACACTAAATTTGTCTTTCATGATTCAGATAGAATATTTGATTTTAAACAACTTTTATATTTACTTTTATTATCAATTTTGCTTCATTCTGGTGATATCCTATATTGAAGAAGCAGCAGTGCACTACTGGGAGCTAGCTGAACACACCAATATTGGCATTTTGACATAATAATCCAGCCATAATATAAATATATATACATATATAGTAAACACACTCTGTAATCCCGCTACTCCAGAAAGAGGACTTGAGATATTTGTTTAAAAAAATTCAAAATTTATTCATCACAAAAGTTAAAAGTTTCACAACAGTCACAGGCCTGCAACAAGATGTTCAGGACTAAAAATAGCCAAACATGTTTCGGGCCAGATCTCAGGCCTTGTTCACTGGCATAGTTTGTGTCCACACCTACTAGTACTATTTAAAGGTAAGGAGTTAAGATAATTGCAGGCACCTGTATCTTATTAACCCCTTATGGGCAAAAAACTTAGTTCAAGCAAAAAACTTTATATTTAGAATATTTGAAAAACAATGCATACTAATATTTAAACTTCATTTTTGAAATACATCTTTTATCTACAATTAACTCAAATGTTTCCTTTGTCAAAATTATATCTACAAAGGAAGAATTTTATTAAAGATTCAATAAAATAAATCTACATCCATAATGGAGTTTAGACCAGAAGGGTGCTTGGTTTTTAAATTAAATATCCAAAACACTTCCCTCTGGTCCAAACGTCTCTCCCTGTCTCCCCCTCTTCTATGTCTTGGCACATGGTCTATGCCTTGTATAGTCAATAATGAATCGTCTGAATTATGTTCCTGCCTAAAGTGTTTCGCTATTGGGGTAGTACAATCCCTCAAATGTTGGAGGGCCCTGTCACGTAGGGCACGTTTCGTGCGCCCCACGTACTGTTTCTTACATCCCTGGCATGTCAAAAGGTATATGATATGTGTGGTGTTACAGGTAATTCTATAACGTATGTCAAATTCTTTTTCCGTTGTACTCGATTTAAATCTGTTCCCTTGTTCAATATGTGGACAGGTTTTACAGATTCTACCTTGACATTTGTAGCAACCTACCCTTTTTGTGAGCCATGTCTGACCATTACTTGTAGGTAACATGGAGGGGGCCAAAATGCTCCCCAAGGTTTTCGCTTTTCGTGCTGAAAAAAGGCAACCATTAGCCACAATTTTTTTTAAGTTTCACATCGCTTTCAAGGATGGGAAGACAATTCCGTACAATGTTACAGATCTTATTGTAATCTTTACTGTAATTAGTAATAAAGATTGGTTTAGTATATTCTTTCTGTTTACGTGTATTATTTTTATAAATTAGATCCTCCCTATTTAGGAGATCTACTCTTGCTTTGGTTTTGTTCAAAAGTTCTGTATTGTACCCTCTGGCTTTTAGACGCTGATTTGTACTTTCTGCATGTATCTGAAATTTAGAATCCGTAGTACAGTTACGTTTTGTTCTTACTAATTGTCCATATGGAATGGACTCAATAGTATGTTTAGGGTGACATGATGTTGAGTGCAATATCGTGTTGCCTGCTGTGCTTTTCCTGTATAATTCAATCTCAATTGAATGTGTCTCAGTGTTGGATGTTAAAGAAACATCCAAAAAATTGATAGTATGTGTGTTTTCCTGCATAGTGAAAGATAAATTGAATCGATTGCTGTTGGCGTATTCAAGGAACCTAGCAACCGATTGCTGGTCCCCATCCCACACCAACACCAAGTCATCAATGTACCGACCGAAAAAAACAATATAATTTCGAAAAGGATTACCATCTCCAAAGACGTGGCACCGCTCCCAGAACCCCATATAGAGGTTAGCATAGGAAGGGGCAAATTTTGCCCCCATAGCGGTGCCACGTCTTTGGAGATAGAATCGACCCTCGAACATAAAAAAATTATGTGTAAGTAAATACTCCACTGCAATGTGAAGAAATTGATTAGTGAAAAAATCATATGTGGTGTTATTTGTTAGAAAAAAATCCAATGCTTCCAAACCTAAAACATGAGGAATGGTTGTGTAAAGTGAGGTGACGTCTAAAGTGACAAATCTATAAGAGTCACACCATGTAACATGTTTAATTTTCTCAATAAATGATGTAGTATCTTTCAAATATCCATATAGCTCAATGACTATCGGTTTCAAAAAAGTATCAACCAGATCAGATAGCCTTTCGTTTAAGGACCCAATGCCTGCCACTATTGGGCGGCCTGGCGGATGTACAGGGTCCTTATGCAATTTTGGAAGCTGATGGAAAATAGGTACACAGGGATTTTTGGGTAAAAGGTACTCCATGACTTTCTCGGAGAATACTCCATCTAATTTTGCTTTGTATACTATTTCTGATAGTATTTTTCTGAATGAATTAGTAGGATCCGACAAAAGTGGTTGGTATACATCCATGTTAGAAAGTTGCCTGTTGGCCTCAGTTAAGTAATCAATTTTATTTAAGATGACTGTATTACCTCCTTTGTCGGATTCTCTTATGACTGTATTCTTGTCATTTTTAAGTGCCTGTATTGCTTTTCTCTCTTGGGATGTAAGGTTACTGCTTTTGTATGTGTTTGAGGTTTTGTTCTTATCATCTAATGCAATTAATTGTGTTTCTAAGGTCTGTTGAAATACCTGTAGATGTTGACCTCTACTATGTATAGGGTAGAAAAAACTTTTTTCTTTGAAATCATTAAGATTAATGTCTCTTTCAGAGGGTCCAGATCTAGTTGTCTGTGTGCAATCACTTTCCCTGATGAGTTCTTGCATATCAACCATTGCAGTATAATTATTAAAATCAAAATTGGGAATGTGCTGCTCACAAACAACTTGATTGTCCTCTTCCTCATTTGTCATTTCCACATCACTTGCAAAATGTTTTTTCAGGGTAAGATTCGAGCACACTCGTTAGCGTGGTCCCAATATTGCTTATTGTGACCCGCGCTAACTTTAACACGCCACTTGTTATCTAGCCTTAGGTTTTTTTTATATATTTTAATTTGTAAAATGCAAACCTCACTGTTTCCTGCATAAACCAACTCTTCAAATAGGTTTAAATCTATTTATAGAGACAGAAAAAAAATGAAATCACCACAACCTGTTCAGCACAACATTGGCTGAAGTAGAACTAGGAAATTGAAGACAGTGTAGGAAAGAAGCTGATTAGATCTTGGGTATTATCACATTGAAGAACTGTGCTGGATGGCAATATGTGTTTTATAGTTAAAGGGACATGAAACACTAAATTTGTCTTTCATGATTCAGATAGAATATTTGATTTTAAACAACTTTTATATTTACTTTTATTATCAATTTTGCTTCATTCTGGTGATATCCTATATTGAAGAAGCAGCAGTGCACTACTGGGAGCTAGCTGAACACACCAATATTGGCATTTTGACATAATAATCCAGCCATAATATAAATAAATATATATATATATATATATATATATATATATATATATACAAGTCATTATGGATCCAAATGGCTTATCAAATCAAGTAGTTCACCTGACTAAACTTATGGATGAGATCTCACAAGCTTTTAGAGATTTACGAGTGGAAAATCAGGGAGTAAAAGCCTGCTTAAGTGAGGTGTTATCAGTCAAAGTAAAACCAATTGAAATTTCAGGAAATAGATCAGCATTTAGAGAATTCAGAAATGCATGTTTGCTTTTATTTGAATTAAAGCCTAAGACATGTAATACAGATAGGATTAAAGTTCTGACAATCATATCCTATTTGAGAGCAGAGCCTAGAGCATGGGCTGACTCTCTGTATGAGACAAACGATCCTGTTATTAACTCACTAGACTCCTTTCTAACAGCAATGACAGGCTTGTATGACGATCCCTTCAAGCAGTCATCAGCTGAATATACTTTGAGAAGCCTTAAACAAAACAGGCAACCAGTGGAGGATTTTATTGCCCAATTTAAAATCGCAGCAAAAGATTAATTATGGAACGAAATATCATTAAAAAAATCAGTTTCGGGGGGGGGGGCGGAGCCGGCCGCAGACTAAGATGGCCGGAAATAGTTAGGTAACAGTACACTCAGAGGGGTACAAAGACGACAACCAGACTATCCTGCTTACCACTATGTTGCAAGGAACGGCTCCAGAACAATTCAGGAATGCTCTGAGCTAAGTGAGAGTTGGATCTTTGCCGCGATCTAGGCGTTGCAGCCGGGGGCCTAAAAATCACTACGCACGTCCCTAGAACACATGGGGTAACAAAACCCGGCTCTGATTCCACAATTGCCAGGGAGCAGCAGCTGTCTGTGCCTCGCTCAAGCAACCGACAGCATTGGGAAGCTGCCTGCATAAAACGGACTATGTCCAGGAAGACTGGGTAAGAGGCCTCACATACGCTAAGGCCCTGATTACAGCCTTCATATTTTGCCACACCAAAAGACTCCTAAGGGCATTAAGCCAATAGAGCAGCAGCACACTTGGACTCCCCTGATCAGATCTGGGATTAACTCTTTGACAAGAAGACATATACATAGCTGCACTATTTCATTAACTTTAAACACTAGCCCACAGAATTTACCAATTGACGCCATACCGTAACCTCTTATAATAGATCTTTTGACACAGCACTGAGTGAGAGGGGGAGAAAAACAGGAAAACAGAAATTTACCGGTGCGTGGGTATCAAAATGGCAACAAGAAGGGCTAACCACCCAGAAAACGGCAACAAGGACCTATCCCAAGGGGGGGGGGGGGGCAAAATGATTAGTTTTTTCAAGCCAGTGGACACAGATCTCTCCACACGGGAGGCATCAGAGGAGTTGGAAGGCCTAGAAGCAATTGATAATGCACAGGATAGGTACATTACTAAAGCTGACTTACAAGCACTAACGACCAAAGCAGACCTCTCATCGTTCATGACACAAGTTAGTAAACTAATTAAAGATGTCCTGGCGGAGATTAAGAGGGACATTGCAAATCTTGACACTAGACTGGTGCAACTTGAAGAACAGGTGGAGGAAAATGCACAAAGCTCAGATTCAATGACCACAGCAATGCAGCAACAAAACGAGGCCATAGTGCAACTACAATCGCAAGTAGAGGACCTAGATAATAGGGGCCGCCGCTAAAATCTTAGAATATGAGGTGTCCCAGAAACTATTCAGGCAACTCAAATCCTATCCTACTTACAAAATCTATTTAAATTTCTACTAGGCGGTGTGGGAGATGACAACGTCTGTCTGGGCAGAGCGCCAAGAGCCCTGAGGCCAAAGCCAGCGGCAACAGCCCCACCGAGGGATATAATTCTCAGATGCCATAAATATACTGATAAAGAGAAAATCTTACAAGCAGCATGAAAGATATTCCCGCTGGTATTTGGTGAAGACTCCCTTCAGATCTATGCAGACCTCAGCCCCATCACCCTGGCAAAGAGGAAAGAAGCAAGATACCTCACACTACACTTAAGAGACTTAGAGATACCTTACCGGTGGGGCTTTCCTTTCTCCATCAGAGTTGTTAAAGAGGATAAGACTTTTATCTATAGAGATCCGGAAGACTTGGAACAACTCTATGCACAGTTAAACATCCCCCCTCCATCTCTCTCCGAAAATATCAGAGAAGACCATCACCAACTTGCCCCAAAAGAATACAGCTCCTAAACCCCAGCGCAAGGAATGGGCGACAGTGGCTAAAAGGAAGAAAAACCTACACCAACCCTCGCCGAGAGTCACTGGATCCCTGAACAAGCCTCCTTGAGACATCACCAGTCCCGTAGCAGGAATATGTCTAAGTATTATCTTTTATTTCCCTGGTTAAGGAAAGTAAGAACTTATATAGAATAACAACTTGTCATTTTACTGTACACTTATGTTTGACATTACCTTTTCATTTGCCCACTCTGAGTTGAATGGGAATGAGCTCATTCCATTACCCCCCACACCGAACTTTATGCATGGTTAGTGCTAAAATGAGCTCCATATTTGTTTATTTAAATTACCATGCATCACTGTTACTGATTTTTCATCTGTTTTGTTATGTTCGTTGTTGTTTATGTTGTTAACAGCCAACATCTCGGTTATACCCAAACTCAACAAGCCAATCTACTGACCCAGTTATCACCCCATCTCCCTCTTGAACACAGATATAAAAAATCTTAGGGAAAATACTGGCCAAAAGACTCTAGAATATAATACAGGACATAGTTCATAAAGATCAAGTAGGCTTTGTACCTCGCAGAAAAGCGAGGGACAACACCCTCCGAGCCCTAACCCTGATGAGCTATGCCAAGTATAATAAAATACCGTCCATACTCCTTGCGACCAACGTTGAAAAGGCGTTCGATAGGATAGATTGTAAATTTTTGAGGGAGACATTGAGATAGGTATTGGACCTAAGATGATTTCGAGAATATTCAGCCTTTATAAAAACCATTCAGCCCAAGTTAAAGCAAACGGTTTGCTGTCTCGTAAATTTAACATTAATAATGGCACGAGACAAGGTTGCCCGCTTTCCCCGACATTGTTTATTTTAACGATGGAAGTTTTTGTTAGCACAGATCAGGAAGAACCAAAACGTCAAAGTGATTGAAATAGGATCACATGACTTTAAAATTGCGCTATAAGCGGACAACGTGCTTTTCTCGGTAACTAAATCTTCCCTATCAGTACCAGAAATTATGAAAGAAATTCTGACATTTGGCCAATTTTCTAATTTTTTGGTAAACCCCCTTTAATCGGAGATTTTACATGTTAATCTACCAAGTTCAACCTTTCAATCATTGGCATCCATTTATCCACTAAAATTACAAACTGGAACCTTAAAATATCTGGGTATTCATCTCTTCTCGAATTCTAAAACCCTATTTGAAAAAAAACTATACATCCCTATTACAAGATACACAACGCGACTTACATAATTGGGCAAGTAAACCTATCTCATGGTGGGGGAGAATTCAATGTATTAAAATGACCACACTGCCTAGGATTTTGCTAACGCTTCCCCTAGCCCTCCCAAGATGGTTTATAGAAAGACTACAAAATTAATCAATACATTTATATGGGGTCAAAGCAGACCAAGGATAAATAAATATACTATGTACAGATCTCTGATAAATGGAGGGCTGGGATTACCTCGTATTTTAGATTATGTTGAGGCAGTTACTCTACAGAGAGTGCTAGATTGGCATGGAGCAGGCAACAGCAAGGCATGGGTTGCAATAGATTCTTATATAATGCAGGTACCTAAGGTAATTTTTGAGTTGTGGGATGGGATAATTTCTCACAGGCCCTATATTACCGGGGCAAGATCTCCACTTTTCCCCATACCTATGAACGCAGAGTTAATAGGAGGGCTAGATAGGGGATACCAAAGGCTAGCAGAATGGGTATACACAGCCCCCCTTATAAGCTTCGTTAGCGAGGGTAGACTCAGAAACAGAAAGGAAATTAGGGAGGTGGCCATTGGCAACTATGCCCATTGGCTGAAATATCACCAACTTTCACACTTTATACATACTTTGCCCTACAAAGCAGATTATTTGAGACCCCTATCCCCCTTTGAACAGCTCTGCTGCAGAAATGAGATTATTACTCATGCATTATCAACCTCCCGGAAATTACTACAGGCATCTCAGGCCACACAACTCCCCACTTACTCTGACAGGTGGCAAGAAGAGCTAAGTATTGACATAGACATAGATAGCTGGAAAAAAATCTATATAAGTACTAAAAAATCCTCTACGTCCCCAAAAATGCTCGAACTTAATTTCAAAGTATTATTAAGATGGTACCTGACCCCAGTGAGGCGGCACTCAATTTATCCAGGAGCAAATGGGAAATGCTGGAGAGGGTGTGCAGCAAGAGGTAACTACATTCACATGTGGTGGGAATGAGAAAAGCTGAAACCACTATGGGAGGAAATAGAAACACATTTTAAAAGGATATTAACAAGAGAATTTTGCCTTACCCAAAAGATGGCCTTACTAAATGAACTGTCAGTCTTCCCTTGTAGATTAAGACTAACTCTTTTACAGATAGGTCTACATGGAGCAAAAGCGCTTATAGCCCATAAATGGAAAACCCCAGATATCCCTTCAGTGGGAGTTTGGAAATCAAAGATGTCGGACCTGATTTCTTTAGAGGAGTTTGGCTATTTTAAAAGACAGAAGTTAAATACCTTATTAGATATAAAATCTATTTGGGAGGACTCCATCTTAGACCCACAACCCGTTGAGGAAAGGGAAACCACATAGCTCCCTTGTATTGTCAGGATTTAGGACCTCTCCAAATTCTTATACTTTATAAACTGGGCACAGATCCATTGGGATTACAGTGACCTGTTGTGCCTTTGAATGAGTGGATGTGGTGGGCTGCTTCCAAGAGGGGGAGGGGACAGGCCTTAGAATGTTATGATTTAGTACCATCCTGAAATTGATACAAAAGAGTTGGTCAGGAGGATGGCATTTAATTGCGGACATTACTGTAAGTTTTAAGTTGTGACAGTTGAGTACATGTACCTTTTAATTACCTGTTAAATGAGTTTTATTTGTCAGAAAAATACATCTGTAAAAGTAGGCTTGGAACAGAACATCAAATGTGTCGATGTTAGAATATAACCTGTTTGTGTAAACAGTTTCTGTAACTTGGAGAACTTCTAATAAAGAGATGTTTAAAAAAAAAAAAAAAATTCGGTTAGGACTGACAGAGGAAATCAAGGATGAGCTCTCAAAAGTAGGAATCCAAGACACTTTGGAACAACTCTACAAACTTTCCATTAGTATTGATAGAAGAGTTAGGGAGCATAAGTCAGAGAGAGGCTCATCAAAGAAATTCTCACCTGTTCAAGATGACCCCAGGAGCAATGAAGAACAACCCATGGACATTGGGATCTTGAGGGGTCCTCTGACAATATCCGAGAAAAATCGCAGCCGATTGCACAATTTATGCATGTACTGTGCTTCTCGGGAACATGTTGTCAAGGAATGCCCAGTGCTTGCAAAACAAAAATCCAGTAAGCTTTATAACCTCACTCCCTGCATATCTACAAACATTTCAACCTCACAATACATAACCATATCTCTATCCATATAGTGGGACCAGCATGTCCTCAAGTGTGATGCCATCATTGACACTGGAGCCTGCAGCAACTTCATAGATCTAACTTATGTAAATAAAAATAAAATACCCTGTCATTCAAAGCATAACCCAGTCCTAATTAAAGTTATTGACGGTTCTCAATTAACATCCGGTCCCATAGCACAACACACATCCCCACTTCTAGTTTCAACCCATGACAGTCACACCAGAAGTACTGACATTCAACATCATACCCTCACCAATGTACACAGTAGTACTAGGAATAAATTGGCTTAAGTTACACCAACCTATCATTAATTGGTCATCTCTTACAATTACACTTTCTTCTGACTACTGTACCTCTACTTGCTACCCTAGAAAATCACTTTTACATCTATCTAACATCTCCTTACCATCTCATTATACTGATTTTCTAGATGTATTTGATAAGAAGGAGGCAGAAACTCTTCCACCTCACAGGACATATGACTGTCCAATTGATTTACTTCCAGGTGTAATTATACCAGTAGGTCAAATATAGCCATTATCAAAAACTGAACTAGAACACTTGAAATAATATATTGAGGAAAACCTAAAGAAGGGTTTTATCAGACCCTCCACATCTCCAGCAGGCGCTGGAATTTTTTTTGTAAAAAACAAAGATCAGAGTTTACGCCTCATAATAGATTACAGAGAACTTAATAAATGCACAATAAAATATTGATACCCACTACCCCTAATCTCAGAGCTAGTTGAACGGTTGCGGTGAGCTAAAGTTTTCACCAAATTGGACCTTAGAGGCGCGTATAACCTCATCAGAATAAGAGCAGGTGATGATGAATGGCTAACTGCATTTAAGACCAGATATGGTTTATTTGAGTATACAGTTATGCCATTCGGTCTATGTAATGCTCCTGCAACATTTAAGAATTTCATTAATGATATATTTAGGGATATTCTAGATACTTATCTGGTAGTGTATTTAGATACTCATCTATTCATCCAACATTACTGAACACATAACACACGTCCGGACTGAACTATCTAGATTAAGAACTTATTATTTATATGCTAAAATTGAAAAATGTATATTTGACTCTACACAAATATTGTTCCTTGGATACCATATCACCTGTGAAGGCATAAAAATGGAAGACAGCAAAGTAATAGCTTTTTGGCCAATACCAAAATCCAAGAAACATGTCCAACGTTTTTTAGGATTTGTGAACTTTTATCACAAATTCATCCATAATTTTGCTGCCCTAACTAAACCTTTGTCAGAATTAACTAAGAATCAAACTTCATCTAAATGGACCACCCCAACCCAGTCAGCATTTGATCAATTGAAATGAAAGTTCATTTCAGCACCAATAATGCAATTTCCAGATACCCGCTTGCAATTCACTTTAGAGGTAGATGCCTCAGAACATGCAATAGGTGTGATTCTCTCCCAGAAAAAAATCTTACAAAGAACCTCTGCACCCCGTTGCATACTACTCACAAATTATGACTTCAGCAGAAATGAACTACCCGGTTTGGGAAAAGGAGTTATTGGCAATTAAAGCTTCATTTGACCACTGGCATCATTTGCTAGAGGGGGCTACTCATCCTATAGTAAATTACTCATACCATAAAAATTTACAGTATTTACAAACAAATAGGACTCTATCCTCTAGACAACTAAGATGGAGTCTGTATTTCTCTCGTTTTTGTTACATCATCACTTACCGTCCTGGTTTAAAAAACGGTAAAGCTGATGCTTTATCTAGGATACACGAAAAACTGGTTCAACAAGACTTCTGTTATACCCCGTGAAAATTTCCTTGGGATTATGACAAATTTGCCACAGATCATCAAGCAAGCACAAAACTCAGACCAAACCAAACCTATAGAATTATTAAACAAAGATAAGGAAGGAATATACTACTACAAGGATCTCCTATATATTCCTCCTAAACTCAGAACAGATATTCTGCATTACACTCATGATGCCCCTTTAGCAGGTCATTTAGGAACCAATAAGACATTTGGTCTATTATTAAGATACTTTTGGTGGCCCAATATGTACCAAACTGTTAAAACCTATGTCAGACAATGTACTGTTTGTGCAACTTCCAAATATTCGCATCAAAAACCTGGTAAACCATGGATCCAGGTGTCAATGGATTTTGTTGTGGACCTACCTCCTTCCTCTAACTTGACTACCATATTCGTCATTGTAGACATGTTTTCAAAGATGGCACATTTCGTACCATTACATAAAATTCCAACAGCCAAACAGACATCTGAGATATTCATCAAAGAAGTCGTTAGATTACATGGGATACCAAAGGTAATTATCAGCAATAGAGGCACTCAATTCACCTCTAAATTTTGGAGGCAAATGTGTGTAGCACTGGCCATCCAGCAAAACCTTACCACATCATATCACCCACAGACAAATGGTCAAACAGAGTGAACAATTCAATGGATTTAACAGTACTTATGATGTTACTCTACTCATCAACAGGACACATGGGCTACATATCTTCCCCTAGCGGAATTCGCTTATAACAACACAAAAAGCTCCAGTACTGGTTTCAGTCCCTTCTATGTCAACACAGGTTTCCATCCAAATTTTCACTTTCTACCAAGAAAGGATGTACCCTGTCCCCAAGTTCTCAAACAGGTTGAAAATATCAATCAAGCTTTTAGCATCATTGAGAATAACATCCGACATGCTCAAGCCTCTCAAAAGAAACACTATGATTTGCGCCACAGGAACCAACCACAGTACCATATTGGTCAAACTGTCTGGTTGTCTATGAAGAATTTGAAACTACACGTACCGAGTAAAAAATTAGGGAGATTGTTCATTGGACCGTTTCCCATACCCAGTCCTACTACTTTTACACTGTCCCTGCCTTCCGCATACAAAATCCACCCAACTTTTCACGTATCTCTAATAAAACCATGTACGTCACCTCTATCATCTGATCCCCAGACTCCAGTTCTACTCACTCCCGCATCTGATCTGGACCATGAAGTTCAATGTATTCTTGATTCCAGACTACATCATGGTCAGCTTCAATATATAGTGCATTGGCGTGGTTATGCTCATGAAGATGATACATGGGAACCTGCTACAAATGTATCAGCACCCAGGCTGGTTTCACAGTCGTCACCCTGATAGACCATGTCCATGACACCCCGGAGTGGTGTCTTTGAGGGCGGACTATGTAAGGCTTTTGCCTGTCCCTTTAAATCTCTCCATTCCTCCCTATAAAAGTCTCGTCCCTACTTCCTTCCTTGCTGGATTATTGAAGTACTCAAGACTCACAGCCATCTTTGTTACTCACAGTACCTTGCATATCTCGCTGTTCTAATCTTTCCTGCAAACCAAAATCTGATCCGCTCTCACTGTAGGCAGTGTCAAGGGAGATGCACACTACCTGTGACGTCATCAGCTACAGACGATCCACTCTCCCAAGTGCTACACGCTGTATTCAGCTCCTAACTAGCAACAAGTAACTCAGATCCTTTCCACACAGTCGCAGCACCCTCTGAAAACAACTAAAGGTAATATTTTTCATTCGTTACTTACCTGAACTAATTTAACCTATTTTTAACCTACTGAGTGAATGCGATCTGTCTAAGAGGTACTAAATTGATTCAATACCTTATTCATCTAAGGAGTAATCCAAAGTATTAATAGAATCTACCGTGTTTTACAGATCATGTGGCATGCTTCGGATCATCATTCCAAGCCTTCTCCATACTTTTTTCTTCCCATCATTCTGGTACAGGTTGATGTTAGTTTCATCTGTCCAAAGAATGCTGTTCCAGAACTGGGCTCGCTTTTTTTAGATATTTTTTTTGGCAAAGTCTAACCTGGCCTTTCTATTCTTGAGGCTTATTAATGGTTTGTACCTTGTGGTGAACCCTCTCTATTTGCTCTTGTGAGGTCTTCTCTATGGTAGACTTGGATAATGATATGCTACCTCCTGTCTGGATGTTGTGAAGGGGGATCCTACGATCATCCACCACTGATGTCTTACATGGATGGCCAGGCTTTTTTGTGTTGCAGAGCTTATCAGTGCGTTCTTTTATTATCAGAATGTACTAAACTGTTGATTTGGCCACTCCTAATGTTCCTGTTATCTCTCTGATAGATGTGTACATATGTCACTGACAGTTCGAGGAAGTGCGTTTCAGAGGGTTTGTGCTGCAAGAAGTCCTGTATTCTAGCATGGGAGGAGGTGTTGTTAGAAGATGCAAGCAGCAGGTCATTGTTGGATCTTAGGGGGCAGGCTGGAGTATATTTGTTGATGAGAGAGGACAGGTAGGGTGGGGCAGAATTGGTGAGTGCTTTGTAGATCAGGGTGAGAATTTTGAATTTAACTCTGTTGTGAATGGGGAGCCTCACAGAGAGGTGCAGCAGAAACAGAGCGTCAAGAGGGGGGATTAGCCTGGCAGAGGCATTTAGGATGAGTTGAAGGGGAGAGAGGCGGGAGAGTATGAGGTCAGTTAGTAGATTATTACAGTAGTCCACTCTGGAAATTACCGGGGAGTGGATTAACTGTTTAGTAGTTTCAGTGCTCAGAAACGGTTGAATTTTGGAGATATTGCTAGGTAGTTGCGGCAGGATGAAGAGAGCAATTTGATGTGGGGAATGAAGGATAGATTTGAGTCAAGTGTGACTCCAAGGCAGCAGACTTAGGGTGATGGGGAGATAGTGGTGCTGCCAACAGTAATAGAAATATTAGAGACTGGAGAAGAGTTAGAGGGGGGATTAGAAGTAGTTCGGTCTTGGACATGTTTATTTTTAGGTGGTGAGAGGCCATTCAGGAGAAAATGCCAGATAAGCAGTCACTGATGTGAGAAATGACAGAAGGAGAGAGTGCAGGGGTAGATAGGTAGATCTGGGTATCATCAGCATAGAGGTGATAGTTGAATTCATAGCTGTTGATAAGTTTACCCAGTGAAGAAGTGTAAACAGAGAGGAGAATAGGACCCAGGACAGAGCCTTGAGATACTCCAATGGATGGAGGTAATAGAGAGGAGGAGTCACCAGCAAAAGAGATGGAGAAGGATCTGTTAGAGAGATAAGAGTGAATCCAGAAAAGGGCAGTGTCACAGAGCCCAAGAGAGCTGAGAGTTCACAGGAGGAGGGGATGGTAAACAGTGTCAAAGGCATCAGGGAGGTCAAGTAAGATGAGTATAGAGTAGTAGCCATTGTTTTTAGCAGAAAAGAGATCATTAGTAACCTTTGGGAGGGCAGTCTCAGTTGAGTGTTGGGGATGGAAGCCAGATTGCAAGGGATCGAGCAATGAGATGGAGGAGAGGAAGTGGGTTAGGCGATCGAAAACTAGTTTTTCAGGGATTTCTTTAAGCTAGCGGGAGCAGTGATATGGGGCTGTAGTTTGCAGGAGCGTTAGGGTCAAGGGAGGGTTTTTTGAGGATGGGGGTGACCTTTGCATGCTTGAATGAAGGCAGGGACTGAACCCGTAGAAAGGGATAGGTTGAATATGTGAGTAAGAGCTAGAGTGAGGGTGGGAGACAGAGAATGTATTAGATGTGAAGGAAAAGGGTCATGTGGGCAGGTAGTGAGGTGTGAGGAAGACAATAGGGAACCCACTTCACTATCGGTGGTTGGGAGGGGGGTACAGAGAGTGGCAGAGGGGGGGAATGGGAGCAAAGTATATATGTATATGTATATATGTGTACATAAGTAAGTGTGTGTCAGGGTGCCAGGAATCAGACTGAGACGAGAAGTGCAAAAATAATCACACCTTTATTAATAACAAAAAAATTATAAAAAGTCCACAAGTCAAATAACAAGGAGGAGTCAAAACCAGAGCTGGTAGTCAGACGAGCCGAGTCAGGAGCCAAAGCGATTAGTCAGACGAGCCGGAATCAGGAACAAGGAAAACAGCAGAGTCAGGAACAAGCCAGGGATCAGGAACCAGGAAGGACATCAGACAGCCAGGTAATACACAGGAACTCTCACAAACAGGTCTGAGACAACGCAAAGGCAAAGCATACTGAACAGAGGCCCTTTAAATAATAATTGATGACATCACAATTCTGAGACTGCATCCTGTCTCACACAGATGATGCACACCAGTCTGGCCATAAAAGGAAGTGCAGGAAATGAGCAGCATCCCCCACAATGCACCATAGTCAGCAAGAGAGGTGATTAAAATGGCTGCCAGCAGCACATGGCAAACAAAACAGGGAAAAAACCCTGACAGTGTGTGTACATATGTGTATGCGTGTGTACATATGTATGCATATGTATGTTTACATATGTCTATGTGTGTGTATATATGTATGTGTATATGTATATATGTGTACATAAGTCAGTGTGTGTACATATGTATATGTATGTATGTGTACATATGTATGTGTATGTATGTTTATATATGTCCATGTGTGTACATATGTATGTGTATTTATGTGTACATATGTCTTTGTGTGTGTACATATGTATGTGTATATGTATATATGTGTACATAAGTCAGTGTGTGTACATATGTATGTGTATATGTATATATGTGTACATAAGTCAGTGTGTGTACATATGTATGTGTATATTTATATATGTGTACATAAGTCAGTGTGTGTACATATGTATGTGTATATGTATATATGTGTACATAAGTCAGTGTGTGTACATATGTATGTGTATATGTATATATGTGTACATAAGTCAGTGTGTGTACATATGTATGTGTGTACATATGTATGTGTGTGTACATACAAGGAATGCCAAGAAAACGAAGCACATTTGAAAACAGAAGTGAATTTAAAAGTGTCTTAAAATGAAATGCTCTATCTGAATCATGCACATTTAATTTTGACTATCCTATCCCTTTCATAATAAAACAGTAGCAGCCAACACTGAAAAACTAAATCACAAAGTATATAAAAAAGGATTTAGCAAAAAGTCTAGAAATAAAAGTGGTACATGAAAAATACTAAGCTGAGTGGTGAGCAGCTGCCTGTACAGTTAAAAGGGTCCCATCAGTACAACACGCTGAGCAGCTTCCCTGCGGGATATAAATAGCTGGCGACTGCGCAAATGTTAAAGGCATTAGGTAATATTCTCTCAGCTCTGCTGCAGCTTTAGATGTTCGTCTGGTTGTACTCACTTTCCACAGCTCTGAACAAAGCCGTAGTTGCCTAGCATAATTGGTTGTGCTTGTGGGACTTAACAAACACATAGGAAGCTCTGCATCCACAAGAGGAACACACAGACTGCACAAGTATATAGTAAGCAGGTTTAAAGGGATACTTTTTTTCTTTCATGATTCAGATAGAGCAGCAATTTTAAGCAACTTGCTAGTTTACTCCGATTATCAAATTTTCTTCATTCTCTTGGTATCTTTATTTGAAAAAGCTGGAATATTAGTTTACGAGCTGGCCCATCTTTGGTTCAGCAGCTGGGTAGCGCTTGCTGATTGGTGGGTAAATGTCCCAATCAGCAAGCGCTACCCAGGGTGTTGAACAAAAAATGGGCCAGCTCCTAAGCTTTACATTCAAGCTTTTTCAAATAAAGATACCAAGAGAACAAAGAAAATGTAATAGGAGTAAACTAGAAAGTTGCTTTCAATGGCATGCTCTTTCTGAATACTAAAAGAAATAATTGGGGTTCAGTATCCCTTTAACAAATGTACAGGAAGCGCTGCATCCACAAGTGGGACACACAGACTGTACAGGCGGTAGGGTTGCCCCCTCAGCCATGTTTTCCTGGACACTTATGAGTTACACATGCTGCAGGGTGTGCAGGGAGGAACATGTATTGTGTTTCTGGACAGCACTATTCATATTCCTCCCTGCACACCCTGCAACATGTGTAACTTATAAGTGTTCTGTATTTTAAGGGACGGGTGGCAACCCTAACAGGCGACCCTAGTGCGAGGTTTAAATATAATCAGATAAATATGGGAAATGTGATCATTTATTATCATATTTATATTTCACATATTAGTTGTACAAAATGTCAAAGAAAAAGTAGCAAATTAGTGTATTAAATATCGATGGGTCACTTAAAAACATATGGATACAAAACAATCCAGGAATTAGCATTTTCATAATGCTAATAGGCACAAAAAGGGACATGGAATCCAAAATTAAAGGGACAGTAAACATCTTATACTTACAAGATTTGTATGCAATATGACAATAAACTAACAAACTGGGGGAGATTGAAAATGCTTGGAAAGCATCATCACCTTGTTTGCTGCAATTGTTTTTTCAGTAGCCAAACTCCACTCACCACTTGCCTTATTGGAAGAGCCAATGCTAAGCTCTTGCTTTAGTAGACAAGGCAAACAACATTCATTATGTTAGCAAACTACCAATTGTTTTGCAGTTCTTATCTGATAATCTCTGCTGAGGGCACTTAGGGACAGAGAGGCTTGTGAAGCTTACCACATATGCTATTGGTTCTCAGAATTAGAAAATTCTTCATTTTCAGACTTAAATTACATGAAAAGGTAGCAAAATAAACCATACATGTATATTTCAAACATTTGTATGATACAAAATCAAATATTTCAGATTATAATCTGTAAACATTGTTTACTGTCCTTTAGACATTCACGATATAGACAGAACATTCAACATTTTTTTCTACCAATTTAATTAATTTATTAAATTTGCCTCTTTTTTTAGTCTTCTTTGCTCCTTTCCTTGAGTGTATACTGTGGAGAGTGAATACGTTTTTAGCATCATATGATAGCTGTATTTGCGACAAAACAAAAATATGTTCAAGAAACGTGCATGCACCTAAGCCTTTTGTACTATACTCTCTTGGAAATGAGATTAAAGGGACAGTCTAGTCAAAATTAAACTTTCTCTTGTTAAGTGTATCCAGTCCACGGATCATCCATTACTTATGGAATATATTCTCCTTCCCAACAGGAAGTTGCAAGAGTCCACCCACAGCAAAGCTGCTATATAGCTCCTCCCCTAACTGCCATATTCAGTCATTCTCTTGTAAGCCTCAACATAGATAGGAGGTCGTGAGAGTCTGTGGTGATTTATACTTAATTTATTCTTCAATCAAAAGTTTGTTATTTTTAAATGGCACCGGAGTGTGCTGTTTCTTTCAGGCAGTATTTGGAAGAAGAATCTGCCTGCGTTTTTCTATGATCTTAGCAGACGTAACTGAGATCCATTTGCTGTTCTCACACATTCTGAGGAGTGAGGTACTTCAGAGGGGGAATGGCGTGCAGGTTTTCCTGCAGATAAGGTATGTGCAGTAAAATATTTTTCTAGGAATGGAATTGACTAAGAAAATACTGCTGATACCGAAGTAATGTAAGTAAAGCCTTAAATGCAGCGATAGCGACTGGTATCAGGCTTATTAATAGAGATATATACTCTTATAAAAATGTGTTTTAAAACGTTTGCTGGCATGTTTAATCGTTTTTTAACTTACATTGGTGATAACACTGTAATGTTGGTATAGCCTTAAATGCAGTAAAAGCGACTGGTATCAGGCTTATTAATAGAGATACATACTCTTGTAAAAATGTGTTTTAAAACGTTTGCTGGCATGTTTAATCGTTTTTAACATATGTTTGGTGATAAAACTTATTGGGGCCTAAGTTTTTTCCACATGGCTGGCTTAAATTTTGCATAGAAACAGTTAACTGAAGCTTCCCACTGTTGTAATATGAGTGGGAGGGGCCTAATTAGCGCTTTTTTGCGCAGTTAAAATTACAAAATGAATTATCCAGATTCCCTCAGCAGTCCCATTAATACTAGAGGACATTTCTAAAGGGCTAAAAAGACTTCCAAAATCGTTTATAGGGAAGGTAATCCACAGCTCTGCTGTGGCAGTTTTGTTGTGTCTGTTTTTAAAAACGTCTATGTCGTTTTTTTTATGTGTTTTGCATTAAGGGGTTAATCATCCATTTGCAAGTGGGTGCAATGCTCTGTTACCTTATTACATGTACTGTAAAAATGTAGTTTGTTTTACTGCCTTTTTCTCCTGTTAAGTGTAGTCAGTCCACGGGTCATCCATTACTTATGGAATATTTCTCTTCCTAACAGGAAACTGCAAGAGAATTACCCAGCAGAGCTTGCTATATAGCTCCTCCCCTCACCTATCATAGTCAGTCATTCTCTTGCAGCCTAACTAGAACTGGGAGGCGGATTTTCTAAGTCGCCAGACTTTTCATCCGGGAGAGTGGGAGCTCCATCCGGAGGTCTTTGCTCAACTGATTCGTCGTTGGGGCAAACCAGATCTGGATCTCATGGCGTCTCGTCAGAACGCCAAGCTTCCTTGTTACGGATCCAGGTCCAGGGACCCGGGAGCGGTGCTGATAGATGCTCTGACAGCCCTTTGGGTCTTCAACATGGCTTATGTGTTTCCACCATTCCCAATGCTTCCTCGTTTGATTGCCAAGATCAAACAGGAGAGAGCTTCGGTGATTCTGATAGCGCCTGCGTGGCCACGCAGGACCTGGTATGCAGACCTAGTGGACATGTCGTCCTGTCCACCGTGGTCTCTGCCTCTGAGACAGGACCTTCTAATTCAGGGTCCTTTCAAACATCCAAATCTAATTTCTCTGAGGCTGACTGCATGGAGATTGAACACTTGACTCTATCAAAGCGTGGTTTCTCGGAGGCGGTTATTGATACCTTAATACAGGCTAGGAAGCCTGTTACCAGAAAAATTTACCATAAAATATGGCGTACATATTTACGTTGGTGCGAATCCAAGAGTTACTCATGGAGTAAGGTTAGGATTCCTAGGATATTGTCCTTTCTACAAGAGGGTTTAGAAAAGGGCTTATCTACTAGTTCGTTAAAGGGACAGATTTCTGCTCTGTCTATTCTTCTACACAAACGTCTGGCTGAAGTTCCAGACGTTCAGGCTTTCTGTCAGGCTTTAACTAGGATTAAGCCTGTGTTTAAGTCTGTTGCTCCGCCGTGGAGCTTAAACTTAGTTCTTAATGTTCTTCAAGGCGTTCCATTTGAACCCCTTCATTCCATTGATATCAAGTTGTTATCTTGGAAAGTTCTGTTTTTGATGGCTATTTCCTCGGCTCGAAGAGTCTCTGAGTTATCTGCCTTACATTGTGATTCTCCTTATCTGATTTTTCATTCAGACAAGGTAGTCCTGCGTACTAAACCTGGGTTCTTACCTAAGGTAGTTACTAACAGGAATATCAATCAAGAGATTGTTGTTCCATCTCTGTGTCCTAAACCTTCTTCAAAGAAGGAACGACTTTTGCATAATCTGGACGTAGTCCGTGCCCTGAAATTCTATTTGCAGGCAACTAAGGATTTTCGTCAAACTTCTTCCCTGTTTGTCATTTACTCTGGACAGAGGAGAGGTCAAAAGGCTTCGGCTACCTCTCTCTCTTTTTGGCTTCGTAGCATAATACGCTTAGCCTATGAGACTGCTGGACAGCAGCCTCCTGAAAGGATTACAGCTCATTCTACTAGAGCTGTGGCTTCCACCTGGGCCTTTAAAAATGAGGCCTCTGTTGAACAGATTTGCAAGGCTGCGACTTGGTCTTCGCTTCACACTTTTTCAAAATTTTACAAATTTGACACTTTTGATTCGTCGGAGGCTATTTTTGGGAGAAAGGTACTTCAGGCAGTGGTTCCTTCTGTTTAATGTTCCTGCCTTGTCCCTCCCTTCATCCGTGTACTTTAGCTTTGGTATTGGTATTCCATAAGTAATGGATGACCCGTGGACTGACTACACTTAACAGGAGAAAACATAATTTATGCTTACCTGATAAATTCCTTTCTCCTGTAGTGTAGTCAGTCCACGGCCCGCCCTGTTTTTACGGCAGGTCTAAATTTTAATTAAACTCCAGTCACCACTGTACCCTATGGTTCCTCCTTTCTCGTCTGCTTTGGTCGAATGACTGACTATGATAGGTGAGGGGAGGAGCTATATAGCAAGCTCTGCTGGGTAATTCTCTTGCAGTTTCCTGTTAGGAAGAGAAATATTCCATAAGTAATGGATGACCCGTGGACTGACTACACTACAGGAGAAAGGAATTTATCAGGTAAGCATAAATTATGTTTTTCACTGTTTTTCAAATTTTGACAAAATTTGTTTCTCTTAAAGGCACAGTAACGTTTTATATATTTGCTTGTTAACTTGATTTAAAGTGTTTTCCAAGCTTCTTAGTCTCATTATTAGTCTGTTCTAACATGTCTGACATAGAGGAAGCTCTGTGTTCATTATGTTTTAAAGCCATGGTGGAACCCCATCTTAGAATGTGTACCAGATGTACTGATTTCATGTTAAACAATAAAGATCATTTTTTGTCTTTAAAAACATTATCACCAGAGGATTCTGTCGTGGGGGTAGTTATGCCGACTAACTCTCCCCACGTGTCAGACCTTTTGACTCCCGCTTTAGGGACTCACGCTCAAATGGCGCCAAGTACATCAAGGGCACCCATAGCGTTTATTTTACCAAGGGATTCTGTCGAGGGGAAAGTTATGCCGATTAACTCTCCCCACGTGTCAGACCCTTCGACTCCCGCTTCAGGGACTCACGCTCAAATGGCGCCAAGTACATCAAGGGCACCCATAGCGTTTCTTTTACCAGGGGATTCTGTCGAGGGGAAAGTTATGCCGATTAACTCTCCCCACGTGTCAGACCCTTCGACTCCCGCTTCAGGGACTCACGCTCAAATGGCGCCAAGTACATCAAGGGCGTCCATAGCGTTTATTTTACAAGACATGGCAAAGGTGGTGAATAATACTCTGGCAGCAGTATTAGTCAGACTACCTGAAATTAAAGGAAAGCAGTTAGCTCTGGGGGTAGATACAGAGCATACAGACGCTTTAAGAACCATGTATGATACTACCTCACAATATGCTTAGTCTGTGGGTGATTTTTTTGACTCAGGGAAGATGATTTAACCTGATTCTGATATTTCTACATTTAAAATTTATGCTTGAGAAACTCCACTTGTTGCTCAGGGAGGCTTTGGCTGCTCTGAATGAATGTGTACAATCGCAGGGCCAGAGAAATTGTGTAGACTGGATAAATAATATGCAGTGCCGGTGTGTACTGATGTTTTTCCAATACCTAAAGAGGTTTACTAAAAAATTTTTTTTTTTTAATAAGGAATGGGATAGACCAGGTGTGCCGTTCTCTTCCCCTCCTATTTTTTAGAAGAATGTTTTCTAATAGTTACCACCACACGGGACATCTGGCAGACAGTTCCTAAGGTGGAGAGAAGAGTTTCTACTCTAGCTAAGCGTACCACTACCTCTGGCGAGGACAGTTGTGCTTTTTAGATCCAATGGATAAAAAATGTTTATTCAACAGGGTTTTATCCTGCAGCCCCTTGCATACATTGCTTCTGTCACTGCTGCTGCGGCGTTCTGGGTTGAGTCTCTTGATGAGGCTTTACAGTTAGCGACTCCATTGGATGAATATATTTGACAAGCTTATGCTAGCCAATTCCTTTGTTTTCTGATGCCTTTGTTCATTTGACTAGACTAACAGCTAAGAATTCTGTTTTTTACTATACTGGCGCGCAGAGCGCTATGGCTTATATCATGGTCAGCTGTCGTGACTTTAATAAATAAGCTACTTAACTTCCCTTCAAGGGGCAGACCCTATTCGGGCCTGGTGTGAAGGAGATTATTGCTTATATCACTGGAGGAAAAGGTCATGCCCTTCCTCAGGATAGGAATCAAGGGCCAAAAAAGGTCTAATTTTCGTGCCTTTTAAAACTTCAGGGCAGGTGTGGCATCCACTTCCTCTAAGGCAAAACAAGAGGGAATTTTTGCTCAGTCCAAGGCGGTCTGGAGACAATTGGACCTGGAACAAAGATAAGCAGGCCAAGGAGCCTGCTGCTGCCTCTAAGGCAGCATGAAGGAACGGACCCCTATCCGGTAACGGATCCTATAGGGGGCAGACTTTCATTCTTCGCCCAGGCTTGGGCAAGAGATGCCCAGGATCCCTAGGCATTGGAATTTATATCCCAGAGATATCTTCTGGATTTCAAAGATTCCCCCCCCCCCCAAAAAAAAAGGGGAGATTTCGGCTTTCACAATTATCTGCAAACCAGATAAAGAAGGAGGCATTCTTACATTGTGTACGAGATCCATCCAGTTCCAAGAGAGGAACAGGGACAGAGTTTTTACTCAAATCTGTTTGTGGTTCCCAAGGTGAGGGAACCTTCAGACCTATTTTGGATCTAAAGATCTTAAACATATTCCTCAGAATTCCGTCATTTAAGATGGAAACTATTCGTACCATCTTAACTATGATCCAGGAGAGTCAATAGAGGACTACAATGGATTTGAAGGATGCTTATCCTCACATTGTGATGCATAAAGATCACCTTCGTTTTTCAGGTTTGCCTTTCTAGACAGGCATTACCAGTTTATAGCTCTTTCCTTTGGGATATCTACAGCCCCAAGAATCTTTATGGAGGTTCTGGGGTCGCTTTGACGGTCCTTAGGCCGCGGGGCATAGAAGTGGCCCCTTAGTTAGACGACATCCTGATACAGGCGTCAAACATCCAAATTGCCAAGTCTCCTACGGACGTAGTACTGGCATTTCTGAGATCACATGGGTGGAAAGTGAACAAGGAAAGAGTTCTCTATCCCCAATCTCAAGGGTTTCCCTCCTAGGGACTCTGATAGATTCTGTAGAAATTAAAATTTACCTGACGGAGTCCAGGTTGTCAAAGTTTCTAAATTTCTGCCGTGTTTTTCATCCCATCCGCGCCCTTCGGTGGCTCAGTACATGAATGAAATCGACTTAATAGGTAGCGGCAAGGGACATAGTACCGTTTGCACGTCTACATTTCAGACCGCTGCAACTATGCATGCTCAGTCAGAGGAACGGGGATTACACAGATTTGTCCCCCTGTTGAACCTGGACCAAGAGACCAGAGATTCTCTTCTCTGGTGACTATGTCGGGTCCATCTGTCCAAGGGTATGACCTTCCCCAGGTCAGATGGGACAATTGTTACAATGGATGCCAGCCTTTTAGGTTGGGATGCAGTCTGGAACTCCCTGAAGGCTCAGGGATAGTGGACTTAGGAGGAGACCCTCCTAATAAATATTCTGGGAGTGATATTCCATGCTCTTCAGACTTGGCCTCAGTTAGCAACTCTGAGGTACATCATACTCAGTCGGACAATATACACGACTGTGGCTTACATCAGCCATCAAGGGGGAACAGAAGTTCCCTAGTGATGTTAGAAGTCTTACAATAATTCACTGGACAGAGACTCACTCTTGTCTATCAGCTATCCATATCCCAGGTGTTGAGAACTGGGAGGTGGATTTTCTAAGTCGTCAGACTTTTCTTCCGGGGGAGTGGGATTTCCTTCGGAGGTCAAGACCAAGCAGGAGAGGGCTTTGGTGTTTTTGACAGCGCCTGCGTAGCCACGCAGGACCTGGTATGCAGATCTGGTGGACATGTCATCCTTTCCATCACGGTCTCTGCTTCTGAGACAGGTCCCTCTACCTCAGGGTCCTTTCAACCATCTAAATAGAATCAATCTGAGATGGACTGCCTGGAGACAGAACGCTTGATGTTATCAAAGCATGGCTTCTCCGAGTCAGTCTTTGATACCTTAATACAGACATGAAAGCCTGTCTCTAGGAAAATTGAACATAGATATGGTGTAAATATCTGATTGTTATGAATCCAAGGGTTACTCATGGAGTAAAGCCTGGATTCTCAGGATATTATCTTTTCTCCAAGATGTTTTTGAGAAAAGGGTTGTCAGCTAATTCCTTAAAAGGGACAGATTTTTACTCTGTCTATTTTTTTGCACCAGCGTCTGGCAGGTATTCTAGATGTTCAGGCATGTGGTCAGGCTTTGGTTAGATCCAAGCCTGTGTTTAAAACTGTTGCTCCACCATGGAGCTTAAACCTGGTTCTTAAGGCTCTTCAAGAAGTTCCGTTTGAACCTTTTTTGTTCCATAGATATCAATCTTTATCTTGGAAAGTTCCTTTTGGGTAGCTATTTCCTCGACTCGTAGAGTCTCCAAGTTATCTGTGTTACAATGTGATTCTCCTTATCTGGTCCTTCGTACGGATAAGGTAGTCCTGCGTACCAACCTGGGTTTTTTCCTAAGGTGGTATCTAACAAGAACATCACTCAAGAGATAGTTGTTCCATGCTTGTATCCTAATCCTTCCTCAAAGAAGGAACGTCTTTTACACAATATTGGACGTGGTTTGTGCTTTAAAGTTTTACTTACAAGCTACTACAGTTTTCATCAAACGTTCACCTTGTTTGTTGTCTATTCTGGACAGAGGAGAGGTCAAAAGACTTCAGCAGCCTCTCTGTCTTTTTGGTTAAAAAGCATAATTCATTTAGCTTATGAGACTGCTGGACAGCAGCCTCCTGAAGGGATTGCAGCTCATTCTACTAGAGCTGTGGTTTTCACTTGGGCCTTTTTTAAATGTGGCTTCTGTTGAACAGATTTACAAGACGGAGTCTTTGTCTGCGCTTCATACTTTTTCAAATTTAACAAATTTGATACCTTGCTTCTTCGGAGGCTATTTTTGGGAGAAAGGGTTTTTTTACAGGCAGTGGTAACTTCCGTTTAAGTACCTGCCTTGTCCCTCCCATCATCCGTGCACTTTAGCTTTGGTATTGGTATTCCATAAGTAATGGATGATCCGTGGACTGGATACACTTAACAAGAGAAAACATAATTTATGCTTACCTGATAAATTTATTTCTCTTGTAGTGTATCCAGTCCACGGCCCGCCCTGTCACTTTAAGGCAGGTAATTTTTTCATTTGAACTTCAGTCACCACTGCACCCTATGGTTTTTCCTTTCTCTGCTTTCGGTCGAATGACTGAATATGGCAGTTAGGGGAGGAGCTATATAGCAGCTTTGCTGTGGGTGGACTCTTGCAACTTCCTGTTGGGAAGGAGAATATATTCCATAAGTAATGGATGATCCGTGGACTGGATACACTACAAGAGAAATAAATTTATCAGGTAAGCATAAATTATGTTTTCATGATTCCGATAGGGTATGCAATTTTAAACAAATTTACTTTTATCATCACATGTCATTTGTTCACTTTGTATTCTTTGTTGAAAGCTAAACATGTAGCCTCATATAGAAATGTTGAAGTCCTTGAAGGCCGCCTCTTATCTCAGTCTATTTTGACGGTTTTTCACAGCTAGAAAGCACTAGTTCATGTGTGTCATATAGATAACATTGTGCTCACTACCGTGGAGTTACTTATGAGTCAACACTGATTGGCTAAAATGCATGTCTCTCAAAATAACTGAAATAAGGGGACAGTCTGCAGAGACTTAGATATAAGGTAATCACAGAATTAAAAAGTATATTAATATAACCATGTTAATTGTGCAAAACTGGGAAATGGGTAATAAAGGATTTATCTATTTATCTATTTTTAAACAATAAAAATTCTGGAGTAGATCTGTCCCTTTAATTCAACAAAGACTATTAAAGGGACACTGAACCCAATTTTTTTCTTTCGTGATTCAGATAGAGCATGCAATTTTAAGCAACTTTCTAATTTACTCATATTATCAATTTTTCTTTGTTCTCTTGCTATCTTTATTTGATAAAGAAGGCATCTAAGCTATTTTTTTATTCAGTACCCTGGACGACATTTGTTTATTGGTCGGTTAAAATAATCCACCAATTGGCAAGAACAACCCAGGTTGTTCACCAAAAATGGGCCTGCATCTAAACTTACATTCTTGATTTTCAAATAAAGATACCAAGAAAATGAAGACAATTTGATAATAGGAGTAAAATGGAAAGTCGCTTAAAATTGCATGGTCTATCTGAATCACGAAAGAAAAAATTTGGGTTCAGTGTCCCTTTAAGAGCAAAAGGTACATTGTTATCCAAGTCATTTGGATTTTTTTTAAATTGTATTCTCTATCTTAATCATAAGAGTTTATTCTTCACCTGCATAACTCATTTAATTAAAGGGTCATAAGAGAGTCACAATGACCCTCCCAACACCTGCAACTCTGATCTTACCATGTATTTTTTATAATTGAATAGTCATTTTACCTCTTGGCTGCCAGTAAAATATGCATCAATAATATTTCCTTTTTGTTTTTTTGCGCCATATTTGTAATGCAGTGTAACACAGCAGGCTTTCTACATTTAGCTAACACTCATTGTCTCATTTAAGTCTCCAGTATATATAGTGTCGAGAATATTTCACTGGATAACCTTCTAAATTACTAGACTGTCCGAATGAATACTCAACACTTGACAACACTATTTAGCAGGAGAAAGAAAAACGATGGCAATACAGGTGTTGTGTCCCAGTATTACAGTTTTGTATTGCATAAATTTATAGATATTAATACTGTGAAATGGGGACAGGGGTGCTGTACATAAAAAAAAACAATAACTAGGACAATTCTAATGCGTCGCATTAGAGAAGTATGTACATGAGTAGCACTCGACAACACAACTTAATACTAAGAGTAAAGCACTGTAGAAACACAATTCATAATCCCCGGTAGAAGGGGTTAAAACTTAACTTTTATTGCTTAAATCTTAAAAAAAAAACATAATTGATAAAAAACACAGTGTGACAGGGTTGGTGCAACAACAGTATAAGTAAATTCCCAGTGGGTGGGTATCCCTGCTGGGCGAATTAGAAATCAATCACTTATTAAATATACTGGGGAACAGTAATAGCTGTATAGGTGAGTGGTTTATCCCAGATATAGGTACTTTTAGACTCGGTGAATGCAGGGAGTTAGGACGGAGTAGTCCTGTGCTGACTAGTTATAGGGACTAGGAGTAGCAAAAGGGAATACTATCATAGAGTGGGCTCACTAGTGTGATTGGCAATGTGATTTGCACTTGGCAAGTTTACTCTAGTACACATCGATATTTATTATAAGCAGAAATTATATCAAAATGGATACAGGTCTCTGACCCGGGTTGCAGAAGTTGGCACTACGGAAATTATAATTATTACCAATTTTATAGTGGGTGAAGTACAGTACAGATAGTTCCCATATGTGCCATAATAGTTTGACACGGGAGTAGGTAAACTCTACAGCTGGAATAATAATGCTGGTTACATCGAGGGAATAATTACACCTATGTCAGTGAATATCTATTTTTTTGTATATAGGTGGTTTAACTCAATATTGGCACCCCGCTGGTACTACTATATCACAGTGAAAGCTGGGTTACCAAATACTCCTGGGATTTGCTATGGAGAAGTCTAATTGCCCCAGATATTTATTGTGGATTCTCTATATACATATATGAAAATTGTATTCAATACCCCACTTAGAGGTCAGTTATGCCAGCTATATCACTGGTCCCAGGATTGATTTCACCCAGCTCAGTATAATTATAATACTATATAAGGCGACACAATTCGTCAGCCATTAACTTAAATTGTTAAGAATTTACTTTAAATAAAGTTATAAGGTAGCACCAATTTAACACCACTGCAAGTTAAAAAAGGAGATTAGGCGTCCCCGCTCCCCCTGACATGTTTCGCCTTTCGGCTTTGTCAAAGGTGGGGCGGCCGCCTTCATACCGGATATTTAAAGGCTGAGTGACTAATGATGTCATATTCTATCTGCCACCTGATTGGCCCCTACTGAAATTCTTGTTGATAGGTTTGTTATGAGGCTGTGTGGCAGGCCATTCACGGCCAGATGAATCTGTTTTAAATATATACATACTGTTGCCTGGCAACTGTATCATTGTTCAGACCAATTTGTTTCATTATATCATTGGAACTATAAAAGAGGATTTATTGTTAACGACGGATATACTGGTCCTATTGCCAATGTGTTCTTATCACTTGTATTGGTCTTTTTCATTAGTAGTGCTAAGGATATAGCCAACACAAGAAGTATATCACACTCTATGTGCAAAGCAGTATATATTATATTATACTGTTTTTGACAGGATATATCGTTGTCTACCGGAATAAAAATATGTCTTGGTTTATTTTGCCAGATTCCCATTGCAAATAGAACTCCCCAAATTACCGGATTAAGGTATGCCCATCATTTGAGGTCCATATACTATAACTGCAGAGATAGTCTGAAAAAGGTAAAGGATGAATTAATTTCATACCCTATATTATAATGGTTGGGCAGCATGGGCAATTGTCCTGCTTACTACCAGATGGCTAATTCTATCACTTCCCCCAGGCATATACTGTAGATTAAACATTAAACACAGAAGTGAATACATACACATGGAAGGGAAAGGCAAGTGAGTGTGCACTAGTGTAATGAATGGGATAGGGGGAAGTGAAATATGAATGTGAACCAGGGATAGGCACAGACAAAGGCTGTGGCGGACATTTTCCAAAGTACAGACCTTAGTGAAGGACACCAAGGTACATTTGAAATTAAAAACATTATTATATAGTGTTTAGTGTTATTATACTGATGCAGATCCCACTGATCCTATAACCAGCCCTCCTCTGGCTATACCCATGTACCAGTGTCACTACTGTGTCATTATATAGCGCTGGATGCTATTATACTGATGCAGAAACCACTGATTCTATAACTAGCCCTCCTCTGGCTATACCCATGTGCCAGTGTCACTACTGTGTCATTATATAGTGCTGGGTGTTATTATACTAATGCAGATACCACTGATCCTATAACAAGCCTTCCTCTAGCTATACCCATGTGCCAGTGTCACTACTGTGTCATTATATAGTGCTGGGTGTTATTATACTGATGCAGATACCACTGATTCTATAACTAGCCCTCCTCTGGCTATACCCATGTGCCAGTGTCACTACTGTGTCATTATATAGCACTGGATGTTATTATACTGATGCAGATACCACTGACCCTATAACCAGCCCTTATCTGGCTATACGCATGTGCCCGTGTCACTACTGTGTCTTTGTATAGAGCTGGGTGTTATTATACAGATGCAGATACATATCCAGTATTTCACTCAGGCTTTATTTATTCCATAACTTATTACCCAATATCACTAGCAGTCTCTTGACAAGCCACTAACTTTATTCATACTACGTATTTTTTTTATTCCTATTATTTAATCAGAAAGATATACTAAGACACTGCAAGGTCTAGTCATGGACACCAGTGTCCATGTACGGACACCTTGCCTATCCCTGACGTGAACTATTAGGGATTACATAACTTTTGTAGGAAATCACAACACAAACAGTGAAAGGAACCCACCCATTATGGGTCACAGTGAAAAGTGATGCTTACAGAATCCGAGCTTTATTGTTTAAATATTATTTTGGACAGAATACTTAATTGGTAGTATTCTTATACGTGTTTTTAGGTGATCAAGGTGGCATTTGAGGTCTCTGGGGTTGGATTGATGGTGTAATAAGAAGTGAGAGGCAACAAGGGAGATAATTTTGCCCTCTTCTTGGTCTTTCACAGCATTCTTAATATTTCTGATATGTTCTTGAAATCTAATGCGCAGCTTCCTGCTGGTCATAGATCTTGGAACATTTACAGTATAGTGCATATATTACACTTTCCGTGGAGCAGCTGATGTAGCTCCTCATTTTTTGTGTATGTCCAAAACGGTCTTGAATCCTGTTCGTTTTTTAATGTGGTTACAAGTGGAACAGGTTCCACATGGAAAGGAGCCAGGGACGACTGCAGTTTTAGTTTTGCCCACCTGATAATGGCTACTGGATACCATATTTTTAATATTTTGCGTTCTCCTGTAGCCTATTTGGACTCTATCACCGACAATTAGTTTTAGATCTTGATCCATCGTCAGTATGTGCCAATGTTTATTCATGATTTCCCTTATTATGTGAATTTGTGGATTGTATGTCAATATTAGCCTGGTATGTTCATCCTTTTTCTTGTTTTTTTTCTGTAGTAGTTCTGTTCGGTTCATGTGTAAGGCTCTAGATTTGGCCTTTTTAACACTTCTTCTACTGTACCCTCTGTCTACTATTCTAGTTTCAAGTTCTTTAGCTTGTTGATTGAATAGTTGTATTTCACTGCAATTTCTCCTTAAATTCGCCCACAGGTAAAGATTTCGTAGTGGCAGGAGCGTGTGCACTGCTTTGGTTTAGTAAATTATTGGTGGCGGTTTGTTTCCTGTAAAGGTTGGTTTGGATTTTACCATCTGCATCTTTAAATATGGCTACATCCAGGAAATTAATTTCGGATTAACTTATTGTATACGTTAATTTAATATTCAGATTGTTCTCGTTCAATTTTTGAAGGAATATCTCTAAATCCTCTTTACTTCCTTCCCATAAGAATAGGATGTCATCTATATACTGAATCCATAATGGTATTTGGTCCGCCTCTATTGTATGGGTATCAGAAAATACAATTTGTCTCTCCCACCACTCCAAAAATAAATTGGCATATGTCGGGGCACATGCTGTGCCCATTGCTGTGCCTTGTACCTGTAGGTAAAACTGATTAGCGAAGGTGAAGAAGTTATATCTAAGTATGAATTCCAAGAGTTGGAGGATAAAATTATCATGAGTGGGTTCTTCCTTAGACCCTTCCTCTAGGAAAAATTGTACGGCTTGGAGTCCTTTATTGTGTTCTATGGAGGTATATGTTTTACCTTGGGAGTAACAATTAGAGCATCTATAACAGCATTTTAAGAAAACATAAAGAGAAAAATCCTTGATAACATTAAAGTTGTCAAAAATTAAAATTGAATAAGCATATATGAAACCTCATTTTTCTTTTTAAGTAATAGCTATGTGGTAAGTGGTAACTACTGGACTGGTCTTTCTTGGACCAAATGTATCTTTAATATTATGTCATATGGTAGTTACATAGAGGCCATTTGATAAATTAGCGTATTTAGCAACTGATAATGTGAAGATGAAAGTATAGTAAATGTAAGTAGAGATTAGATACATAGATGAAACCTCATTTTCTTTTTAAAGGTTGTAGAATCCTCCAAACTAGTTAATGGGCCACTTTTGGACCCTATGACTCATAAATGTAAACTGGAGGAAGGGAGGTCTTAAATATATTGCGAATGAAAACTAATGTAAACTTAGGGTTGGGGGTCAGTCAGCAGGCAAGAGCTGCTCGAAATTAGGGAAGAGATTTATAGTATATGAACAATAAGTCGTGTCTCAATAGGGAGGAATGATTCTCCCATTGGGGTCTAGTTTGTTGCCACTATTGTTTATACTCATAAGTAGGGTCTGCTGGGATTGGAGTATGTGACACTCTGACCAACTAACAATTTCCAAATAATAGTGCAGTGTAAGAGAGTTGTGGGAGCGGGGAAACCTCGCTAGAGTTGAGGGTCTGGTCTTATTAGGCTAGTTATTTACAGACTACTCTCACTAGCCATTTAGTAACCTTGCCACCTCTATTAATCGCACTATGTGCTTATGTGAGAGGAATCTCTACCTGTTATCTAAATGATCAGATCTCACCATGAATGTTATACCTAATAATAGCTCTTCAACAAAAAAGTGACACCCACTACAATTAATATAAAAGCAACAGACATGGTGTATATAGGGGCTAGAGCTTAATGTTAAGGTAAATAGGTTCCATTCATTATTAGTGTAGTGGTGTATGGCAGGTCAGATCTATTTGGGGCTGCTTCTGAAGAGTTAACTGCAGGGTAAAACTACTATTAAGGAGCCTAATTGTGAGTTTGGGAGAATCTGGGTCTGTGAGAGGGTTGATGTATTTAGCTTGTCATAGCGGTCTGTGCAGGTACTCAAACTGATGTGAGGAGTCTAAGGTCAGAATTGGGAGCATGTGTAGTATAAGCTGAACAATTCCACTGACTTTATTCCCAGCATCATAAGCCAATCTCTCTGACTAGAGAGCCCAGGATACAGAGATTGTTTAATACAAAACCATGTTCACCTATATGAGGAGAAAAGCTTCAACAATAAGCAATAGATAGTTGGTCGTAGTGTGGCAGGCACAATCACAGACAAAGAGAAAAGGAGAATAAAAAAGACAAAGGAAGAAAAATATCAATATAGGAGAGTGTTTTACTCAGAGTCCAAAAGGCCAGGTCCTTAATAAAAAAAAATATTAGGCAGTCCCCCTTGGTGTTCAAAGTGACTTTTGTAGTAGCCTACGCCATGTCTACAAAAAACGTTCTGTGGAGCGGGTACCGTTACCCCGCAATAGATTTGTATTGTGTGTGGTGGAGGGTGAAAAGAACGACCTGTCTCTGTAGAAGATTTGACGAAGTCCCCAAGAAGTTTAGGCAGCAAGATGAGAGGTTCCGGCTTCGTGGTAAGTAACTACAGGTTTCTGCCGGGACTATGTCAGTAGTGACTCATATCTATAGAAGCCGATGGTTACAGTCATGTCGCCGAATCTGGTCAGGGCCCCTACTAAGGGATGCGGTGTTCTAGGACTCTGAGTACTCCGGTGACCATAAGGAGAATGATAGAGGCTACGAGACAATCCGCATCCTCCCAAGCAATCGCCGAGAGCCGGTCCTCTTCTACTGTTAAGCCGTGATAACTTAAGGCAGGTGTGGTAGATTGTTCTTTAAAGACAGCATGATGGTGATTTAATTATTTGATTTCTTTACTATAACCTAGACTACGAGTTTTGCGCTATACCAGGTGCGTAAAGAACGCAAAAAAAATAACGGCCCTGAACTTTCCATAGTGCTGCCATTAGGAGTTACTGAAAAACCTCCTTGTGCTGTGCATTATGGTGCGTTAAGCTCCATACCGCACTGTAAGGCAGCTGACAGATTCTGATATCAACAGAAGTGTAAGAGTTAAATTGGATCTCAATTGCAGAGGTGAAAAGAAAAGTTACTGGAATATTCCAGGTTTGTGTCCTGATTATTTGGTTACAGGAGAAGAAAAGTACAGTCCTGTTGTCACTGATAGGTCTTTCACAAGAGTATTAAATAAGCTGCTGCGTTGGTAAAGGTGCAATGGAAGTGATCTGATTGTTCACAAGACTGTGTATTATATAAGCATATTTTGGGAAACATGCAGTAGAGTGGTTTTGGTTTAAGTAATATGCCTTTAAGTGTTAAAAATAAATAAAATAAACTACCAATTAAAATTCCTAAATTGCAATTTAAAAAAAACCTAACACAACAAAAAAAATAAAAAACTCTAACATTACCAAAAATAAAAAAAACACTAAAATTACAAAAAATAAAAAAACTCTAAGCTTACAAAAAATAATAAACAAAATTATCAAAAATAAAAAACAATTACATCTGATCTAATAGCCCTATAAAAATACCCCCCCCCCAAAATAAAAACACCCTGTAACCTACAATAAACTACCAATAGCCCTTAAAAGGGCCTTTTGTAGGGCATTGCCCTAAGTTAAATAGCTCTTTTACCTAGAAAAAAATACAAAGTCCCCCGAAAAGTAAAATCTCACACAACCAACCCCCCAAAATAAAAAAAACCTAAGTCTAAATAAAACCTAAGCTACCCATTGCCCATTAAGGGGCATTTATATGGACATTGGTCTTAAAAGGGCATTCAGCTCTTTTACTGCTCTTAAAGGGCATTCAGCTCTTTTACTGCCCTTAAAGAGCATTCAGCTCTTTTACAGTGCCCAAAAAACCCTAATCGAAAAAAACGCCCCCCCCCAAAAAAAAACCCCTATAAAACTAATACTTACCCCATAAAATCGACTCACGGTTCCTGAAGTCCGGACATCCATCTCCATCCAGGCGGAGAGAAGTCTTCACCCAGGCGGCGATATCTTCATCCATTTCAGGGGCGTCTTCTATCTTCATCCCGGCGGCGCGGAGTGAAGCTATCCAGGACTCTTCATAAGATCACCACCTTACACTGAAGTTGAATGCAATGTACCCGTTTAAAAATGGCTACTGAAATCCTATTGGCTGTTCAAAACAGCCAATAGAATGAGAGCTACTGAAATCCTATTGGCTGATTTGAACAGCCAATAGGATTTCAGTAGTTCTCATCCTATTGGCTCTCATCCTATTGGCTGATTTGAAATATCAAATCATCCAATAGGAATGCAAGGTACGCCATTTTAAAACAGGTACCTTGCATTCAACTTCTGTGTACGGTGGCGATCATATGAAGAGGACGCTCCGTGCAGGATGTTAGCGCCTATCTATAATGTGATAAATTATGAGCTGGGCGAGAGCAAACGCAATTTACACTAGAATGATTACAGTGACTTAAAAGCTCTGGTTAACAGTCATGCTCATATTATTAACACTGTCTGATAAAACAAAATTACATAAAAAAGTTATAAGGGTTCAAAGATATAAAGCCTCAGGTGTTCAAAGAAAAAAAAGCTTGCAAAGAGATTTAACATAGAGATACATACATACACATGTCTAAATATGTATATGTTTGCATGTATATACGTTTATATTATGTACATATGTATTTATATATGTATATATGTATTTACAGAAATATAAACACATAAATACATACATATATATATATATATATATAAGTGAATTTGAGCCCTTTGCAGTCAAGCAGTTGAAAGCATAAAAAATCATATTTATGCACTATTCATATTTAATAAAGTGTAATACTGTGTATTTACTGTAAATATTTCACATTCCAATGTTCTTCACATAGGGGAATATTTTCTATGTGTTGTTAAATAGATATTCCTATATGTATTATTATTTTATTTTTTTAAATTGTGGCTTTATTTGAACATGAATGCGAACCTCCAAGCACAAAAAACTTTCTTCTAGGTGATGTAACGCTCGAACGAAAGCGCAACATTTTGCTCCACTCGTAATCTAGTTTTTGTGTTCAGTAAAACAAAGCAAAGGATATCATTATTATGCAAATAGACAAATTAATATTTAGAACATAATGAAACAGCTATGTAATTTGTACTAATAAACCTTTCATTAGAAGCAGTTGTTAATAGCTTCTGCAGAAATCCGCTTGTTCAGCCGTGTAATAAAATAATCAAGCCACAGACAGGTTTCATGGTGCTCTGTGGAGATTTCTTCGGCACAAGCAGTGAGCAGATACAAATTCCATATTCTGCCTATAAGGGGGAGAACGTAGACAATAAATCCATGCTGTGAAGATGATGGCTTTTTTTAGGAGGGGAGGAGTGTTCATAAAAAATGAAGCTGCTCACTACCCTGCAACCAACTTCATTTTGAATTTTATTATGTAATTCTAGTGATCCACAGTAATCCCACATTTTATTTGCAGATATATTTTACAGGTAAAGTATATAAATATATTCATCTTTAACCCCTTGGCTGCCAAACATATCAGAGTATAGGCGATTATAGGCCAGATTACGCGATATTTAGCACTTTCGATCGCACGCAAACACCGGCAAAAGTAAACTTTTAATGTGCGAGGGTTAGCGTGCGTATTACAAGTTGAAAGTAAACTGGAAAAAAAACGTACACCTATTGCTTTCACGCTAACCCGACACAGCATTAGACACACTGAGCTAACCCAAAGGTAGTTATGAATATTTAACATTCCAATGTTTTTCACATAGAAGAAACTGTTCTATTTATTTTAAATAGATATTTCTATATATATGATTGTTTTTTTAAAAAAAAATATATCTATTTCTCTGTCTCTGAGTGGAAAGGGCTCCAAAGTATATATACATATGTATATATGTGTATACATGTGTATATATGTATGTATGTATGTATGTATGTATGTATGTATATACATATATACACATATAAACATAAATATATATATATACACATATATACATTTGTATATATACTGTACATACATACACACACATATTTTTTATATATATATATATACAGTATATATATTTACATTTTTATCCGTATAATATTTTTTTTTCTAATTAATTGAAAAATTATTATCAAATAGTGTATATATGAATGTAATGGAAAGTTGTTTCAAATTGTAAGTTCTAGCTGAATCATGAAAGGCAATTTAAGTTCTATGTAAGCTCTCTGGACTGGCGAGGTTATTAAAGAATGCTCGCCAGTCCTATTTCCCTGGTGGAATGGTCTAAAGCCATTTTTTACCCTGAAAATAGGGTATCGCTAAGGGGCGTATACTGCATTTACGAATAAAAAGTGCACAATAAAATTTGCATTTTAAACATCATATAAAATTAATAATTTAACCATTCACACAAAATAAGTAGGAAAAATTGTATGGTTAAGGCGCATCAAAAATCGCAACAAAATTCTTTACCAAAAATCGTATTTTACCAAAAACATCACATTTGTATGCAAATAACACAGGAATAGATTGTGTTAAATATGCACATCATAAATCACAGTTTAAGTACACTGGATGCGCAAACCCCCCCCACAGAAAATCATACTAATGGATACAAAATGAAAAGCATAAATGTTGTTTTTTTCGTAAAAAGGCGATGAACATGAGAATTCCATGGGCGTATATGAAATTGTCTCTCTAATCCCAGCGTAATTCTGTAAAGATTTTTCCACTACAGATCTCAAAGTTTTTTCTCGCCAACTAAAAGGTGGCAAGCTTTTTTTAAAACACTACAGATACTTAATACCCTAATAGAGATACACATGCATATGAAAATATAGGCTAATGTAAGATGCTATACGCGATTATTGTGAATAAGGTAAATTGTATAGATTTATTTTTATGATCTTTGTAAGGATATTATAACAGCATAAGTGTGTATCATCTTATTCATAATCTGGTTTTCTATAAATATAATTCAATGTGTTTATTACTTTAACTAATAAAAAGAATTTAGGAATTTATATTAATTTTAATTGTTTAGTATATGCATTTTATTGGGGGTTTGTTTTAAAGAATAATTATTAAATATATTGTATTATAACCCGGCCATATACTAACATATTATTTGGAGGTGCTGCAGTAGATATTATTAATAGTTATCACATTGATATAATATATTTGTAGTAAATAGAGATTATTAAAAAAAAAAAATTGGAAAATTGATACAAAAATATTAATTTTTCATATTTCAAAATTAATATTAATATTTTGAAAATATTTTTTTTCTTTCTTCTTATTGGTCAAAATTGTATTAGCGTTTTAATTTAACTAAATACTAAGCCAATATAATAATGTCTGTTACTAGAAGTGAATCAATTAATTCTATACATAGTGTTGAAATATGTTCCCCAAAATCGCTCGTTAGTCAGGCAGAAACGCTTAAAACAGAAGCCATTTCTCACCTTAAAAATAAATTAAATATTAAGGGAGAATTAGGCGCTTACCTTAAGATGCTGAAGACTAAGGCCAAAAATATTGCAGATAATATATGGTGTGGCAAAAGCGAAATATTTCAAGGGCTGTTAAAATTGGGCCAACCTCAAAAGCGGGGAAAATGCAATGAAATAATTTTCAAAACTTGGGGCCTGCTCCTCTATGTAAACCATGAAATGTACAATAAAATTGAAGTACAAAATTCACAATTGGAGGAACTGAGGGGTGAAAATTATTTATTAAGGTTAGATGAGGAAGAGGCAGAACGAATCCAGGATAAAACTGATGAGTTTGCCCAGATCATGGCCACCTTACAAAAATATAACCAGAATTTAGTAGCTCAGGTAGAAGATTTGCATAAGGAAGTCACACAAAGCCAAAGATCGTTAAGTGGTTTAAAAAGGCTGTTTCATCATAATGAAAACCCCTCTATTAGCAATGAGGATAATGCAGATAATTCTAACTCCCTTAAGGAATACATCAGGAATGAACTGCAGAAATTTAGGGAAGAATTTAAACAAAGGACCCCTATTGGGTCAGAAATACATTTCCCAAATAGACAGTCACCTCATGTTATAAATTCAGGGAACTGCTATAACTCAGCTGAGGAGGGGGAGGGCATCTCTGGTAGTGAGTCAGAGGGCTGAGCCAGCTACCCAAATAGCCCACGTAGTACTAATGTACATAAGGGGTATCCCCGTAGTGAATATAGGGCAGATAGGGGGTGCTCGAGTCCCAAAAATAAGGTGCCTAGGAAAACCCAAGATACATCTAAGATATATGACACCCCTAAGATAATTACATTTTTAAGTGGTGCAGTACCTAAGTTTTCCAACAAGGGAACCAATTATATATTTGGCCACTTAGTGACTTATTAAAATGCTTTATCCATTATGAATGTTACTAGTGAGCAGTCAAAAATTTAATTTTTGCCCTGGGTATTTGCAGGTAAATATCACAAATTTATTGCTTCACTAAAGGATATGAATATTCATTCCTGGAATGAGACAAAACGACAGTGCAGAAAGGAATTTGGGCAATATCACACTAAAACTGCAGTGAAAATAGCTGTATACGGTTTAAAATGTAGTGTAAATCAAAGCCCTATAGAATTCCTTTCTGTACTAAAAAGTGCGTACAGTATGGCTGAAGATTACCCCATATTTGAATGCTCAGAATTTGTGAATTTATTTTTCGAAGCATTGCCCTCGCCCATCAAACTTAATTTAGATAGAGATTTTGATGAGCACTGCTTATTGGACTGGCTGATCAAAGAGAGTACAAAGTTATACTCTATTCAGCAGTCCGGTGAACAGGGGGTTAAAAGGGAAACAAACCCCAGTCCCAAAATTGTGGCAGAAACTAGGGTGTCACCTAACCCCCTCAATTTGGAGTCTAACAAGAAAACCTATGCGGAGGTGGCCTGAGAAAACAGGCCATCCCCACAAAGTTTTAACTCTGCCCCTCCCCCAACACGGGCTGAGGCGCAGAGAGAATATACTCAAAATGGGGGGCATACCCAGGTAAATAATTATCCCCAAAGAGATGAAAACCCACAAGGTTATCGGTATCCCCATAAAAGTAAATACCAAAAGTGACGAAAATACTCTCAGGGTAACCAGACACCCCAAGTAAATAGTGCTCCCCAAAATATTAATGCTGAACAAGTTGAACCCCAAAGACACCCACATCAAAATAGGAGAAATAGCTATGATTCTGAGGGATCCCAAGGATCCAGGAATCAATACCCTGGGATATAAAGAAATCGTTCCATGGGTAAAGATAGCTTGTCTATTCAAGTTGGCCAACTCATTACACAAGTTAGTCAATTATTTACACCAGTGATTTTTAACCTTTTTTTTGCCGTGGCACACTTTTTTACATTACAAAATCCTGTGGCACACCACCATCCCAAAATTTAAAAAAAATTACACATTGTAGCCTAATACAGCATATATATATATACACATACACACAAACACACACATACTGTATGTATTGTGCTGTTATGCCATGCCTCCTACAAACTACCCCTGCACCGGGAGTAAAAAACAAGCAAAGTTTAAAAAATATGTCACACTGTTGTCAGTCTGCCGTGGCACACCTGAGGATCTCTCACGGCACACTAGTGTGCCACGGCACACTGGTTGAAAAACACTGATTTACACTATTTACTAATATGAGCCAAGCTTTTACGGCTCAGCTCCCTAATAATCCTTTTTTAGGGGTACAGCCAGTGGCCAGCAGTGGGCCACAGGCACAGTCATAAATACAGCAATATTACCTGAGAGAGGGGGGAGAGATATACCAAATGGAATAATAAATGTCAATAATGGTACTAATCATACTCCCTCCCTACAGACCGGAAACGGACGATTTAGCTGTGATGACGAGCAACCTCAGCCTGAAAGCACTAACAAATCTCTTCCTTTGCAGTGTTCTCTTAACCTTTTTTCCACAGATGCAGTACACAGGAACCCTGTCAATCCTATTACAGAGGGATGGACTGGTAAGAATGAAGTTTCTTCTGCATCAGGTAACGTGGCAGATTCAGGTAACACGTGGTGAAGCCCACAGATGTGTGATAATGACAATTTTATGTGTGAAATGGTAGAAACTGCAGGGAGATATTATGTATTAGCCGAGCTCCAGGATTCAGTCTCCAACCCTATCATGGGATTGATTGACACTGGATCTCAGGCAACTATTTTATCCCACAGGTACTACACACAGCTAAATGAGCTAACACCCCACAAACCTAAAATAAAAGAATTTGATGGTTCACTAATAGGAGTTGGGGGTGACTCTCTCAAAGTCTACGGTATGGCATGGTTAAAATTGAAACTGGGGAACAGGGTAATAAGACACCCTGTCATTATAGTGGATCTGCCAACTGATCGTTTAATAATTGGTAGTCATCTCCTGAAATGGTTAAGCACCATAATTGATTGCATAAATAATGTAATTTGGTCACAAGTAAAAAGGCCTATTAATTATGAGCGATCCGGTATATCTCGCACCCAACAAAACTGTCAAGTGGTGGAAGAGAAGCCAGATGCTGTGGAGATTCATTTCAGGAATGACTCTATACCTGAAATCACTATGCTACAAATAGATGATCAGACTCCTTTAAGTGGCTCTGATGGTAATACTTTTAAAATTTTGCCTGGAAAGATAGCAAATATTTCCTTAGACAGCGATGATTAACCATATCTCTCCACAAGGGGGATAATAAAATCCCTAAAGGGGGAGGCCACACTCAATACCTCGCAGGAATTGAGAGAGTTAAGGATGATCTATTTATCCCCAAGCAAGTGCATGACTTTGGTAAAACCAAATATGCTAAACTGAACTTAAAACAGGAAGCTAGCTACATAAGCGAAGGTTTATTAGCGCAGATCGCTGAACCTAAGGTGATTAAATATCTTTCTACCCAAGACCACTGTTTCCATGGCCTGGATGACAGGTCTGAAAGCTATAATATCACAGCTAAGTGTTTATTATCTATATCCATAGGTAATAAATCAGCAAAGCACCTGTTTTTATTTTTAAATACTCCCCATAATCAAATATACATTGGCAATTATCTCTTACATAGATATGCCATACAAATAGATTTGATTAACCTTTGCCTCTGGAGCAGGTTAAGGGGGAACCCTGAAGTATTTCAGGATGAAAATGCCGCCCTAAAATCAAACCAGCAAATGCCATATGCTGTGAATATGCAGGTGTCTAACGATGTTATAATCCCTGCTGGGGCTGATAAATTCCTCTTATCCTTACAGGTAAAAAGAGGTCAGAAATTAAAAACTTATGAAACACTTATATGCATCTCCCATAGAATGCAAGATCTGTGTATAACAATGACCCATACTACTATGGTAAATATTGGAACTATTCCAATACATGTTATTGTGCATAACATACCCCTACAGGATATAACCTTATCCAAGGGAACTACCATAGGATATGCGGTGGAATCAAGTTATTACACTTTTGAATTCCAAAATAATGTAATTGGGCTAATACCTGAAGGATACTTAACTGAAGAACAATTAATAGAACAATCCTTTGCATCTATGCCAGAGGGACTATTTACAATTCAGTCTATTTATCCCTTCAGCTCAGAGGAAGGCATCTGTAAAATTGAAGAAGCCTCTCTAGTATTTGATCAGCCGATCAAAGATCAAGAATACCCCAATACCCAGAGTCATGGGGGCAATGTAAATTATAATCAAGGGGATCTCACCTCTATGTTGAAAGAAGCCTATGAAATAGGACAGCCTAAAATCTTTCCAGGATTTTAGCAAATACTCTAAGAGCAAATATCTTTAGCTAATAGTTGTTCCAGTGATGATGAACGCCGACAGCTACGAGAACTCCTGATGGAGTACAAGGATATTTTTGCTAGGGATTCTTATGACTGTGGGACTACAGACTTGCACATTGCAAGAATCCAAACAGATCCCCATGCACCACCGGTCTTTGTTAAACAATACAGACTTCCTTTAGCCTCATATGATTCTCTTGCAGAAATCTTATCTTGATGATGTTTTAATTAAAAGCACAGACTTTGAATAACACATCACAAGACTTAAACACGCCCTCAGCCAACTTAAAAGGGCAGGTGTCAAATTATCCCTACAAAAAACTCAATGGTGCGCGCACTCATGTAAACTTCTTGGGACATGAAGTTACTTCTGAAGGGTTAAATCCTCAGATGAAAAAGGTGGAAGCTATAATACATTCTAAGAACCCAACTAACTTAAAGGAATTGAGATCATTCCCGGGTATGACTAAATATTCTCCCAAATTTATTGATAATTATGCAGAATTAGCTAAACCACTGCTACTTCTTCTAAAGAAGGACGTGAAATGGCACTGGAGTGAGACTCAAGAGACAGCCATCAAGGATCTGAAGAGAAAACTCACTCAAGCACCTTGCTTAGCGTACCATGAAGGGGGTTAACCTTTCTGCTTAGAGACAGGTTACACAGATATAAGCATGAGTGCTGTTTTATACCAAAAGCATGATAATTTAGGCAAAATTGCTTATGCGAGAAAAACTCTATCCCCAATAGAAATAAAATTTAGCGATTTCGAAAAAGTCCTCTTATCTACTGTATGGGCTCTACAAAATTTCCGCAGCTATATACAGGGCAAGAAAATTATTGTGGAAACGGCCCACCAGCTTTTGCTATATCTGCAAAGTGAGAGAATAAGAGATGGAAATTTGTCTAACAGCCGCATAACCGCTTGGACTTTTTCCTTACAATGCTGGCCTTTTGAAATTCACAATAAAAAGAATCTGGTCGCACAGGGGCTTGCTGAGCTCCACAACTGTACTGCTAAGGATCATGGGGAAGAGTTATCAGAAGATGATTTCCTGGAGGAACAATTGCTTTCCCCGTATAAGATATATAATGAGGACCATTGTCAAACATTACCTTGGGTATATGTTGATGGTTGTTCTTACCATGCCACTATTAAATTGAGCGCAGATTGGTCACTGGCATTGGTATAACCTGGGCAAATGGATTCCCAAATATTTCTATAGGTTTCAACATTGTACCAAGATCCAGCCAAGTCGCAGAAGTAACTGCTGTTCTTAAAACCATTGAAATGGCTATTGCACAAAATATTCATAAATTTGTGATCATTACTGACTCAAATTATGTGCGTGACAGTTTTGTTAAATACCTGCCAACTTGGAATAGGAATGGCATGCAGAAAAGTAAGAACAAACCAGTCAAGTTGTTCTGCGAGATTGAAAACCTAGTGGTATCCAATGGGTTAACCATACACTGGAAAAAGACCAAGGGTCATTCCAGGCTTCTAGGTCCTGATAAGGAAGGCAATGATCTTGCGGATTCATTAGCCAAACACAGGGCCGGATTGGGCCACTGGGATACTGGGAAAAATCCCGGTGGGCTGCCTGGACAGTGGGCCGCCAGGGCCAGCAGTTAACTTGGCAGCTACACACAGAGCTTAGCACATGCAGGGCCGGCCTTTGGGGTGTGAGATTTGTGCGCACTGCAGTGAAGGCAGTTTTTAATACAGGGCTTCACTTCGGGTATGAGCGCAGTGGACTGAATGTCACTCTGTCAGTGACGAGGAGAGAGGCTCAGGAAAGAGCTTTACTACAAAAGAGGAGGGTACAGCTGCACAGAAAAGAGGCACCAAAGGGCTGCCTGTTAAAATAAAATATAGTTTTCATTGATCAAAGATAAAATATAAAGTACATAGTCACAACCATCCTGACTAGTTTTGTGCTGTAACAGGCACTTAATCAGTGCCTGTTACGGCACAAAACTAGTCAGGATGGTTGTGACGACTATGTACTTTATATTTTAACTTTGATTAAATAAAGCTATTTTTTATTTTAACAGGCAACCCTTTGGTGACTCTTTTCTGTGCAGCTGTACCCTCCTCTTTTTTGTGCTTTGTCTGGCCGTTTCAGAGTGCACCCCCTCCAGACTTATGCCCAGTGGTTTGCTCCAATTATGCTTCCTGTACACACACTGAGCGTAAGGGACTGTAGCAGCAAGGGGATTCTGTGTGTGTCTAAAAAGCTTTACTACTCAGCCAGGTATAGACCGTGAGGACTAGAAGACAGAAGAGAAGATATTCATCTGATCTAGTAGCTAGCCTAGTAAGTTAGTGTTTTTTTCTCTGATCCTACTGATAAAATGTATGTCTCAATTGGAAAAAAAGCACAGAGCATGGTTTAAACGAAAAAAAAAACCCAGATGTGATTATTGGAAATAAAAAACCTCTGGGTCCTGAATTCCTCTAAACTAACGAGCTGCGATGAGCTCCTGACCTCTTGCTATAACTCTCTGCTCCTCTTCATCTCATGGTCTTGGGTCATTTTTCATGGCTCTGTGTGTTGTAAAAACGATCCTATCTACAACACAGACCTTCTAATGCCAACAATCTCTGTCAGCCTTACCTAATTCCTAAACTAAAGTACTTAGTTTTCATAGTTATACAAGTTTCAAGACTAAATATATTATGCAGCACTCTGCTGCATAATATATTTAATTTATTTATTTATCAGCTACAGGGTTAATTGTCTCCAAATAATGCCTTTTTTTATAATTTAATGAAGGATTTATATATATATATATATATATATATATATATATATATACTGTATATATATAAATCCTTAATTAAATTATATACACACAAACACACATACATATGTATATGTATATATATATATATATATATATATATATATATATATACAGTGTATATATATATATATATATATATATATATATATATATATATATATATATATATATATATATATATATATATATACACACACACACACACACACACATATATGTATGTATATATATATATATATATATATATATATATATACACACACACATATATGTATGTATATATATATATATATATATATACACACACACATATATACTGTATATATATATATGTGAGTGTGTCTTTGGTGGATTATAGGGCTGGTCTAAAATTTTTCCAGGGCTGCTTTTTATTCCCAGTCCGGCCCTGGCCAAACAAGTAGCCATAACTGGAGAACTCCTTAATATTGACCACTTAATGGGTGCAATTCAGGTAGAAGCCATTACCAGAAACCAGGCTAAAGAACAAAGTGAACCTAACCTGATACAATGGAGTCAGGATTCTCCTACTGAGGACCTGATCACTAGTCAAAAAGAAGACCCCATTGTAGGCATCTTTTGAGTGCCAAACTCATGTATGAAATATTGCGTGACTACGCCTTTTGGCCACATATGTTGAAGGATGTTCAAACCTACTGTCAAGGTTGTTTAATCTGTCAACAATTCCAACCCACTGCACCAACGCATAGAGCGCCATTGCAGAAAAGGGGGATGGTAATGCCATGGTCAGATATACAAATTGATTTTATTGGTCCAGTTACTAGGTCATCTAGAGGTAAAAAATACATGTTAACAGTGACATGCCTGTACACTAAATGGGTAGAGTGCATCAGTGCACCTAACAATAGTGCTGAAACATGCGCAGCATTGCTCATCAACCATGTATTTTCCAGATTTGGTTTCCCCCAGAGAATCAAATCTGATTGGGAAACCCACTTCTCTAGCGAAGTGATGACCAAGATGTGTAAAATACTAGGGGTCAAAAGAAAGCTCCATATTGCATATAGAGCTGCCTCAAGTGGTGGTGTAGAGCGTTACAACCAGTCCATAGTGAAAATCCTCAAAAAGTTTGTGAGTGAAACGGGTGAAAGACTGGGATGTAAAATTACCTCTAGTCCTAATGGCATTAAGAGCAACTCCAAGTAGTGCTACCAAGATGACACCTTTTGAATTGATGACTAGTAGAGGAATGGTTCTACCTCAGCATCTACTGTACCATACATCAGACCAGAACTTGATCAACACTGCCAATATGCATCAATATGTGGAAAGCACCTGCAATATGCCTTTGCATTTGCTCAAAGGAACTTAGAGAAAGCTGCAACTGCCACTAAAACGTATGATCTCAAAACGTCCAAAAAGGAATAAGAAATAAATGATAAAGTTTATCTTTATAACTTTGGAAGAGATTAGGTTAAGGAGAAGAAATTTCTTCCATCATGGTAGGGTCCTTTTGTCTTTACTGACAAAATATCTCCAGTCGCTTATAAAATTAGGATCCCTAAAAAATATACTTTTACGGATAAATGTGTCCATATTAATCAGTTGCGAACGTGCCATCCTAGATCCCAACTACAAGTCATAGAGGGAGAATGAAGTGTCATATCCCCAGATGCACTAAAGAAATATTGTAGTTTAAAGATACCTAGCTAATGAGCACAAGGACTCAAAAATAACGAACTCTCTTCATAGAAGGCTGTCTATAATACATACTGTCAATACACTCACCAAGTACCCCTGATTTTAAGCCAATTCCAATACATGTGTCCTACATCCATTGAAAATTGGAAGGGGGATTTATGTCAGGATATCTGTGAGTGTTATTAAATAATAGATAGATATATATTATTTACTAGACAGGGTTTTATACTCCAGATTTATAAGTCAGTTATTGTAGTGAACTCTTTCAGAACTGTACATAAGCTGGTTATTGTGACTATATCCCTGGTAGTTATTAATTAAGCATAGTAAGTTGGTAATCCATATTGAGCATTAAACTAATAACAGAAGATTCTGGCATTTTATTGTGGTATTTTAATGAGATTATTGTGAATAAGGTAAATTGTAAAGATATATTTTTATGATCTTTGTAAGGATATTATAACAGCATACGTGTGTATCATCTGATTCATAATCTGGTTTTCTATAAATATAATTTAACGTGTTTATAACTTTAACTAATAAAAATAATTTAGGAATTTATATTAATTGTTTAGTATATGCATTTTATTGGGGGTTTGTTTTAAAGAATAATTATTACATATATTGTATTATAACCCGGCCATATACTGACAATATATATAAATAAAAAGTATAAGATGCGTACTTACTGGACTTTCAAATCAAACTTATTTATTGTGATGTTTCGGGGATTAAACAGTCCCCTTCCTCAGACCAGGATGTATAAATCACAATAATGCGATCCACACATAACTCATAACTTATAATCCTAGCAGTGTTTATCGGGCCGTGCTATCCATTGAAAGTATAGGGTACAGTATGTTAAAGAAATGTCAGCCGCACTAAACATTTTCTGGTAATTCACAATATTGATGGTACACCCTGCTCCACTTGTAATCTGGGTCTATAGCAGCATATTATTATAATTTTATGTCCACTTCAATTCAGTACCCAATAAGTAAACTAGTTTATTACAGTGTTTTTCATTTTAATCCTTCTTATCCCTGAGCTGCAGACTGTTTAAACCCTGAGTTGTCCCATAACCTGGTTGAGAGCAACTGTTCGGAAGAAGACTAAATTACAGTTCTACCTAGATTGTTTTTCTCCCCTCAGTCTAAAAAAAAAAAATCTGCTTTAAATTTACAAATTCACAGTAGTATTCTTTACTACTGAGATGACATACGTCACAAGTATGTGAGCTATGTCAGGAAAGGGTATGCTTTTATACACTGAAATAAAATTATCTCAAGTATCAAAAGAATCAAATAAGTTATAAAAAGTAACTTTTATTCTTGTTGATTATAATAGACAGCTTTTTATATGTAGTATATTGCTGTCCTCACATTTTTTATTAAATACACTTCCCCTTTAAGTTGACATGTGTTATTGTGTGATTCTATAAGTTGGTTGCAGTGATAGGCGTTATAAATCGGTTTAAAGTTTCTATATCACGCTATTATTACTAATATAATTGTGAATTAGGAGGTGGCTGAAAAGTGATAATGTGGCTGATGTGGCTTATAGAAATAGGTAGTGATTTATGTTGAACTCAACTTGAATTATTCTTATGGTATGATGTTTGTGCACACTCTGTTACTTAAATATTGTAGTAACTTGTGATTATATGCTCATACCTAAAATTTAGTGCTCAAAAGAGAGCTGAAAAAAGAGAGTTCCTAGATTTTAGCATAAATTGATATGATGTTTTGGTCAAGTTATTTGACAGAGAGAAATATGCTGCTATTTTCAGCTGCTGTTGTACTTATAATGTTTGTTCCTTATAGTGTCTCTTACTCTTTATTAGTATTTTATTAAGTCAGTAATAGGCTTATTAAATTAAAGCCTTTGTATTTAAGCCTTATATGGTGGAATATTTATACAACAGAAGGGACTGCTAAATAGCTGGTTTTGCTCGTCTGATTAATGTTTATTCACTCACATCGTAAGATAACTTTTATCATGGTACACATAACACGATTTTCAAATTTAATTGTATTTATAACCTAATAATTTTTGTTATCACCTAATGATTTTATATTTTAATTTTATATTTTCCCAAAAGTATTTCACAATTATCATAATATTTGATTTTATACTCTAAAACTGCACACTCTTCACAAAACTCTCTTTGGTTTTTTCTTCTTCTGTTAGATCACTTCACAATCGTAAAATACTCACAGTGTTCACCTAAATTCCCCCCCTCCCCCTTTTATTCAAATTTACAGGCACCTTTCTTTCAGTCAAACACCCAAAAACAACCTTGTTAGGGTTAACAGACATAACGCCAAAGTAATACATATAAATATAATAATTAATAATCATAGGTAAGATACTGTAATCAAAACTCCAGACTTTCAGAGTACATAGAGCATAAGTAACAGATATCGTACTCGTAACACTGAAAGAAATCTGCAGTGTAAAAAAACAGGCTTTCTCTAAATACACGCAATGTCAATAATATGATAAGATGTTTTGACCCGGTCTTTTGATGGATACCCGATTTAACCAATGGAAAAACATATTCGTATCCTATTTGAAAAAAGAGGCGTGTACATTGAACCAATAAAAATCAGCACATTTGCCGCCTCGCGTAACCCCCTCTGAGGAAGCGTATGTGAAACGCCACGTCAGGGGTTTCCTATCTTTTAAACTTGCTCTCCTTTAGTTGTAAAACAAAATTATATTGTATAATCAAAAGTTGGTAGCATACAATGGTAATAATGGAAGTGACTATAGCATAAAATTGTTGGATAATATGGCTTAACAACATTAAAAGGCATGGTAAGTGCCTATAGCACAATAACTTGAAATTGTGGCATAGAAAAGTAAAGAAATAGCATAAAGAACAAGTGTATAGATCTGATGCGACTTAGAAGTTAACACAAATGAAAACAAATACTTTCTTTGCAAACAGTTGAAAGCAAAGATAATTTTATATAATTCCAAAGTGTTATAACAAAGTTGCAACGGACAGAGATAGTTAAAGAATAAGCTGGCAATAGTTCAGCGTAAAACACGCTTTAAGCAATTATTAAAACAACATTAGTTGTCTTGCTAACAACAATAAATATAAATGGAGTAAATAAGACTAATCATCTCAAACTATATACGTTTTTAGCAAGTACAAAGTCTAAAGCTGACTCAATAATATACTCAATACAGGAATCCAAAGTGAAATAGTTTGTAGCTTATAATTATTGAAGCTACAATTGTAGCAGTATACTGAATTAATCAGATGAGCAAAACCAGCTATTTATCAGTCCCTTCTGTTGTATAAATATTCCACCATATAAGGCTTAAATACAAAGGCTTTAATTTAATAAGCCTATTACTGACTTAATAAAATACTAATAAAGAGTAAGAGACACTATAAGGAACAAATATTATAAGTACAACAGCAGCTGAAAATAGCAGCATATTTCTCTCTGTCAAATAACTTGACCAAAACATCATATCAATTTATGCTAAAATCTAGGAACTCTCTTTTTCAGCTCTCTTTTGAGCACTAAATTATAGGTATGAGCATATAATCACAAGTTACTACAATATTTAAGTAACAGAGTGTGCACAAACATCGTACCATAAGCATAATTCAAGTTGCGTTCAACATAAATCACTACCTATTTCTATAAGCCACATCAGCCACATTATCACTTTTCAGCCACCTCCTAATTCACAATTATATTAGTAATAATAGCGTGATATAGAAACTTTAAACCGATTTATAACGCCTATAGCCAATTTATTGTAATCTCTAATACAAGCCACACACATGGCCATAATCATTTGGGAAATGCAATTCTGTGGTTATTAGACTCTAGATATTATATTTTATAGTTTCTATCACTGCAACCAACTTATAGAATCACACAATAACACATGTCAACTTAAAGGGGAAGTGTTTTTAATAAAAAATGTGAGGACAGCAATATACTACAAATAAAAAGCTGTCTATTTTAATCAAAAAGAATAAAAGCTACTTTTTATAACTTATTTGATTCTTTTGATACTTGAGATAACTTTATTTCGGTGTATAAAAGCATACCCTTTCCTGACATAGCTCACATACTTGTGACGTATGTCATCTCAGTAGTAATTTGTATCCTATGCTTAAGCACTGCTCCTATAGGTTACCTACTTATTTTGGCATTCAAGTTTGACAAGGTACGTCAGGAGAAAATAAGTCCCTAAATAAAGGAATTATAACTACAAACTTTCAGTTTGCTCCTAATCCCTCAGTTACAGTAGTATTCTTATTTGATGTATTCTGTATTTAAGACTCACAGCTCGCAATAATTTGCATAAATCTGCTAAATCTGTTACCCGGTCAATAGAGGAACTTTTGCTACTCAAGAGAGGGTTCCTCCCCTGTAGCTCCTCGTATTGAATAACATATCCTTCTAGATTTAACAAGTGTCAAGCAGACATGATTCGCTATAGCAAATCATGCTTGCTGGACATATGCTGTCCACATTTAACATTGCACAAGCATTTCACCAGAAATGCTTGTACATCGCTGCCCCTTGATCACTGGCGGCCAATCGGCCACTTGCAGGGGATGTCAATAATCCTGATCATATCAGATCGGGATGAATTCAATCCGCATTTTAGGTGGCAGAGAGGTTAAAGAGCAGCGGTCTTATGGTCGCTGTTTCTTAACTTCCGATTAAGGCGAGTCTCAAACCATGGGCCTCTGAAGCAACATCCGCTGCTTGATAAATGGAGCCCATTTTCTTAATTGATTTTATTTGTCATCCATTAAAACTATTGCACGGTCTACATTGACTCACAACATTTTTGCTCTTTAAATGCTTTCATTGATCCTGAGTTGACATTTAGATACTTGCAGGCAGGGGTGTAGGTAAACCTTACTGGCTCCAGGTCAAAGGCTTTGTTGGGTCCCCCCTGTTTGCAATCAGCAGATGCTTAGTGGGCAGCCAATATAGGAATACAGACTACTTTTCTATGAGTCATCCTTCCCCCCAATAAGGCTGTGCCAGATGATATGCACTTGTGCAGTCTTCCTGTACAAATATGGTGTTGTTTTTCTTTGTCTACAGCAATACTGTGACGGCCATCTTGGAAACTCTGCCACCATAAAGCAAAGGCAAATTCATACACTTTCCTGAAATCTTTTTTATATATATATATATATATATATATATATATATATATATATATACTTTGGAGCCCTTTCCTCTCAAATACCCAAAAACAAGAATTGGCCGCTAGCAGGGGGTGTCAATCATCCCGATCAGATCGGATTGGGATGATTTCAGTCCAACACCAGAAGTTAAGGAGCAGCGGTCTTATGACTGCTGCTTCTTAACTTCCGTTTCAGGCAAGTCTGACATGTTGGGCGTAGAATGCAGCATCCACTGCTTAATAGATCTATCCCATAGTGTTTAGATATATATTTTATAAAAAAAATCAAATATATACATTAAAAATATTTATAAATAAAAAGGCCGTTTTATCCTATGTGAAGAACATAAGAATGTAAAATATTTATTACTCACTGTAGGTCTAATAAAATGTCGGGTTAGCTCACAAGCGATAGGTGTTAGTATTTTGTTTTTTGTAAGGTGCACTCTTCATTGAAGTCTGTTGGGAAAAGAAGTTAGGGCGAACGCAATATCTAAAGTCCTGAAGTTAGCGCGCATTGGCTTTTGCTTTCTCGTAAACGATTGCGCACATTAACAGTTTACTTCTGCCGGTGGTTGTGCACATGCGACAGCGCTAAATAGTGCACCACTTGTAATCCTACCTAAAACATAATGTGAAGTAAGTTGCAAACTTATTATAATGCAAATTATAATTAAGTATTTTTTTGTAATTATTCAAAGTGTAAAGTTAATTATGTATAGAGGTTTACTGTGCAGAATCCCTAGGGAAAATAAAAGACTAAAAGAACACTGAATCCACAGTTGCTGCACACTGGAATGCTAGTGAGTAATGTAAGCAAATTACATTCACCAATATTTCAAGTTATTCTCTAAACCGGGTGCGTAAATAAAGCAAAAAAAAGAGTGGCACCGCACTCTGCCATTACAAGTTACACAAAAACCTTCATGTGTTGTGCGGTATGGTGCGGCAGTTTAGGGGTTAATAGGTTTAGTTAGTTTTGGCGATGTGGGGGGTGGCGGTTTAGGGGTTAATAGCTTTATTTAGTGTCGGCAATGTGGGTGACGATGGTTTTTTAGATAATTTTGTTTAGGGAAATCGGCATATTCCTTATTTTAAGTAATTTTTTCGTATCCATTCATTATTTATAATATTATTCTTTTCTAAACTTTAGAATAGAATAATAAATATGAATAAAGAATGGATCCGAAATAACGAAGGGATCCGAAAAACAAATGGATCCGAAAAATTATTTAACTTAACATAACAAATTTGCCAAAATTTTTTTTTTTTAACTTAAAGTGAAGATCAATTTCAATGAATTAGTGCCCAGCTTTTAATAATCCTATTAAAAACAAGGGCACTTTAATTCATCAAAATTGACATTTCACTAGTTTTCTTAAAAAACTTACCTTTTAATCCTGACAGCCGCTCCAGCGATTCCCCCGGCCGTCGAAAGCCTCTTCATACGTCAGAAATGACAAATCCGGCTTCCCCGGGGGAATCATGAGGCAACACCGTGATTGGAGGAAGCCGGAATCGCCATTTTGGACCCGCAAAGAGGGCTTGCGACGGGCGAAGGAAGCGCTGCAGCGGCTGTCAGGATTAAAAGGTAAGTTTTTGAAGAAAATGCTTGAAATGTCAATTTTGATGAATTAAAGTGCCCTTGTTTTTAATAGGATTATTAAAAACCGGGCACTAATTCATCGAAATTGACCTTCGCTTTAACTAAACTAATTTCCCGAAACTAAATTATTTATTTTACTAATGAAAACGAAACGAAGCAAAATTTTTCGCGTTGCACGTATCTACTTAATACTTTGGAATTTGAACAACTGATGATCACTTCTTCCTGTCTGCAAGTCAGGAATAATAGACCTGGTGTTAGAGATTGTGCTTTTATTCCTGTGAAGTGGCAGTTTTGAGGTTCCTATACTGAGCTCTTAAAGGGCCATTTCCCCAGTCGAATGCTACATGAGGTAGCCAAGAAAATCAGTTTTCTTCCCTACAATTTTAATCCTTTGTTATTAGTTTGAATTTTTTAAAAAAAATGTATTGGACTAATTTGAACTCTGACTAAAAAGTTTTCCTTTAAAGTGGAGATTTTGTAGGTATATTTTAGTGCTTTGAAGTGCAGCAAAGTAGACAGCTGACAGCTCCACCAGTTAACTTTACAAAAACTCAGGAGTCAAGGAGACAGTAGCTCAACTCAGTCACTGAAGTCACATGGGCATATAGAGTAGGCTCATGGTATGTTTGTTATTCCACCTTGCTACAATAACCAACCTTACAATTGGAAGTGGGGAAGGGGCAGATTATTGAATATCTATTGCGGGCTCAGTCATTTGAGTCTGGAACTCATACTTATGAAGCAGCGGTTAAATCCCTTTCTGCCATCTTATAGATGGCAAATAAAAATCACTGCAGACTTAGGGGGGATTGACAAGCCCTACGTTGGCGCAGTTGGTTGCCTGAGAGCCGGTATGCGGCATTGCACGGGCAGACACATGTGCAATGATAAATATGGCTAGCAAATGCAGCCCACATTTTGTGATCGTGGGCAGACAAGTAGGTTCACTACCTGTAAACCTTGTTTGTTTTGACAATGATACATCTGTCCCAGATAATTTAAAATCTTATAATATGGCAAGTCTTGGTGCATCTCAGTATTGCGTATTACTCTCATATAGGATATGTCACTGAAGTGGATATTGGCAGTAGAAAGAATAGGTAAGTAATGAAATCTGAATATGATTTTTAAATTGCAAAAAATAAATTATAATTAGCACCACGTTTATACTGTACTAAGTACCATTTTACTTATGGCGAACATTGTCGAAACATACGTTTCTCACTACTAGACATTAAAGGTACATAAAACCCCAGAATTTTCATTCATTTTTCAGATAGAGCATGCAGATTCAAACAGCTTTCCAATTTACTTCTGTTATCTAATTTGCTTTGTTCTTTTGGTATCTTTTGTTGAAAAGCATATATAAAGTAGGCAGCTAACCCCCCTTCATTTTTAGCATGTTACTTTCAACTTGCAGGAATGCTAAATTAATTTTTCCCACACTTTGTAATGGTAAAATATTTACACACATCTCTTTGTCTCTTTTAAATTAACTTGTTTGTGTATATGTGTGTATGTGTGTATGTGAATATGCATAAACGCATGATGTATTATATATTTTTGCCCACCTTGTTAATGCCTCCCACCAAATTATAATGGGACGTGAAAGATACAGGTTTATGAAGCTTTCTGTATTAAACAATAATTGGTGATTAAGCAAGAATCATTCTATGAGGTCTACTTATCAAGCCGTCAACCGCAAACACGATGGAATTCCGCAGTGTAATTGTGGAGAGCCTGATTCCCCTTAGTTATCAAAGCCTAAAGACCGGCAAAAGTTGAAATCTGTGACGTAACATATGATCCGCCGGTCTCAGTCCAACACAGATCGATGCTTACGTCATTACAGATGTTCTGAATGCAAATTTGGCACTATATGACTACTTTTGCTAGTTACAAAAATATCTACCAGGTATGCTCGCCACTATTCCAGCCCAGCGTACCTGGTTTTCAATCCGCCGCCATATTAATCAATGGGAGTCTGAAAGCAGCGAAAACTCATGTTCGCTGCTGCCCGATATCCCATTGATTCCTAAGGTAACGTTTACACCTAACACCCTAACATGTACCCCGAGTCTAAACACCCCTAATCTGCTGCCCCCTACACCGCCGCCACCTACATTATACTTATTAACCCCTAATCTGCCGCCCCCTACACCGCCGCCACCTACATTATACTTATTAATCCCTAATCTGCCGCGCCCTACACCGCCGCCACCTACATTATACTTATTAAACCCTAATCTGCTGCCCCGACACCGCCGCCACCTACATAAAGTTATTAACCCCTATTCTGCCGCTCACGGAGCCCACCGCAACTAAATTAACCCCTAAACCCCTGGCCTCCGGCTCCCACATCACTACCACTTACTAAACCCATTAACCCCTAAACTGCCAGCCCCCCACATCACCATAAACTAAATTAAGGATAAGGTAGGGAAAGGGAGGCTAGTAAAGCCAAAAATTTAATTCTTTACCTTGGACTATATGGCGACGCCCAGGTGTAGCAAAAACCTTATATGAAGGAAAAAGTGACAAATGTGCAGACCCTTAAAATATTTAGATATTTAATATAAAGGAGGGAGATAGTACAGCAACCGCAATTAGATTGCTATAAATTATAGACAGGGATTTCAGCACATATTTTTTATTTATAAATAGCTCAGAAAAAATTCTAAAGCTCCGCTAAAATAGCGGTACGTGTAATCTAAACTCATTCACCACATTCCCATATGTCACTCAGAGTCAATGTAAGTTAGTAAGTTACCATTTAGTAAAAGAACACATGAATCGATGAGTCAGGAAACGTGATTGGACAAATGCATAAGCACAGATTCAGCTATGCAGTTTTATTGTAGTTCACACAGAGCAAAAACATAATTTATGTAAGAACTTACCTGATAAATTCATTTCTTTCATATTAGCAAGAGTCCATGAGCTAGTGACGTATGGGATATACATTCCTACCAGGAGGGGCAAAGTTTCCCAAACCTCAAAATGCCTATAAATACACCCCTCACCACACCCACAATTCAGTTTAACGAATAGCCAAGAAGTGGGGTGATAAAAAAGTGCGAAAGCATATAAAATAAGGAATTGGAATAATTGTGCTTTATACAAAAATCATAACCACCCCAAAAAAAGGGCGGGCCTCATGGACTCTTGCTAATATGAAAGAAATGAATTTATCAGGTAAGTTCTTACATAAATTATGTTTTCTTTCATGTAATTAGCAAGAGTCCATGAGCTAGTGACGTATGGGATAATGATTACCCAAGATGTGGATCTTTCCACGCAAGAGTCACTAGAGAGGGAGGGATAAAATAAAGACAGCCAATTCCTGCTGAAAATAATCCACACCCAAAATAAAGTTTAATGAAAAACATAAGCAGAAGATTCAAACTGAAACCGCTGCCTGAAGTACTTTTCTACCAAAAACTGCTTCAGAAGAAGAAAATACATCAAAATGGTAGAATTTAGTAAAAGTATGCAAAGAGGACCAAGTTGCTGCTTTGCAAATCTGATCAATCGAAGCTTCATTCCTAAACGCCCAGGAAGTAGAAACTGACCTAGTAGAATGAGCTGTAATCCTTTGAGGCGGAGTTTTACCCGACTCAACATAGGCAAGATGAATTAAAGATTTCAACCAAGATGCCAAAGAAATGGCAGAAGCTTTCTGGCCTTTCCTAGAACCGGAAAAGATAACAAATAAACTAGAAGTCTTTCGGAAAGACTTAGTAGCTTCAACATAATATTTCAAAGCTCTAACAACATCCAAAGAATGCAATGATTTCTCCTTAGAATTCTTAGGATTAGGACATAATGAAGGAACCACAATTTCTCTACTAATGTTGTTAGAATTCACAACTTTAGGTAAAAATTCAACACTGCCTTATCCTGATGAAAAATCAGAAAAGAAGACTCACAAGAAAGAGCAGATAATTCAGAAACTCTTCTGGCAGAAGAGATTGCCAAAAGGAACAAAACTTTCCAAGAAAGTAATTTAATGTCCAATGAATGCATAGGTTCAAACGGAGGAGCTTGAAGAGCCCCCAGAACCAAATTCAAACTCCAAGGAGGAGAAATTGACTTAATGACAGGTTTTATACGAACCAAAGCTTGTACAAAACAATGAATATCAGGAAGATTAGCAATCTTTCTGTGAAAAAGAACAGAAAGAGCAGAGATTTGTCCTTTCAAAGAACTTGCGGATAAACCTTTATCTAAACCATCCTGAAGAAACTGTAAAATTCTCGGAATTCTAAAAGAATGCCAAGAAATATAAGTCTTCCAGACTCTATAATATATCTCTCTGGATACAGATTTACGAGCCTGTAACATAGTATTAATCACAGAGTCAGAGAAACCTCTTTGACCAAGAATCAAGCGTTCAATCTCCATACCTTTAAATTTAAGGATTTGAGATCCTGATGGAAAAAAGGACCTTGCGACAGAAGGTCTGGTCGTAGCGGAAGAGTCCACGGATGGCAAGAGGCCATCCGGACAAGATCCGCATACCAAAACCTGTGAGGCCATGCCGGAGCTACCAGCAGAACAAACGAGCATTCCTTCAGAATCTTGGAGATTACTCTTGGAAGAAGAACTAGAGGCGGAAAGATATAAGCAGGATGATACTTCCAAGGAAGTGATAATGCATCTACTGCTTCCGCCTGAGGATCCCGGGATCTGGACAGATACCTGGGAAGTTTCTTGTTTAGATGAGACGCCATCAGATCTATTTCTGGAAGCTCCCACATTTGAACAATCTGAAGAAATACCTCTGGGTGAAGAGACCATTCGCCCGGATGCAACGTTTGGCGACTGAGATAATCCGCTTCCCAATTGTCTATACCTGGGATATGAACCGCAGATATTAGACAGGAGCTGGATTCCGCCCAAACCAGAATTCGAGATACTTCTTTCATAGCCAGAGGACTGTGAGTCCCTCCTTGATGATTGATGTATGCCACAGTAGTGACATTGTCTGTCTGAAAACAAATGAACGATTCTCTCTTCAGAAGAGGCCAAAACTGAAGAGCTCTGAAAATTGCACGGTGTTCCAAAATATTGATCGGTAATCTCACCTCCTGAGATTCCCAAACTCCTTGTGCTGTCAGAGATCCCCACACAGCTCCCCAACCTGTGAGACTTGCATCTGTTGAAATTACAGTCCAGGTCGGAAGCACAAAAGAAGCCCCCTGAATCAAACGATGGTGATCTGTCCACCACGTTAGAGAGTGTCGTACAATCGGTTTTAAAGATATTAATTGAGATATCTTTGTGTAATCCTTGCACCATTGATTCAGCATACAGAGCTGAAGAGCTCGCATGTGAAAACGAGCAAAGGGGATCGCGTCCGATGCAGCAGTCATAAGACCTAGAATTTCCATGCATAAGGCTACCGAAGGGAATGATTGTGACTGAAGGTTTCGACAAGCCGAAATCAATTTTAGACGTCTCTTGTCTGTTAAAGACAGAGTCATGGACACTGAATCTATCTGGAAACCCAGAAAGGTTACCCTTGTCTGAGGAATCAATGAACTTTTTGGTGAATTGATCCTCCAACCATGATCTTGAAGAAACAACACAAGTCGATTCGTATGAGATTCTGCTAAATGTAAAGACTGAGCAAGTACCAAGATATCGTCCAAATAAGGAAATACCACAATACCCTGTTCTCTGATTACAGACAGAAGGGCACCGAGAACCTTTGTAAAAATTCTTGGAGCTGTAGCTAGGCCAAACGGCAGAGCCACAAACTGGTAATGCTTGTCCAGAAAAGAGAATCTCAGGAACTGATAATGATCTGGATGAATCGGAATATGCAGATATGCATCCTGTAAATCTATTGTGGACATATAATGCCCTTGCTGAACAAAAGGCAAGATAGTCCTTACAGTTACCATTTTGAATGTTGGTATCCTTACATAACGATTCAATATTTTTAGATCCAGAACTGGTCTGAAGGAATTCTCCTTCTTTGGTACAATGAAGAGATTTGAATAAAACCCCATCCCCTGTTCCAGAACTGGAACTGGCATAATTACTCCAGTCAACTCTAGATCTGAAACACAATTCAGAAATGCTTGAGCTTTCACTGGATTTACTGGGACACGGGAAAGAAAAAATCTCTTTGCAGGAGGTCTCATCTTGAAACCAATTCTGTACCCTTCTGAAACAATGTTCTGAATCCAAAGATTGTGAACAGAATTGATCCAAATTTCTTTGAAAAAACGTAACCTGCCCCCTACCAGCTGAGCTGGAATGAGGGCCGCACCTTCATGTGGACTTAGAAGCAGGCTTTGCCTTTCTAGAAGGCTTGGATTTATTCCAGACTGGAGATGGTTTCCAAACAGAAACTGCTCCTGAGGATGAAGGATCAGGCTTTTGTTCTTTGTTGAAACGAAAGGAACGAAAACGATTATTAGCCCTGTTTTTACCCTTAGATTTTTTATCCTGTGGTAAAAAAGTTCCTTTCCCACCAGTAACAGTTGAGATAATAGAATCCAACTGAGAACCAAATAATTTGTTACCCTGGAAAGAAATGGAAAGTAGAGTTGATTTAGAAGCCATATCAGCATTCCAAGTTTTAAGCCATAAAGCTCTTCTAGCTAGAATAGCTAGAGACATAAACCTGACATCAACTCTGATAATATCAAAGATGGCATCACAGATAAAATTATTAGCATGCTGAAGAAGAATAATAATATTATGAGAATCATGATCTGTTACTTGTTGCGCTAAAGTCTCCAACCAAAAAGTTGAAGCTGCAGCAACATCAGCCAATGATATAGCAGGTCTAAGAAGATTACCTGAACACAGATAAGCTTTTCTTAGAAAGGATTCAATTTTCCTATCTAAAGGATCCTTAAACGAAGTACCATCCGACGTAGGAATAGTAGTACGTTTAGCAAGGGTAGAAATAGCCCCATCGACTTTAGGGATTTTGTCCCAAAATTCTAATCTGTCAGACGGCACAGGATATAATTGCTTAAAACGTTTAGAAGGAGTAAATGAATTACCCAATTTATCCCATTCTCTGGAAATTACTTCAGAAATAGCATTAGGAACAGGAAAAACTTCTGGAATAACCATAGGAGATTTAAATACCTTATCTAAACGTTTAGAATTAGTATCAAGAGGACCAGAATCCTCTATTTCTAAAGCAATTAGTACTTCTTTAAGTAAAGAACGAATAAATTCCATTTTAAATAAATATGAAGATTTATCAGCATCAATCTCTGAGACAGAATCCTCTGAACCAGAAGAGTCATCAGAATCAGAATGATGATGTTCATTTAAAAATTCATCTGTAGAGAGAGAAGTTTTAAAAGATTTTTTATGTTTACTAGAAGGAGAAATAACAGACATAGCCTTCTTGATGGATTCAGAAACAAAATCTCTTATGTTATCAGGAACATTCTGCACCTTAGATGTTGAAGGAACTGCAACAGGCAATGGTACATTACTAAAGGAAATATTATCTGCTTTAACAAGTTTGTCATGACAATTAATACAAACAACAGCCGGAGGAATAGCTACCAAAAGTTTACAGCAGATACACTTAGCTTTGGTAGTTCCAGCACTAGACAGCGATTTTCCTGAAGTATCTTCTGACTCAGATGCAACGTGAGACATCTTGCAACATGTAAGAGAAAAAACAACATATAAAGCAAAATTGATCAAATTCCTTAAATGACAGTTTCAGGAATGGGAAAAAATGCCAATAAACAAGCTTCTAGTAACCAGAAGCAAAGAAAAAATGAGACTGAAATAATGTGGAGAAAAAAGCGACGCCCATATTTTTTGGCGCCAAATAAGACGCCCACATTATTTGGCGCCTAAATGCTTTTTGGCGCCAAAAATGACGCCACATTCGGAACGCCGACATTTTTGGCGCAAAAGGACGTCAAAAAATGACGCAACTTCCGGCGACACATATGACGCCGGAAACAAAAAAGTTTTTTTGCGCCAAAAAAGTCCGCGCCAAGAATGACGCAATAAAATGAAGCATTTTCAGCCCCCGCGAGCCTAACAGCCCACAGGGAAAAAAGAGTCAAATTTTAAGGTAAGAAAAAAATTGATTCAAAATGCATTATCCCAAATATGAAACTGACTGTCTGAAAATAAGGAATGTTGAACATCCTGAGTCAAGGCAAATAAATGTTTGAATACATATATTAAGAACTTTATAAATAAAGTGCCCAACCATAGCTTAGAGTGTCACAGAAAATAAGATTTACTTACCCCAGGACACTCATCTACATGTTTGTAGAAAGCCAAACCAGTACTGAAACGAAAATCAGCAGAGGTAATGGTATATAAATAAGAGTATATCGTCGATCTGAAAAGGGAGGTAAGAGATGAATCTCTACGACCGATAACAGAGAACCTATGAAATAGACCCCGTAGAAGGAGATCACTGCATTCAAATAGGCAATACTCTCCTCACATCCCTCTGACATTCACTGCACGCTGAGAGGAAAACCGGGCTCCAACTTGCTGCGGAGCGCATATCAACGTAGAATCTAGCACAAACTTACTTCACCACCTCCATAGGAGGCAAAGTTTGTAAAACTGAATTGTGGGTGTGGTGAGGGGTGTATTTATAGGCATTTTGAGGTTTGGGAAACTTTGCCCCTCCTGGTAGGAATGTATATCCCATACGTCACTAGCTCATGGACTCTTGCTAATTACATGAAAGAAAACAAAAAGCTAAACAGAGATGAGCTGTCTAAATTGACAACACCTCCACTAGTGGGTGATTACGAGTAAACGTAAAATCTGCCACCATAGTGATCATTGAGGATCTATGTCAAGGCAGCACATGTATTAAATTAGACGATCAGTAATTTGCACTTAAAAAACTTCATGAGATGTTAAATGTAATGCTTAAATCATGTGCACTTTACCTGAATTTGGCCAAATTGTGCAATAAACCTCCTCAAAATAATTCAAGAGAGAACAGTGTAGTCTGTAGGGGGCCAATGAAACAACACCAGTAACAGCGGGCACCACCAACTATATGAGAGGTATCAGGTGTCATGTTATAACGTATCAGGATCTATGTTTCTTAACCCCAGTATATACAGACTAACTGTGAGAATAAACATTAAGCAATATGCATATGCTAATTTATACAATAATTCCCAAGACAAGAAAAAGTTATGGGGATAGAACATAACAACTCCAGTATTCAGCGGGCACCACCAAAGATAAAGTTATCCGGTGTCATGAATAATTTCTTTACTGGATCTATGTTAGGACTACCCCAAAACAAATCTTTATTCGTCTTTCACAGTTGCATATATATTGATGATAAAATAAAGAGCATTTTAACTCATTATACTTGATGCATAAAAATGCCAGATAGAGATAGAGAGAATGTACACAAATAGTTGTTATAACGGTGTAAGTTGATCACCCTTTAAAGAGCTTAAATATGTCCCACGGCTCCTACTTATGGGACATATTTAAGCTCTTTAAAGGGTGATCAACTTACACCGTTATAACAACTATTTGTGTACATTCTCTCTATCTGGCATTTTTATGCATCAAGTATAATGAGTTAAAATGCTCTTTATTTTATCATCAATATATATGCAACTGTGAAAGACGAATAAAGATTTGTTTTGGGGTAGTCCTAACATAGATCCAGAAAAGAAATTATTCATGACACCGGATACCTTTATCTTTGGTGGTGCCCGCTGAATACTGGAGTTGTTATGTTCTATCCCCATAACTTTTTCTTGTCTTGGGAATTATTGTATAAATTAGCATATACATATTGCTTAATGTTTATTCTCACAGTTAGTCTGTATATACTGGGGTTAAGAAACATAGATCCTGATATGTTATAACATGACACCTGATACCTCTCATATAGTTGGTGGTGCCCGCTGTTACTGGTGTTGTTTCATTGGCCCCCTACAGACTACACTGTTCTCTCTTGAATTATTTTGAGGAGGTTTATTGCACAATTTGGCCAAATTCAGGTAAAGTGCACATGATTTAAGCATTACATTTAACATCTCATGAAGTTTTTTAAGTGCAAATTACTGATCGTCTAATTTAATACATGTGCTGCCTTGACATAGATCCTCAATGATCACTATGGTGGCAGATTTTACGTTTACTCGTAACCACCCACTAGTGGAGGTGTTGTCAATTTAGACAGCTCATCTCTGTTTAGCTTTTTATTTTTGCTCTGTGTGAACTACAATAAAACTGCATAGCTGAATCTGTGCTTATGCATTTGTCCAATCACGTTTCCTGACTCATCGATTCATGTGTTCTTTTACTAAATGGTAACTTACTAACTTACATTGACTCTGAGTGACATATGGGAATGTGGTGAATGAGTTTAGATTACACGTACCGCTATTTTAGCGGAGCTTTAGAATTTTTTCTGAGCTATTTATAAATAAAAAATATGTGCTGAAATCCCTGTCTATAATTTATAGCAATCTAATTGCGGTTGCTGTACTATCTCCCTCCTTTATATTAAATATATAAACTAAATTAACCTATTAACCCCTAAACCTAACAACCCCTTAACTTTACATTAAATATTAACTCATCCCTATCTTATAATAAATTTAAACTTACCTTTAGATTTAAATTAAACTTTTTTAAACTAATAATTAATCTACCCTAACTGTTATACTAAAATTACAATAAACTATATTAAACTAATAATTAATCTACCCTAACTGTTATACTAAAATTACATTAAACTACAAATTAAATAAAATATATTATATATTTAAACACATAACCCTACTCAAATAATTTAAATCTACAATAAAAAATTACAAAGTTACAAAAAACTAACAACTAAGTTACAAAAAATAACAAACACTAAGGCCTAGATTTAGAGTTCGGCGGTAGCCGTCAAAACCAGCGTTAGAGGCTCCTAACGCTGGTTTTGGGCGCCCGCTGGTATTTGGAGTCAGTGATTAAAGGGTCTAACGCTCACTTTTCAGCCGCGACTTTTCCATACCGCAGATCCCCCTACGCCATTTGCGTAGCCTATCTTTTCAATGGGATCTTCCTAACGCCGGTATTTAGAGTCGTTTCTGCAGTGAGCGTTAGAGCTCTAACGACAAGATTCCAGCCGCCTGAAAATAGCAGGAGTTAAGAGCTTTCTGGCTAACGCCGGTTTATAAAGCTCTTAACTACTGTACCCTAAAGTACACTAACACCCATAAACTACCTATGTACCCCTAAACCGAGGTCCCCCCACATCGCCGCCACTCGATTAAAATTTTTAACCCCTAATCTGCCGACCGCCACCTACGTTATACTTATGTACCCCTAATCTGCTGCCCCTAACACCGCCGACCCCTGTATTATATCTATTAACCCCTAACTTGCCCCCCACAACGTCGCCGCAAGCTACTTAAAATAATTAACCCCTAATCTTCCGACCGCAAATCGCCGCCACCTACGTTATCCCTATGTACCCCTAATCTGCTACCCCTAACATCGCCGACCCCTATGTTATATTTATTAACCCCTAATCTGCCCCCCTCAACGTCGCCGACACCTACCTACACTTATTAACCCCTAATCTGCCGAGCGGACCTGAGCGCTACTATAATAAAGTTATTAACCCCTAATCCGCCTCACTAACCCTATCATAAATAGTATTAACCCCTAATCTGCCCTCCCTAACATCGCCGACACCTACCTTCAATTATTAACCCCTAATCTGCCGACCGGAGCTCACCGCTATTCTAATAAATGTATTAACCCCTAAAGCTAAGTCTAACCCTAACACTAACACCCCCCTAAGTTAAATATAATTTTTATCTAACGAAATAAATTAACTCTTATTAAATAAATAATTCCTATTTAAAGCTAAATACTTACCTGTAAAATACATCCTAATATAGCTACAATATAAATTATAATTATATTATAGCTATTTTAGGATTAATATTTATTTTACAGGCAACTTTGTAATTATTTTAACCAGGTACAATAGCTATTAAATAGTTAAGAACTATTTAATAGTTACCTAGTTAAAATAATTACAAATTTACCTGTAAAATAAATCCTAACCTAAGATATAATTAAACCTAACACTACCCTATCAATAAAATAATTAAATAAACTACCTACAATTACCTACAATTAACCTAACACTACACTATCAATAAATTAATTAAACACAATTGCTACAAATAAATAAAATTAAATAAACTATCTAAAGTACAAAAAATAAAAAAGAACTAAGTTACAGAAAATAATAAAATATTTACAAACATAAGAAAAATATTACAACAATTTTAAACTAATTACACCTACTCTAAGCCCCCTAATAAAATAACAAAGCCCCCCAAAATAAAAAATTCCCTACCCTATTCTAAAATACAAATATTACAAGCTCTTTTACCTTACCAGCCCTGAACAGGGCCCTTTGCGGGGCATGCCCCAAGAATTTCAGCTCTTTTGCCTGTAAAAAAAAACATACAATACCCCCCCCCCCAACATTACAACCCACCACCCACATACCCCTAATCTAACCCAAACCCCCCTTAAATAAACCTAACACTACCCCCCGGATGATCTTCCTACCTTGTCTTCACCATGCCAGGTTCACCGATCCGTCCTGGCTCCAAGATCTTCATCCAACCCAAGCGGGGGCTAGACATCCACTGAAGAAGTCCAGAAGAGGGTCCAAAGTCTTCCTCCTATCCGGCAAGAAGAGGACATCCGGACCGGCAAACATCTTCTCCAAGCGGCATCTTCTATCTTCTTCCATCCGATGACGACCGGCTCCATCTTGAAGACCTCCAGCGCGGATCCATCCTCTTCTTCCGACGACTAGACGACGAATGACGGTTCCTTTAAGGGACGTCATCCAAGATGGCGTCCCTCGAATTCCGATTGGCTGATAGGATTCTATCAGCCAATCGGAATTAAGGTAGGAATTTTCTGATTGGCTGATGGAATCAGCCAATCAGAATATAGTTCAATCCGATTGGCTGATCCAATCAGCCAATCAGATTGAGCTCGCATTGTATTGGCTGATCGGAACAGCCAATAGAATGCGAGCTCAATCTGATTGGCTGATTGGATCAGCCAATCGGATTGAACTATATTCTGATTGGCTGATTCCATCAGCCAATCAGAAAATTCCTACCTTAATTCCGATTGGCTGATAGAATCCTATCAGCCAATCGGAATTCGAGGGACGCCATCTTGGATGACGTCCCTTAAAGGAACCGTCATTCGTCGTCTAGTCGTCGGAAGAAGAGGATGGATCCGCGCTGGAGGTCTTCAAGATGGAGCCGGTCGTCATCGGATGGAAGAAGATAGAAGATGCCGCTTGGAGAAGATGTTTGCCGGTCCGGATGTCCTCTTCTTGCCGGATAGGAGGAAGACTTTGGACCCTCTTCTGGACTTCTTCAGTGGATGTCTAGCCCCCGCTTGGGTTGGATGAAGATCTTGGAGCCAGGACGGATCGGTGAACCTGGCATGGTGAAGACAAGGTAGGAAGATCATCAGGGGGGTAGTGTTAGGTTTATTTAAGGGGGGTTTGGGTTAGATTAGGGGTATGTGGGTGGTGGGTTGTAATGTTGGGGGGGGGGTATTGTATGTTTTTTTTTACAGGCAAAAGAGCTGAAATTCTTGGGGCATGCCCCGCAAAGGGCCCTGTTCAGGGCTGGTAAGGTAAAAGAGCTTGTAATATTTGTATTTTAGAATAGGGTAGGGAATTTTTTATTTTGGGGGGCTTTGTTATTTTATTAGGGGGCTTAGAGTAGGTGTAATTAGTTTAAAATTGTTGTAATATTTTTCTTATGTTTGTAAATATTTTATTATTTTCTGTAACTTAGTTCTTTTTTATTTTTTGTACTTTAGATAGTTTATTTAATTTTATTTATTTGTAGCAATTGTGTTTAATTAATTTATTGATAGTGTAGTGTTAGGTTAATTGTAGGTAATTGTAGGTAGTTTATTTAATTATTTTATTGATAGGGTAGTGTTAGGTTTAATTATATCTTAGGTTAGGATTTATTTTACAGGTAAATTTGTTATTATTTTAACTAGGTAACTATTAAATAGTTCTTAACTATTTAATAGCTATTGTACCTGGTTAAAATAATTACAAAGTTGCCTGTAAAATAAATATTAATCCTAAAATAGCTATAATATAATTATAATTTATATTGTAGCTATATTAGGATTTATTTTACAGGTAAGTATTTAGCTTTAAATAGGAATCATTTATTTAATAAGAGTTAATTTATTTCGTTAGATAAAAATTATATTTAACTTAGGGGGGTGTTAGTGTTAGGGTTAGACTTAGCTTTAGGGGTTAATACATTTATTAGAATAGCGGTGAGCTCCGGTCGGCAGATTAGGGGTTAATAATTGAAGTTAGGTGTCGGCGATGTTAGGGAGGGCAGATTAGGGGTTAATACTATTTATGATAGGGTTAGTGAGGCGGATTAGGGGTTAATAACTTTATTATAGTAGCGCTCAGGTCCGCTCGGCAGATTAGGGGTTAATAAGTGTAGGCAGGTGTCGGCGACGTTGTGGGGGGCAGATTAGGGGTTAATAAATATAACATAGGGGTCGGCGATGTTAGGGCAGCAGATTAGGGGTACATAGGGATAACGTAGGTGGCGGCGGTTTACGGAGCGGCAGATTAGGGGTTAAAAGTGTAATGCAGGGGTCAGCGATAGCGGGGGCGGCAGATTAGGGGTTAATAAGTGTAAGGTTAGGGGTGTTTAGACTCGGGGTACATGTTAGAGTGTTAGGTGCAGACGTAGGAAGTGTTTCCCCATAGGAAACAATGGGGCTGCGTTAAGAGCTGAACGCTGCTTTTTTGCAGGTGTTAGGTTTTTTTTCAGCTCAAACTGCCCCATTGTTTCCTATGGGAGAATCGTGCACGAGCACGTTTTTGATGCCGGCCGCGTCCGTAAGCAACTCTGGTATCGAGAGTTGCATTTGCGGTAAATATGCTCTACGCTCCTTTTTTGGAGCCTAACGCAGCATTTGTTTGAACTCTCGATACCAGAGTTAAATTTATGGTGCGGCCAGAAAAAAACCCGCGGAGCGTTAACAGCCCTTTTACCGCCGAACTCCAAATCTAGGCCTAAGTTACAAAAAAACCCCCACTAAGTTACACAAAATAAATGATCAAATATTTTAACTAAATACACCTAATCTAAGAGCCCTATAAACCCCCCCCCCCCCAAATAAAAAAAACCCTAACCTACAATAAACTACCAATGGCCCTTAAAAGGGCCTTTTGCAGGGCATTGCCCCAAAGAAATCAGCTCTTTTACCTGTAAATAAAAAATACAAATACCCCCCAACAGTAAAACCCACCACCCACACAACCAACCCCCCCCAAATAAAATTCTATCTAAAAAACCTAAGCTCCCCATTGCCCTGAAAAGGGCATTTGTATGGGGATTGCCCTTAAAAGGGCATTTAGCTCTATTGCTGCCCAAACCCTAACCTAAAAATAAAACCCACCCAATAAACCCTTAAAAAAATCCTAGCACTAACCCCCGAAGATCCACTTACAGTTTCTGAAGAGCCAACATCCATCCTCAACGAAGTGGCAGAAGTCCTCATCGAAGGCGGCAGAAGTCTTCATCCAAGTGGCCGAAGTCTTCATCCAAGCCCGCAGAAGTCTTCACCCAGACGGCATCTTCTATCTTCATCCATCAGGCACGGAGCGGCTCCATCTTCAAGACATCTGAAGCGGAGCATCCTATTCTTACGGCGTCTTCTTCGGAATGAAGGTTCCTTTAAATGACGTCATCCAAGATGGCGTCCCTTAGATTCCAATTGGCTGAACAAATCCTATTGGCTGTTGCAATCAGTCAATAGGATTGAGCTTTCATCCTATTGGCTGAGCTAATCAGCCACTAGGATTGAACTTGCATTCTATTGGCTATTCCAATCAGCCAATAGAATGCTAGCTCAATCCTATTGGCTGATTGCAACAGCCAATAGGATTTTTTCAACCTTAATTCTGATTGGCTGATAGAATTCTACCAGCCAATCGGAATCTAAGGGACGCCATCTTGGATGACGTTATTTAAAGGAACCTTCATTCCGAAGAAGATGTCGTTAGAAGAGGATGCTCCGCGTCGGATGTCTTGAAGATGGAGCCGCTCCGCGCCGGATGGATGAAGATAGAAGATGCCGTCTGGGTGAAGACTTCTGCGGGCTTGGATGAAGACTTCGGCCGCTTGGATGAAGACTTCTGCCGGCTTCGATGAGGACTTCTGCCGCTTCGTTGAGGATGGATGTCGGCTCTTCAGAAACTGTAAGTGGATCTTCGGGGGTTAGTGTTAGGTTTGTTTAAGGGTTTATTGGGTGGGTTTTATTTTTAGGTTAGGGTTTGGGCAGCAATAGAGCTAAGTGCCCTTTTAAGGGCAATGCCCATACAAATGCCCTTTTCAGGGCAATGGAGAGCTTAGGTTTTTTAGATAGAATTTTATTTGGGGGGGGGTTGGTTGTGTGGGTGGTGGGTTTTACTGTTGGGGGGGTATTTGTATTTTTTATTTACAGGTAAAAGAGCTGATTTCTTTGGGGCAATGCCCCGCAAAAGGCCCTTTTTAGGGCGATTGGTAGTACCTGGTTTTCAATCCGCCGCCATATTAATCAATGGGAGTCTGAAAGCAGCGAAAACTCATGTTCGCTGCTGCCCGATATCCCATTGATTCCTAAGGTAACGTTTACACCTAACACCCTAACATGTACCCCGAGTCTAAACACCCCTAATCTGCTGCCCCCTACACCGCCGCCACCTACATTATACTTATTAACCCCTAATCTGCCGCCCCCTACACCACCGCCACCTACATTATACTTATTAACCCCTAATCTGCCGCGCCCTACACCGCCGCCACCTACATTATACTTATTAAACCCTAATCTGCTGCCCCGACACCGCCTCCACCTACATAAAGTTATTAACCCCTATTCTGCCGCTCACGGAGCACACCGCAACTAAATTAACCCCTAAACCCCTGGCCTCCGGCTCCCACATCACTACCACTTACTAAACCCATTAACCCCTAAACTGCCAGCCCCCCACATCACCATAAACTAAATTAACCTATTAACCCCTAAACCTAACAACCCCTTAACTTTACATTAAATATTAACTCATCCCTATCTTATAATAAATTTAAACTTACCTTTAGATTTAAATTAAACTTTTTTAAACTAATAATTAATCTACCCTAACTGTTATACTAAAATTACATTAAACTACAAATTAAATAAAATATATTATATATTTAAACACATAACCCTACTCAAATAATTTAAATCTACAATAAAAAATTCCAAAGTTACAAAAAACTAACAACTAAGTTACAAAAAATAACAAACACTAAGTACAAAAAACCCCCCCACTAAGTTACACAAAATAAAAAATAAATGATCAAATATTTAAACTAAATACACCTAATCTAAGAGCCCTATAAAAAAAGCACCCCCCCAAATAAAAAAACCCCTAACCTACAATAAACTACCAATGGCCCTTAAAAGGGCCTTTTGCGGGGCATTGCCCCAAAGAAATCAGCTCTTTTACCTGTAAATAAAAAATACAAATACCCCCCAACAGTAAAACCCACCACCCACACAACCAACCCCCCCAAATAAAATTCTATCTAAAAAACCTAAGCTCCCCATTGCCCTGAAAAGGGCATTTGTATGGGGATTGCCCTTAAAAGGGCATTTAGCTCTATTGATGCCCAAACCCTAACCTAAAAATAAAACCCACCCAATAAACCCTTAAAAAATCCTAACACTAACCCCCGAAGATCCACTTACAGTTTCTGAAGAGCCGACATCCATCCTCAACGAAGTGGCAGAAGTCCTCATCGAAGCCGGCAGAAGTCTTCATCCAAGTGGCCGAAGTCTTCATCCAAGCCCGCAGAAGTCTTCACCCAGACGGCATCTTCTATCTTCATCCATCCAGCACGGAGCGGCTCCATCTTCAAGACATCTGAAGCGGAGCATCCTCTTCTTACGGCGTCTTCTTCGGAATGAAGGTTCCTTTAAATGACGTCATCCAAGATGGCGTCCCTTAGATTCCAATTGGCTGATAGAATTCTATCAGCCAATCGGAATTATGGTTGAAAAAACCCTATTGGACACACCATACACACACATAAACACCAATGGGTAAAACAGAAACACTAACCCCTGTAGTCATGTCACACTCACATTATATCAGTACAGGCAGTGGTAGGTTAACGTTTTTATTAAAAAAAAATTATAAAAAAAAATTATATAAAAAAAAAAATTATAAAAAAATAAATAAAAAAATATATTTTTTTTTAAAGCTGGGCCCCCACTCTCAGGGGCCCAGTCGCACCTGCGACCTCTGCACCCCCTGTAGTTTCGCCCCTGGATGTTAGGTGATGTCAGGCGAGCGTATTGGTGCCGTCGAATGCAAGTAAGTTGACAGCTTGATAAGTAGGTCTCTATTTGTTAAAAACTAAAATAAAACAAAAGGTTCCTTTACAGTATACACAAAATAAACATTTCTATTTATCAATCTGGGGGCCAATCAGGAACCATTGGCCTTTTATATTGCATCCATATAAAGCTTGCTTTTTAGCTAAATAGAAAGCTGAGCTGTGCAGTCTACAGAACACAACATTCTGTGCACGTGCAAATAATGCCACATTGTGTGCTTGTATGTGTGTACTACAAACCTGATTACGGAACTTTGGAGTTGTCTTTTTTCATTAATAGTGCTCTATTTAACTGTTTTAATACTTAAAGGGACAGTCTAGTCAAAATAAAAAGTTCAAGATTCAGATAGGGAATGCAATTTGAAAACAACTTTCCAATTTACTTTTATCATTACATTTGCTTTGTTCCTCTAGTATTCTTTGTTGAAAGCTAAACCTAGGTAGGCTCATATGCTAATTTCTAAGCCCTGCATTTTGACAGTTTTTCACAGCTAGACGGTGCTAGTCCATGTGTGCCATATAGATAACATTGTGCTCACTCCTGGGGTCCATTACATATGCAGCGTCGCCCGCAAAATCCTCCGCCGCCGGATTTTACGTGATTTTGGTATTACATATACGGCGTAGCATACAAGTTACGCGCGTATATTTCACCCTTCGGCCGTATTTTTTTTACCTATAGAATAACATAGAACAGCCGCGCAATTTGGTATCCAATATACAGCGTAAGGACTTACGCGCGCAGAATTCAGAAAATCTACTCCATTCTCATCTCGCCACAAATTGCAGGCGCAGTAACCCTTGCACTGACTAAAAAAGCAACGTAACTCCCTGAAGGCCTAACAAACGCATGCGCAATCACATACATATCAGCCGCAGTTAAACATCTTCTAAGCATTTATTATTCCTGCCCCTGCAAGTGTGTCAAACCAATCCCAAACAGCACAACCTCTCACCTGCAGCCTTAAAACACCTGGCAATGCACACCCTCGTTAGCCACCATGTGTCCCCTGTTTTATCTACAATACCTAGAGAGACAGCATCGTGGGGGACAAGGGGTGCTGGAAGCCCTACAAGCCCCTGTTGTGGAAGATATACCTGCTGCTGCTGTGGAGGATATACCTGCCGCTGATATAGTTGCTGCTGAGGTCCCTGATCATGGTGCTGTAGCCGTCCCTGCTTCTCCTGCTGCTGTCCCTGTTCCTGGTGCTGCCCCTGCTGCTGTTGTTGCTGCAGCTGGTCATAGGCTAGCAGGGCATATAAGACATCGGCATCAGCAGAGGGGAAGAGCAAGGGCACCAAGGATACACAGAGTTAGGGTCACCCTGTTTGGGTTTGGGATGACAGAAGGGGAGGTCAGGGGAAAAGTATCGCTTGACTTCTGCAAGCCTCATTGACCTATATGATGTCTTGAAGGATGATATTGACCCTCAAGCGAATAGGAACCGAGCTCTGACTGGTATGCAGAAGCTGTTGTGTGTTGTGCACTTCCTGGCATCCAGCTCATTCCAGTTAACCGAGGGCCTTGTGTCTGGCCTAGCGCAGTCCACCTTCTCCAGGCTCCTAGGGGAGGTTTTGACTGCTCTAGATAACCAGACACAGCGATACATTCATTTCCCCCGTACCCCCAGGAATGGAACAGTCTTAAACAAGGCTTCTATCGACGGGGGGGGGGGGGGGGTATTCCCAATGTCATGGGGGCAATTGATTGCACACATGTGCGTATCGTGGCCCCACATGAGGAGCCATTCCTCTATATTAACAGGAAAGGGTTTTACTCCTTGAATTGCCAGATGGTCTGTGATACCACTATGAAATTCACATATGTGTATGCAGGCTTTCCAGGGAGTGCCCATGATTCCTACATCCTGTGCCAGACCTCCTTATTCTCTCGGGAGGTTGGCTGCTTGGTGAGTACCTTCATTCTGTCTGTATTTTTCTACTAAAGGGACACTAAACACAAAATAATTATGTCATATTTCAGATAGAGAATAGAATGTTAACCAATATTACAATTATCTAACTTGATTCATTCTTTAGATATCCTTTGTTGAAGAAATAGCAATGCACATAGATGAGCCAATCACATGAGGCATCTATGTGCAGCCACCAATCAGCAGCTACTGAGCATATCTAATATGTTTGTCAGCAAATGATATCAAGAGAATGGAGCAAATTACATAATAGAAGTAAATTATAAAGTTGAATAAAATTGCAGGTTCTTTCTAACTCACGAAAGAAGAAATGTGTCTTTCATTTTCCTTTAAAGGGACAGTATACTATAAATAGTTTTTCACTTAGGAAACTTTCTTAAAATGGCATGTTCTATCTGAATCATGAAAAATAGAATTTTGTCTAGACTAATCCTGGCATAAAATTATATTGCTTACAATGCACCAATTTAATGTTTTTGAAAAATATATCTTTTAAATTAAATCCATGTTATGTCCCTTTAAGCACATGATGAACCTGTAGTAATCAGAATACATATGTTACATTACAGGTGACGCAGACCATGGCTGTTAACCCCCTTGGCACACCCCCTTACAGAGCCACAACTCAGGTACCAGGAGGCTCACATACGTACCCGAAATGTAATAGAAAGGAGCTGTGGCCTACTCAAAACCAGATTCAGGTGTCTGGATTTGACAGGTGGAGCTTTACAGTATAACCCCAACAAAGTGTGTTCCATTGTCAATGCATGTTGTATTCTACATAACATTGCTGTGGACACACGTATATTGGGGGACATAGAACCAGACCAAGATCAGCAGCTGGTTCCTGTACCTGAGGATGTGGACAGGGGGACACTGAGGGGGAATGAAGTGAGGGACTTTGTCATCTGTGAATACTTCACCTGTAAGCTACTTGTTCATAAGTACAGTAAATCGTAACAATCACATGTATTATGATGTTTGACTGTACCTCACCAACCATTGCATGTGTACAGTATATATCATGTCTTGCAGAATTACATACTGCGGATTTCCACTGCATGTAAGTGAAACTACTACATTCCACCCCCCTTCCCTTAACCACCCTAATTACTGAAAATGTCTTATTTGTTTAATTCATGTTTAGGTCACTGATTTATTGACTATCATTATTAAGAAGAATGAAAATGGATGTTTATACCTTATGTTCATACCTTCTGTAAATACATTATTATTTATATATATATATACTCATGTGTCAATTTATATTGGATGTGAGAAACCTTGATTTACATCTTATAAGTGAATATTACTATATGTACCCTTCATACACAACTATGTGATGAGGGTTATAGAACATGAAAATGTCATAAACATGATAATCTCACCTGTTTTGTTTGGCTATTTCAACACAGGTCATATTATCATGTTTTAACAATATTAGTGTAAAAAACACACATCACATTGATATGTATGACAATTACATGGTAAACAACAAAGGACAATGTTTATGTTGAACTATAATATTATTTATTTTTCTTGGGCTTTTTGGATGAGGGAGCTGAGGTGCCTGTAGTGGATTGCCTTGTTCTCTTTGTTCTAGAAGATTCTGGTGTTTCTGCTGGTGTGCTGGCAACAGATGATAGGCTGGAGGTAGTGTCCTGCTGGTGTTTAAAGTGCTCAACCAACACACCAAGAGTTGATTTTGTTCTCTCCATCTATTGTCCATCTGCATCTGCATATCAGGCAGAATTCGCATCATCTGTGACTGGTTTTGAACACTTCCACTTAATGATGCTGCCATGTTCCTCTGCAGCTCTATGCTTAAACTATAAACTATATAAGTTTGTATAACCTCTCTTGGCTCATGAAGAACCTCTCTTGGCTCCTGAAGAACCCCTCTTGGCTCCTGAAGAACCCGACTTGGCTCCTGAAGAACCTCTCTTGGCCTCTTTATATGCTCTTGGTGCTTGTTATGAGCCTCCTCTGGAGTGCAATGTATTCCTCACCCAGGGGAGAATACAATGCATCCACAGGCTCTTGAGCAGCAGGGCTTCTAGTTGCTTGAGGTGCAGAGTCACCTGCATCTGCTGGTTCTGGTGGGGCAGGTTCAGCTGCATCTGCTTGTTCTGGTGAGGCAGGTTCAGCTGGATCTGCTGGTTCTGGTGGGGCAGGTTCAGCTGCATCTGATGTTTCTGGTGGGGCAGGTTCAGCTGCATCTGATGTTTCTGGTGGGACAGGTTCAGCTGCATCTGCTGGTACTTGAGTAGTTTCTGCTATATTTTCATCTGCATATGGTGGAGCTCGCCCAAGTGATGAGGATGGTGGAGCTCGCCCAAGTGATGAGGATGGTGGAACTCACCCAAGTTATGAGGATGGTGGAACTCGCCCAAGTGATGAAGATGGTGGAGCTCTCTTGGTTGATTGATAGTCCCATTGATGACCAGTGTGTGACCACTCAGCCTGTCCAATTGGCACTTCTTGTGACATAGTCTGTGGGTAAAAGCCATGACTGCCATGAGATTGTGTTGGGGGGGGGGGTAAATACATGGACCCTTTGTGGCTGTCTTGGTTCCCCCTCAAAGCCAAAAGAAGAAATTCCTCTGGCCAGGAATCTTGCCAGGGGTCATATGGCAATGGTGGTGGCATCACTCCCGGGTCCTCAACTGAAGCCATCCAACCATGCTGATGCCTAGGAGCATACTGTTTGTGTGGTTGCCTGAAGACTGGTGGTGGTGGCGGCATTGCTGTTTGTATCCTCGTGACAGGAGGTTCTGTGGAGGAGTCAAATGATGAGAGGGATTAGTACAGTCAGATATATGTCCATGTGGGCATACAATGTACATTGATACATGCTAGGGCCTATACTGATTGTCATGTCAAACTCTATAACATGCATGTGCACATTGTGATTTGTTCTATGAGGGATTTGAATATGCGCAGTATACAGGTATGTGTTTCATACAATAGTTATGTGTACATGTCAATGATGGAAAAAATGTGTTCTTTGTTCTTTAAGTGACACTATGGTCACACAATTTACTTTAGCCTGATGTAGGCACAGAACCTGCTTTATTGAGCTAAAAGTATTGTGATGGCTATAGTGTCCATTTACTGAAAACTCTACATGTGGATTGTGGCCTGTGTTACTCTGAGACATTTTAGTATTGCACTGTTCAACCTCATATCATGAATTGCATTGTGTTAAGGTTCAGTAATGTCAAGTATAATTGTAGATGTTTTTGTTAGTAGGCCAAATACCATGCTCCTCATTGTGTACATGAATGTGTGATATTAAAGGATGTTATATCTCAAATACATATAATACTGGTGTGTGTGATGTTACTCACCAGCATGATGTGCTGTGGTTGCAGCCCCTGAGTCACGAGCCCCTGGAAGTCCACGGACTGCTGTGATATTCAGGGACCTGCGTATCATCTCCTGCCAGGTGTTATACTCTATGTCCAGGGATGGACCACCGCCTGTTCCCTTCTGGTGCATAGCTTCCTGCCCCATCTTTTCTTTGACCTGCCTCTTGCAGTCATTCCAGCATTTTTTAAGGCCCTCAACAGTCCTCCTCTGCGGGGCCACACTGTTGACGGCATCCTCTACCGCCAACCATGCCATTTTTCTCTGTTTGGCAATGCCTTTGCCCTTCTCCTGCCTGAAGAGGGCACTGTAATTGTCCATGATGGCCTGGACAAGGGCAACATTTTCAGCAAATGAAAAGGTTGGGACATCTCAGCCTCTCATCCTCCATGGACACTTGGCTTCCTCCCTGTGTTGTCCCTGGTGTGGGTTCCTCCCTATCCTCTCCCTCATCCCCCCTTCTGTCCCCATGTGCACCCTCTGTCCCTCTCCTAGATTTACCTGCTCTCTGGGGCTCTTGGGCATCTCCCCTCCCATCATCCCTTCTGGCTCTCCCTCTCCCCACTCCACTTACTCCCTGACGGGGGGCCCACTACTCCACCTGTCCTCTCCTATACTCCTCTCCGTGCCACTTCTCTCCCCTCCTCCCCTCCTCCCTACCTCTCCCTACCATCGTCACACTAAATCACACTACACACACTCACACTCACTCCCAGTTCAATCACACACAATCACAACCAAACACTCAGCCTATCACACTGTAAAATTCAAATAAAAATAAAATGTGTGAGGTGTTAGAAAAAAAAGTGTGGTGTATTTGTATATTTATGTATGCAAAATGTTTGCAATATGTAAAAATATGTGTAAGTGTACAAGCTTAATCAAACAACAATGCGGCCTAACTAACTCCTCTGTTTGCGCCTCTCTCTCTACTCTGACTAATCCTCCACTTCAGTGTAGTGTGCTGTAGCTCAACGAACAATCCAAACAGACTGAAGAAAATGGCGGCTACGCATGGGTTTATATATGAATTTTGAATAGCATAATTAAGTGTTGCATTTTATTTGAAATCGCGGTTCATTGTTATGAGTGTTAGCCTAATTTGCATAAAACTACTCTTTATTGACACTTTCCGTGGACAAAATACTGGCGTAAGTTACTTACGACGACTGAAATGTGTATTTGCGCACATTTCAGAAGATCGTCAGTTTGTCATACTTACGCCAGTTTAGCATCTAACGGCGCAGTATATGTAATACCCTGATGTGCGAGGTGAAATTACGGGCAGCGCAGGTTTCCACGCTTGCGCTGAAACCTGCGCCGTATATATAATCTCGCCCCTGTGGAGTTATTTATGAGTGAGCACCGACTGGCTAAAATGCAAGTCTGTCAAAGAACTGAAATAAGGGGGCAGTCTGCAGAGGCTTAGTTATAAGGTAATCACAGAGAGTCAAAATGTATATTAATATAACCATGTTGGTTATGCAAAACTGGGGAATGGGTAATAAAGGGATTTTCTATCTTTTTACAATAACAATTCTAGAGTAGACTGTCCCTTTAAAATGACCTTCATGTCCCCTTTAAGGTCTATAAATGTTGTTTGCCAATATCAGCCTGCTTGATAGCACCAGCCCAGGTCATATTAATCTGCTTGGTGGAATGTGCAGTTTACTTTACTTAAGTAGTAAATATTTAAAATTGTAGGATCATGCTGCATGTGCAATTTGAAATGTTTGCTACAGAAACCAAGTGTGATGCTTAACATGATATTTTTCCACGAACATACGGAAACTTACGGCTAGATTACAAGTTTTTCATTTGAGCTGTGTGGTGCTAACGAGCAGTTTTCCCTCACCGCTCACTTACATGCAGCGCTGGTATTACGAGTTTTTAGAAACCCGTTGTTAAAAGGCAAGAAGTGAGCATTGAGCAAAATTTTGCTCATTACCGCACCCCAATACCAGCGCTGCTTAAGTCAGCGGTGAGCTGGTCGTACGTGCCCATGCACGATTTCCCCATAGGAATCAACGGGGAGAGCCGGATGAGAAAAAGTCTAACACCTGCAAAAAAGCAGTGTAAAACTCCTTAACGCAGCCCCATTGATTCCTATGGGGAAACAAAAGTTATGTCTACACCTAACACCCTAACATGAACCCCTAGTCTAAACACCCCTAATCTTACATTTATTAACCCTAATCTGCCGCCCCCGACATCTGCATTATATTTATTAACCCCTAATCTGCCGCTCCGGACACTGCCACCACCTACATTATATTTATAAACCCCTAATCTGCTGCCCCCAACATCGCCGACACCTACATTATGTTTATTAACCCCTAATCTACCGTCCCTAACATCGACGCCACCTACCTACATTTATTAACCCCTAATCTGCTGCCCCCAATGTCGCTGCCACTATATTAAAGTTATTAACCCCTAAATCTAAGTCTAACCCTAACCCTAACACCCCCTAACTTAAATATAATTTAAATAAGTCTAAATAAAATTCCTATCATTAACTAAATTATTCCTATTTAAAACTAAATACTTACCTATAAAATAAACCCTAAGCTAGCAACAATATAACTAATAGTTACATTGTATCTAGCTTAGGGTTTATTTTTATTTTACAGGCAAGTTTGTATTTATTTTAACTAGGTAGAATAGTTATTAAATAGTTATTAACTATTTACTAACTACCTAGCTAAAATAAATACAAAAGTACCTGTAAAATAAAACCTAACCTAAGTTACACTAACACCTAACACTACACTATAATTAAATAAATTAACTAAATTAACAACAATTTAATCAATTAAAATAAATTAGCTAAAGTACAATAAAAAACAAACACTAAATTACAGAAAATAATAAACAAATTACAAGATATTTAAACTAATTACACCTAATCTAATAGCCCTATCAAAATAAAAAAAGCCCCCCCCCCCCCCAAAAAAAAAAAAACCTAGCCTAAACTAAACTACCAATAGTCCTAAAAAGGGCCTTTTGCGGGGCATTGCTCCAAAGTAATCAGTTCTTTTACCTAAAAAAAAAACATACAATGCCCATCCAAATGCTCTTTTCAGGGCAATGGGGAGCTTAGGTTTTTTTAGTTAGTATTTTATTTGGGGGGTTGGGTGTGTGGGTGGTGGGTTTTACTGTTGGGGGGGTTGTTTGAATTTCTTTTCAGGAAAAAGAGATGATTACTTTGGGGCAATGCCCCGCAAAAGGCCCTTTTAAGGGCTATTGGTAGTTTAGTTTAGGCTAGGGTTTTTTTTTATTTTGGGGGGCTTTTTTATTTTGATAGGGCTATTAGGTGTAATTAGTTTAAATATCTTGTAATTTGTTTATTATTTTCTGTAATTTAGTGTTGTTTTTTTGTACTTTAGCTAATTTATTTTAATTGATTTAATTGTTGTTAATTTAGTTAATTTAGTTAATTATAGTGTAGTGTTAGGTGTTAGTGTAACTTAGGTTAGGTTTTATTTTACAGGTACTTTTGTATTTATTTTAGCTAGGTAGTTATGAAATAGTTAATAACTATTTAATAACTATTCTACCTAGTTAAAATAAATACAAACTTGCCTGTAAAATAAAAATAAACCCTAAGCTAGCTACAATGTAACTATTAGTTATATTGTAGCTAGCTTAGGGTTTATTTTATAGGTAAGTATTTAGTTTTAAATAGGAATAATTTAGTTAATGATAGGAATTTTATTTAGACTTATTTAAATTATATTTAAGTGAGGGGGTGTTAGGGTTAGACTTAGGTTTAGGGGTTAATAAATGTAGGTAGGTGGTGTCGATGTTAGGGATGGCAGATTAGGGGTTAATAATATTTAACTAATGTTTGCGAGGTGGGAGTGCGGCGGTTTAGGGGTTAATATGTTTATTATAGTGGCGGCGACATTGGGGGCAGCAGATTAGGGGTTAATAAATATAATGTAGGTGTCGGCGATGTTGGGGGCAGCAGATTAGGGGTTCATAAATATAAAAATTTTATTATAGTGTTTGCGATGCGGGAGGGCCTCAGTTTAGGGGTTAATAGGTAGTTTATGGGTGTTAGTGTACTTTTTAGCACTTTAGTTATGAGTTTTATGTTACGGCGTTGTACCATAAAACCCTTAACTACTGACTTTTAAATGCGTTAGGACTCTTGACAGGGTAGGGTGTACCGCTCAATTTTTGGCCTCCCAGGACAGACTTGTAATACCGGCGCTATGGAAGTCCGATAGAAAAAAGACTTTATGAAGATTACGTAAGTCGTTTTGCGGTAAGGCCAAAAATGTGTGCGGTGACCCTAAACCTGCAAGACTCGTAATAGCAGCTGGCGTAAAAAAGCAGCGTTAGGATCTCTTAACGCTGTTTTTTTACCCTAACGCACAACTCATAATCTAGCCGTTAGATTGTACTGGGTAAACAATTGGGCCTTCCCTATCTGGGATGTGCCATACAACATCTTAGTTATATATATATATATATATATATATATATATAGTCGTATGCAAAAGTTTAGGCACCCCTGACAATTTCCCTGATTTTTATTTATAAATTATTGGGTGTTTGGATCAACAATTTCATTTTGATCTATCAAACAACTGAAGGGGACACACCTCTAGATGCTTCCTATAGCCTGCAATGAGTGACTGGATTCTGAATGAAGGTATTTTGGACTATTCCTCCTTGCAAAACATCTCCAGTTCAGTTAGGTTTGATGGTTGCCGAGCTTAGACAGCCTGCTATCACCCCACCGATGATCAATGATATTCAGGTCTGGGGACTGGGATGGCCATTCCAGAACATTGTACTTGTTCCTCTGCATAAATGCCAGAGTAGATTTTGAGCAGTGTTTTTGGTCGTTGTCTTGTTGAAATATCCAGCCCCGGCTTAACTTCAACTTTGTGACTGATTCCTCAACATGATTCTCAAGTATCTGCTGATATTGAGTGGAATCCATGCAACCCTCAACTTTAACAAGATTCCCAGTACCGGCACTGGCTATACAGTCCCACAGCATGATGGAACATACACCAAATTTTACTGTGGGTAGCAAGTGTTTGTCTTGGAACACTGTGTTCTTTTGCCGCCATCCATAACACCCCCTTGTTATGACCAAATAACTCAATCTTTGTTTCATCAGTCCACAGCACCTTCTTCCAAAACGAAGCTGGCTTGTCCAAATGTGCATTTGCATACCTCAAGTGACTCTGTTTGTGGCGTGTGTGCAGAAAAGGCTTCTTCCGCATCACTCTCTCATACAGCTTCTCCTTGTGCAAAGTGTGCTGAATTGTTGAACAATGCACAGTTACACCATCTGCAGCAAGATGATGTTGTAGGTCTTTGGAGGTGGTCTGTGAGCTTTTTTTGACCGTTCTCACCATACTTTGCCTTTGCCTCTCCGATATTTTACTTGGCCTGCCACTTCTGGCCTTAGCAAAAACTGTGTCTGTGGTCTTCCATTTCCTCATTATGTTACTCACAGTGGACACTGACAGCTTAAATCTCTGACACTTTTTGTAGCCTTCACATAATGTTGAACAATCTTTGTTTTCAGGTCATTTGAGACTTGTTTTGAGGCCCCCATGTTGCCACTCTTTAGAGAAGAGTCAAAGAGAGCACCAACTTGCAATTGGCCACCTTAAATACCTTTTCTCATGATTGGATGCACCTGTCTATGAAGTTCAAGGCTTAATGGGCTCACCAAACCAATTTTGTGTTCCAATTATTCAGTGCTAGGTAGTTACAGGTATTCAAATCGACAAAATGACAAGGGTGCCCACATTTATGCACCTGTCTAATTTCGTTTGGATTTTGCACATTTTCTGTAAATCCAATAAACCTAATTTCACTACTGAAATATTACTGTGTCCTTCAGATATTTGATAGATCAAAATGAAATTGCTGATCCAAACACCCAATTTTTTATAAATGGAAATTGTCAGGGCTGCCTAAACTGTGTGTGTGTGTGTGTGTGTGTGTGTGTGTGTATAGATATATATATATACTGTACTGTTCATGGTTCTATCAAATTAATCATATACTTTGAAGTTGTTTACTTGATAATTAAACATTTTAAATTTCAGGTTTAGGCTGCATATACAGTCTGAATTTTTTCATACTAAAACCAAGTACATTCTTTAAAACACCATTTATATAATAGTTTGTGGCCCTCTGCCCCAACAATATTTATACCACTCCCTCCACTAGTACGGGTACTAAACTCAACGCTGCCAATGAGTGTCTAAAACTGCCCAGCATGAGCCGGCACTGTGCAATATTTTTATGTTGGTGCAGTTTATTTGCCTCTCTTGGAAAATTTTCTGTATACAGTTTTAGGCACTCTTGGCACTTTAAAATAGAACAAATACCTAAAAATAGGATACAGAATACTGTCAATTTATATTTACAGGTTTGAATTTAAATGTAATTGTTTTGCAGTCCGGTAGCCATCTGCTTCTAGGGACTTTGGTTTTAAATTGTACCAATTAAAATGTGTTAATCCATTCTGTGCCTTATACTGTGTTGCTATCTACTTGTAGATAATTGCCTTTCCTTACTATGCAGCTCACATTTCAGGACACCACGCTGATCCCTTGGAAGGGTGATCTACTGACAATTTAACCTCTTCACAATACTATTTGCTATGGAAGGATCCCCCCACTCAGTTATGACACTTATGCACTGAGTCTATGTTTAATGCTGGACAGGGTCATGCAGCATTGCATTTGTAGCAGAGTACTCAGGGATTTACTACCCACCAGGGTAAGCCCCAAGACAAACTCTATGGATCCCCTAATTCAAAGTCATATATTAACTCTGCAGTTTCACAACTGATGGCTGTCATACCTCCACCAGTAAAATGCAAAGACATGCAAATGGCAGAGGAGAACTCTTTGCAGGCCCTAGGCTCATCTGGGACATCCCTAAGAAGTGACCAATCTAGGTTCACTGTACAATCCAGGAATACAATGGAATCAGAATCCTCCTCTTCTGAAGACAATTATTCAGAAACCCAAGACCCCTGCTGGTGAAATAGCAGAAGAAATGTCAGGTTGATGCACATACAGGCTCTCTTGCGGAAAGTTTTTAAGAGCCTTGGAGGTTCAGGATCCTTCATCTACAAACAATCGGTTGAGTTCTTTGAGATTATTCCAAAAAAGCCATCAACCTTTTCCTGTACCTGATTTAGTTTCTGACCTAATCACTAAGGAATAGGACAAATCAGACATTCCATTTGTTCCTTCCACAAAAATTTAAGAACATGTTCCCTTTTTTCCTCTAAAAAAAAAAAAAATAGAGGTATGGAGGACTATTCTAATGCTGGATGGTGCTGTCCTCACTCTGGCTAGGCATACTACTATTTATTTAAATGACAGTATCTCTTTCAAAAATCCAATGGACAGACAGTTTGAAAGTCTTGCAGTGGACAGAGAGCTTGAAAACTGGCAGGCTATATGTTTCATCCAGCTGGCAGTGTAGCATATATTTCTGCAGCTACTGGAATCTGGTTTGACAATATTTCTGACTTTATTTCCCAAGAAGCTTCCTGAGAAGAAATTTAGGATTGCTCGAGGTTGGCCAAGTCTGCAAACAGTTTATTTTGTTATGTAGCTGCTAAAATGAATTAATGTGAAAAGTTTTGCTATGACCGTTCTGGCTAAAAGTGCTTTTTGGCTCAAGTCATAGGGGCCGAATTATCAAGATCAGAATGGAGCTTGATGCCCCTGTTTCCACGCTAGCCTTCAGACTCGCCGGAAACAGCAGTTAGTAAGACCGCTGCTCCATACCTGGTCCACTGCCTCTGAGGCTGCAGGCATCAATCCGCCCGATCCTATACAATTGAGCTGACTGACACCACCTGCTAGCGGCCAATTGGCCGCAAATCTGCAGGGGGTGGCATTGCACAAGCAGTTCACAAGAACTGCTTGTGCAATGATAAATGCCGACAGCGTATGGCAAAAATTCTTCTAGTAAAAGTTATCACTGTTTAAGTGTTAACATTTTTTTCTGCACGTGCATGTGAAGCATAGTTAGATATTATCACTGCATCCACTTTTTAAATAATGCAGCTGCTCAGATCATCACTGGGGCTTGTATCATGTCAGCAATTAACAAATTGAGTCATTACCAGATGGCACAAGCACCTTAGGCTCTCTGAGCAAGTGCTATGCTTAAAATGCTGGTGCACGGTGTATACTTAAATACACTTTTGAAACAGCTATAGCTTTTATTAGAAGCATTCTTGCTAATGCATGTATATTACAAATGTGCTTCTGTTCAATACCAAAATGCATCCATGTGGTTTCCAATTTTGGCTGGAATATCCCTTTAAATGGTTTTAAAAAGCAGAAAGATTTTGTTCGGACCTGGACTTGATGCTATTATTGCAACAGTCACTGCAGGAGCTTTCCTGCCACAGGATGAAATAAAGCTAAGCGCTTTTGCAATGATCCTCCTCCTCAATGTCTCAAAAGTCAGACACCTTTAAGTCCAGGTCAAAAAGTCTACACCCTCCTCCAAATCTGTATGAAGGTGCAGCACCCAATCCAGATGAAGTTCTGAGGGGGGGGGGGGTTGAATCTGTTTCAGGAAGCTTGAGAGAAGTCAGTTCATGACCCTTGGGTACTGAACATACTTTACTAGGGGTATTGCATAGACCTTCTGTCTCAAACCAGGGACATGCACTTATAGGAGGCAGGGGAGGCAGGGGAGGCAGTGCCAAAGTGTAATTAAATATAAATAAATAAAAATAAAAAAACATTTTCCCCCCATGTAACGCTATGGAGAGGTAGTGTACAGGACCGCTTCTCTCCATTCCACTTCATGGGTAATAGGAAAACCCGTGCTTAAGCACCACCTGTTTGCTGTCTATATATCAGCACAGGAAATTGGGACCAATAGGAGGCAGCCCTCTTTATGCCTCCTAGTGAGGGAGCCAATCAATAAGCAGCATTGACAGCGCGGTACTGGCGGGAAGGAGAGACTGCTGCCTCCTGTGAGTGACCTGTTAAGTTGACTTGGCTTGCGGTCATTGATTAACGATCATCATCGAGATCAGCTGCTGTCTGGCCCCTGTCCTACTGTACTGTAAGTAACTAAGACAGTGACAGTCAGCCCTGGATTAAAGATCACTGCCAGGGGACATCTGAAACTTCTGTTGAATCGCAGTGTATCTATGCAGCAGGGATTCTCTTAGGCCTAGATTTGGAGTTTTGCGTTAGAAGGGGTGCGTTAGCTACGCGTGCTTTTTCCCCCCGCACCTTTTAAATACCGCTGGTATTTAGAGTTCACAGAATGGCTGCGTTAGGCTCCAAAAAAGGAGCGTAGAGCATAATTTACAGCCACTGCAACTCTCAATACCAGCGGTGCTTACGGACGCGGCCAGCTTCAAAAACGTGCTCGTGCACGATTCCCCAATAGGAAACAATGGGGCAGTTTGAGCTGAAAAAAACCCTAACACCTGCAAAAAAGCAGCGTTCAGCTCCTAACGCGGCCCCATTGTTTCCTATGGGGAAACAGTTTCTAAGTCTGCACCTAACACCCTAACATGTACCCCGAGTCTAAACACCCCTAACCTTACACTTATTAACCCCTAATCTGCCGACCCCGCTATCGCTGACCCCTGCATTATATTATTAACCCCTAATCTGCCGCTCCGTACACCGCCACAAACTACATTATAGCTATGTACCCCTAATCTGCTGCCCCTAACACCGCCGACCCCTATATTATATTTATTAACCCCTAATCTGCCCCCCACAACGTCGCCGCCAGCTACCTACAATAATTAACCCCTAATCTGCCGACTGGACCTCACCGCTACTATAATAAAGTTATTAACCCCTAATCCGCCTCACTCCCGCCTCAATAACCCTATAAGAAATAGTATTAACCCCTAATCTGCCCTCACTAACATCGCCGACACCTAACTTAAATTATTAACCCCTAATCTGCCGACCGGACCTCACCGCTACTCTAATAACTGTATTAACCCCTAAAGCTAAGTCTAACCCTAACACTAACACCCCCCTAAGTTAAATATAATTTTATTCTAACGAAATAAAATAATTCTTATTAAATAAATTATTCCTATTTAAAGCTAAATACTTACCTGTAAAATAAACCCTAATATAGCTACAATATAACGAATAATTACATTGTAGCTATTTTAGGATTTATATTTATTTTACAGGCAACTTTGTATTTATTTTAACCAGGTACAATAACTATTAAATAGTTAATAACTATTTAATAGCTACCTAGTTAAAATAATTACAAAATTACCTGTAAAATAAATCCTAACCTAAGTTACAATTAAACCTAACACTACACTATCAATAAATTACTTAAATAAAATATCTACAATTATCTACAATTAAACCTAACACTACACTATCAATAAATTAATTAAATACAATACCTACAAATAAATACAATTAAATAAACTAACTAAAGTACAAAAAATAAAAAAGAACTAAGTTACAAAAAAAAAAAATAAATATTTACAAACATTAGAAAAATATTACAACAATTTTAAACTAATTACACCTACTCTAAGCCCCCTAATAAAATAACAAAGCCCCCCAAAATAAAAAAAATGCCCTACCCTATTCTAAAATTAAAATAGAAAAGCTCTTTTACCTTACCAGCCTTTAAAAGGGCCATTTGCAGGGCATGCCCCAAAGAATTCAGCTCTTTTGCCTGGAAAAAAAAACATACAATACCCCCCCCTTAAACATTACAACCCACCACCCACATACCCCTAATCTAACCCAAACCCCCCTTAAATAAACCTAACACTAAGCCCCTGAAGATCTTCCTACCTTATCTTCACCACACCGGGTACCACCGATCCGTCCTGGCTCCGATGTCTTGATCCAAGCCCAAGCGGGGGGCTGAAGACATCCATCCTCCGGCTGAAGTCTTGATCCAAGCGGGCAGAAGAGGACATCCGGACCGGCAAACATCTTCATCCAGGCGGCATCTTCTATGTTCTTCCATCCGATGACGAGCGGCTGATCCTCAAGACCTCCGGCGCGGATCCATCCTCTTCTTCCGATGACTAGACGACGAATGAAGGTTCCTTTAAGGGACGTCATCCAATCAGATTCAAGTTCAATCCGATTGGCTGATTGGATCAGCCAATCAGATTGAGCTTGCATTCTATTGGCTGATCGGAACAGCCAATAGAATGCAAGCTCAATCTGATTGGCTGATTGGATCAGCCAATCGGATTGAACTTGAATCTGATTGGCTGATTCCATCAGCCAATCAGAATTTCCTACCTTAATTCCAATTGGCTGATAGAATCCTATCAGCCAATCGGAATTCGAGGGACGCCATCTTGGATGACGTCCCTTAAAGGAACCTTCATTCGTCGTCTAGTCGTCGGAAGAAGAGGATGGATCTGCGCCGGAGGTCTTGAAGATCAGCCGCTCATCATCGGATGGAAGAACATAGAAGATGCCGCCTGGATGAAGATGTTTGCCGGTCCGGATGTCCTCTTCTGCCCGCTTGGATCAAGACTTCAGCCGGAGGATGGATGTCTTCAGCCCCCCGCTTGGGCTTGGATCAAGACATCAGAGCCAGGACGGATCGGTGGTACCCAGTGTGGTGAAGATAAGGTAGGAAGATCTTCAGGGGCTTAGTGTTAGGTTTATTTAAGGGGGGTTTGGGTTAGATTAGGGGTATGTGGGTGGTGGGTTGTAATGTTGGGGGGGGGGTATTGTATGTTTTTTTTCTCCAGGCAAAAGAGCTGAATTCTTTGGGGCATGCCCCGCAAATAGCCCTTTTAAGGGCTGGTAAGGTAAAAGAGCTTTTCTATTTTAATTTTAGAATAGGGTAGAGCATTTTTTTTATTTTGGGGGGCTTTGTTATTTTATTAGGGGGCTTAGAGTAGGTGTAATTAGTTTAAAATTGTTGCAATATTTTTCTAATGTTTGTACATATTTTTTTATTTTTTGTAACTTCGTTCTTTTTTATTTTTTGTACTTTAGTTAGTTTATTTATTTGTATTCATTTGTAGGTATTGTATTTAATTAATTTACTGATAGTGTAGTGTTAGGTTTAATTGTAACTTAGGTTAGGATTTATTTTCCAGGTAATTTTGTAATTATTTTAACTAGGTAGCTATTAAATAGTTATTAACTATTTAATAGCTATTGTACCTGGTTAAAATAATTACAAAGTTGCCTGTAAAATAAATATTAATCCTAAAATAGCTACAATATAATTATTATTTATATTGTAGCTATATTAGGGTTTATTTTACAGGTATTTAGCTTTAAATAGGAATAATTTATTTAATAAGAGTTAATTTATTTCGTTAGATTTAAATTATATTTAATTTAGAGGGATGTTAGTGTTAGGGTTAGACTTAGCTTTAGGGGTTAATACATTTATTATAGTAGCGGTGAGGTCCAGTCGGCAGATTAGGGGTTAATACTTGAAGTTAGGTGTCGGTGAGGTTAGGGAGGGCAGATTAGGGGATAATACTATTTATTATAGGGTTATTGAGGCGGGAGTGAGGCGGATTAGGGGTTAATAACTTTATTATAGTAGCGGCAAGGTCCGGTCGGCAGATTAGGGGTTAATAAGTGTAGGTAGGTGTCGGCGACGTTGAGGGGGGCAGATTAGGGGTTAATAAATATTATGTAGGTGTCAGAGATGTTAGGGGCAGCAGATTAGGGGTACATAAGTATAACGTAGGTGGCGGCGGTGTGCGGTCGGCAGATTAGGGGTTAAAAAATTTTATTATAGTGGCGGCGATGTGGGGGGACCTCGGTTTAGGGGTACATAGGTAGTTTATGGGTGTTAGTGTACTTTAGAGCACAGTAGTTAGGAGCTTTATGAACCGGCGTTAGCCCAGAAAGCTCTTAACTCCTGGCTTTTTTCTGCGGATGGAGTTTTGTCATTAGACTTCTAACGCTCACTTCAGCCACGACTCTAAATACCGGCGTTAGAAAGACCCCATTGAAAAGATAGGATACGCAAATGGCGTAGGGGGATCTGCGGTATGGAAAAGTCGCGGCTGCAAAGTGAGCGTTAGACCTTTTAATGACTGACTCCAAATACCAGCAGGCGGTAAAAACCAGCGTTAGGACCCCCTAACGCTGGTTTTGACGGCTACCGCAAAACTCTAAATCTAGGCGTTAGTGTTTACATCAAGGTAATTATAAATAATATAATTATTATTTGTGCACATTAATTTTATTATCATATACCTTGATGTCATCACTAAGAGAATCCCTGCTGCATAGATACACTGTGATTCAACAGAAGTTTCAGATGTCCCCTGGCAGTGATCTTTAATATAGGGCCAGGGACGTACATTAATAACGTTATTTATAATCCGCCTACATAAATTAGCATTCTGTACATTTTACAGAATGCTAATTTATGTAGCCAGATTATAAATCAGGCAAGCAGACCGCAGCAGCGGTAAAGCCTTTTTTTGTTATTATTTTATAAGTGGCCAGTGGGGGTGAACAGCTCTCTGATACACTAAACGGCTCTAAAAATGTCTAATTTAACGCAGGTGCCAGGGGTCTGTTAGTATGCTATGCACCTCACACAGGTTATACAGAGGGTTAAGTCATGACGGCGGATGTTTAAACTTTATCCGCCCATTTCAGTTTTTTGCATGTGCTCTTCAGCAGTCTCCTTCTTTACTCCAGCGGTGGCCATTTTGTGCTACAGACACGCTGCTCTCTTCACAGCGTTTTGGCAGGAGGGGGTGAGATATCTCCATAGCGAGGATACTAGTGTTGATAGCGCAGCTGAGGCCAAGATAGATCGAGAGAATGCAGAAGTGGACCAGCATAAAGCTGTGTGCTGCTCTTTTGGTGTCTTTGTGTCGAGTTTTGATATATTGCACTCCGGCTTTGAATTTGTCTCACATTTTTAAGACTTATTTTACCTTCACCATTATTCTGTAAGTAAAGAAGAAGAATAAATTTCAGAAATCCTGGTTAAACTGACCATTCAGAGAATATTATATTATAATCTCAATCTCTTTCTCTGAAGGGTCAGTTTAACCAGGATTTCTGAAATTTATTCTTCTTCTTTACTTACAGAATAATGGTGAAGGTTAAATAGGTCTTAAAAATCTGAGACAAATTCAAAGCCCCAGTGCAATATATCAAAACTTGACACAAAGACACCAAAATTCATTATATGTAGTTTTAGGTAGGGCTTTGCATCTGGGGACCTGTGGCTTCAAAAAATATACTGTAGTGTGCAACAAACTAAATTGTTTAGAAACAGCAGTACGTCTGCAAACATACCCTGTGCTGGCTCTTAAAGATCTCTGGCAACCCAATATTCTTGTTGGTTCCTAAGTCTGATATCAAATTGTCAACCCCTGCATGAACAGTTTGTGCAGGGGCGTTATTGTTTAATTAAACACTACTGTCTTATGTGGTAGTTCAGCGGTGGATTCCTAATATATTCACTGTATTTTTGGGGGAAAAGTTTTATAACTTTGAAATGTTATATATTCACTTTCCTACTATATCCTATTTACATAATATGTACATAGATGTACTTTTCATGTGTTTGCATCTCTCTTGTCCAGCGATTTACAACACATCCTTTTGTCTGTGTAAGAAGTTTACTTTGCTACAGTATTAGACTGTAATGGAGCAGACTGGCTTGTGGGTTCAGTACATTTTACAACATATCCTTTAGTGTGTGTAAGAAGTTTACTTTGCTACAGTATTAGTTCTGTAATGGAGCAGACTGGCTTGTGGGTTCAGTACATTTTACAACACATCCTTTAGTCTGTGTAAGAAGTTTACTTTGCTACAGTATTAGTTCTGTAATGGAGCACACTGGCTTGGGGGTTCAGTACACTGTTTTAGAGATAGGTTCTGCTCTGGTGTTATACCCATATTACTGTTTGATTGGTGTCTTAGGCACTGTCTTCAGTTATAAGTTAGTAGAATGGAAATGTTTTCCCTGGGTGGAACCCTTGGGGTTAGATCCATATATTTGGGTCTTTTCATGTAATACATGTATGTTTTTCAGTTTTGTGTGATTCAGAAAGAACATATTTCAATCAACTTTCAAATTTACTTCTATTATCAAATTTGCTCCATTCTCTTGTTATCTTTTGAAGGAGCAGCAATGCACTGCTGAGAGCTAGCTGAGCACAACTAGTTAGCCAATCACAAGAGACAAATGTGTCACGGCAGCAATCAGCAGCTAGCTCCTACTAGTATAGGATATGTGTGTATTCTTTTTCAACAAGGGAAACTAAGAGAACAAAGCACATTTGAAAATAAATGTGAATTAAAAGTGTCTTAAAATGACATGCTCTATCTGAATCATGCAAGTTTAATTTTTAATTTCCTATCCCTTTAAATGTATGATATATGTGTGTGAAAAAAGGAGACGCACTCGCCGGGTCTTTTCAAATCAAGTGTTTAATACACCATAAAGAGTGACATTTCGGGGTAGTTAACCCCGTCCTTGGACCATAATATAAACATTAAAAACACTGAAATATATAGCCTTACCCTCCACCAAGATACAAGACCAGAAATAACCATGGCGTTCTCCCTGCACCACTGCACAGATTCGGGGGTAGTCATGGTAACCGGTGAACACAATACTCTATCTGATGACGTGGTTCACTCCAGATCCTATAGACACGCCCATCTGCACTGTAAGTGCCAAAGGTTGCCATGGTGACCGGGTGACGCTTCACGGAGACAGGGATACAAAATAACATACGTTGAACACAGTAAATATTAGTACACAGCTTAATTATACATCAGACATCCTGGTTGAAACATGCTAAGCAGTAATCTAAAAGAAAACACTGCGGGCAATATACAGAGTTAAACAGATGACATGGCAAAAGATACATAATAACAATATCATTTAGCAACATAACGGGCCACTCCATATATATATGGAATATACTAATTAGCCAAATTACCAGAAAGATAGTATAGTGGACTTTATAGGAAACAGTGCCAATCTAAATTTACGTTTAACCCATTAGGTGTTAAGGTGTTAAGCGCATAGATCCATCTGGACTCTTTTTGTAGAAGTAGTTTGGCCCTGTTTCCCCCTCTACTTGGTCTTGGGACATGGTCTATAATGACATACCTAAGATTTGACACCGCATGGCCAGCCAGCGCAAAATGTCTCACGACTGGTTGATCAGATTGTTTTTTCTCAATTGCTGATCTGGTGGCAGTGCGGTGGTTGGCCATGCGGGTCCGTAGGTTGTCCATAGTTTTACCCACATAATATAACCCACAGGGACAGTGGATAAGATATACGATGTATTCTGTGGTGCAGGTTACCCGGTGTTTGATAGTAAACTTTTTACTTGTATGAGGATGTGCAAAGAATTTGGTAGCACTTAGACCATTACAGGTCGTACATCCTAAACACCTGTAGCAACCCCGCTTCGGTGGGTTCAGCCATGTCTGTTTCTTATAGCATCCGACTGGATCCACCTTAACTAGAGTGTCCCGAATAGATCTAGACCTTCTAAAACTAACTCTAGGTGGTCCCATGTTGGTAAAGGGAAGAGTCTGGTCAGATTGTACAATGTCCCAATCTTTCTTTAGGACTGCTGGAAGGCCCTGTTTATCCACTGTATAGGTGGTCAGGTATGTCATCCTGTCAGTATTTGTTTTCTTAGTAGTAGCCTGCAAAGCTTCTTCTTGCGATAGATTCCAGAAATGCTCCAGATGTCTATTCAGATGCTTCTCTGTATATCCACGTTGCAGGAATCTTGTTTTTATTTCAAGCAACTGTTTTTTTGTTTGCACCGAGTCACTATTGTTCCTGACAACTCTTTAAAATTGTGAAATCGGCAAAGCCTTCTTTAGAGCTGGAGGATGGCAACTGGTAGCCTGAAGCAAAGAGTTCCTGTCAGTGGATTTGTGGAATAAAGTTTTTGAAAGCTGGTTATGATCTTTATAAATGCGTAAATCCAAAAAGTCCACAGATACATAACTGTGTTGCATTTTGAATTGGAGATTGGGACGAGGATTTACGCATTTATAAAGATCATAACCAACTTTCAACAACTTTATTCCGCAAATCCACTGACAGGAACTCTTTGCTTCAGGCTACCAGTTGCCATCCTCCAGCTCTAAAGAAGGCTTTGCCGATTTCACAATTTTAAAGAGTTGTCAGGAACAATAGTGACTCGGTGCAAACAAAAAAACAGTTGCTTGAAATAAAAACAAGATTCCTGCAACGTGGATATACGGAGCAGCATCTGAATAGACATCTGGAGCATTTCTGGAATCTATCGCAAGAAGAAGCTTTGCAGGCTACTACTAAGAAAACAAATACTGACAGGATGACATACCTGACCACCTATACAGTGGATAAACAGGACCTTCCAGCAGTCCTAAAGAAAGATTGGGACATTGTACAGTCTGACCAGACTCTTCCCTTTACCAACATGGGACCACCTAGAGTTAGTTTTAGAAGGTCTAGATCTATTCGGGACACTCTAGTTAAGGTGGATCCAGTTGGATGCTATAAGAAACAGACATGGCTGAACCCACCGAAGTGGGGTTGCTACAGGTGTTTAGGATGTACGACCTGTAATGGTCTAAGTGCTACCAAATTCTTTGTACATCCTTATACAAATAAAAAGTTTACTATCAAACACCGGGTAACCTGCACCACAGGGTTATATTATGTGGGTAAAACTATTGACGACCTACGGACCCGCATGGCCAACCACCGCACTGCCATCAGATCAGCAATTGAGAAAAACAATCTGATCAACCAGTCGCAAGACATTTTGCGCTGGCTGGCCATGCGGTGTCAAATCTTAGGTATGTCATTATAGACCATGTCCCAAGACCAAGTAGAGGGGGAGACAGGGCCAAACTACTTCTACAAAAAGAGTCCAGATGGATCTATGTGCTTAACACCTTAAAACCTAATGGGTTAAACGTAAATTTAGATTGGCACTGTTTCCTATAAAGTCCACTATACTATCTTTCTGGTTATTTGGCTAATTAGTATATTCCATATATATATGGAGTGGCCCGTTATGTTGCTAAATGATATTGTTATTATGTATCTTTTGCCATGTCATCTGTTTAACTCTGTATATTGCCCGCAGTGTTTTCTTTTAGATTACTGCTTAGCATATTTCAACCAGGATGTTTGATGTATAATTAAGCTGTGTACTAATATTTACTGTGTTCAACGTATGTTATTTTGTATCCCTGTCTCCGTAGGAAGCGTCACCCAGTCACCATGGCAACCTTTGGCACTTACAGTGCAGATGGGCGTGCCTATAGGATCCGGAGTGAACCACATCATCAGATAGAGTATTGTGTTCACCGGTTACCATGACTACCCCCGAACCTGCGCAGTGGTGCAGGGAGAACGCCATGGTTATTTCCGGTCTTGTATCTTGGTGGAGGGTAAGGCTATATATTTCAGTGTTTTTAATGTTTATATTATGGTCTGAGGACGGGGCTAACTACCCCGAAACGTTACTCTTTATGGTGTATTAAACACTTGATTTGAAAAGACCCGGCGAGTGCGTCTCCTTTTTTCACTTATATGCTGTCTTTGGATGCACCCCGGGCACATGAATAGCAACATGTTACAGTGAGTGCAGAGCTCTGGGACTTTTTTGTATATATATATATATATAAATGTGTGTGTGTGTTTCTTGGGCGTATCATAGCCAGTGCATCACTAGCCTCTAACATCACCACACATCACTGTCTCAAACTCCTTGAGGGCAATTCTTCTGTCTCATATTCTAAAGGATCATTTAAAGGACAAAACTTCCTTGGCATATGTGTAAAACCTAAAAGCTATGGGAATAATTACTGTGGTCCCTTTAGAGGAACAAATAGTTATTTTCCAACCTTTTCATTGTTCCAAATAAAGATGGGACTTTCAAGCTCATTTTGGATCTCAATACTTTGAATACATTTCTGTTCAGACTGTCAAAATAGAGACATTTCACATTATACTTCCTTTGATGAAGAAGGTTCAAATATGACTATTTGCATATCCCTATTTATAGGGATCATACAAAATTCCTCAGATTTGCCTTTCTAAACAGCCATGATCAATTTGTGGCACTTTCCTTTGGGTTCAGGGCTTTTTTGAGAGCTCAGGGGATTGCAGTAGCTCCTTACCTAAATGACATTTTTGGTACACATTACTTCTCTCCAGATGGCACAGGAACATACAAACAAAGTTCTTCAGTTCTTTAATATTCACTGTTGAAAATCAAACTCCCAAAGAGCTCTCTAAATCCTGAAACCAGGGTTTCATCATAGATATAATATTGTATAGTATCTCACAGAACAACACAGTGGGAAGCTGCAGAAGGCTTGTGCTCTTCTCCAAATTGCTTCCCTTCCTACATTTCTTCAATCCATGGAAGTAATATGTCTCATGTTAGCAGCTCCAGATGCTGTACCTTTTGCCAGATTTTATTTACCTCCTCTACAACTAGAGATGTTAAAGCAGTGGAACAGAGATAACAAAGATCTGTCTAAGAAGATCTTTTGTAGACTTCAAGACAAGGCAATCCCTAACATAGCTGCAAAACTCACCAATCGTTTATTCAAGGAGCCTTCTTTCTCCTTCCAACTTGGGTGTCTGTTCTTTCTGCACAACTTCGATTTGGTTAGGGCTTCAATGTCTTCTTCTTTTGTTTATTCATTTCCCTGGTACCTGGAAGGGACAATAAGCTACAGTAATTGCCTTAGCAGTTTGGCTTAGGTTTGATTGGCAAAGTATACATGGTAGTGTGGAAGTCTCCCCTAGAGCAAATAAATCATCATTCTACTAAAGCAGTGTCAGGATTCTTCCTTGATGTGCATGTACCTTTAACAACTAGCCTATAAATTCCCATGCAGCCTTGCAACACTTGCCAATTAATCTGTGTTTAAGAGTGTAGCGTAGCTGCATATCTGTTGCTCTCTAGTTAATTAGGCTCTAGCAACTTGCTAACAAAACTTTGGATTATCAAATTGAACTCTGAAGAACTATAACTGCAGATTACTAAGATCCTATTATCTGCATCATACTATTACTCGTTCCTGTACCTCTGAAATCGGAGCTGGTTTGCAGCCTGAACCTGTATTTCTACTGGCAGCTCTCTTATCCGGCAACACACAAACACTCAAGCAAGCCTACCTTATTCAAGTCAGCTACTGAAACCGTGAACTGAGGAATCTACCGAATAATGACTACAAGCCGTTACTGGTCAACACCGCCCATCTGTGACGTCACTACTGATGTGTCACATCGAGATCCAGCTGCTGTACGGGTAAAACCCCCATCTACCTCTGCACGGCTCACAGGCCTTTTTCAGCACTTCACTGCTTGTCATTCAAGAGTTTGTGTACCAGGCTAACACGCCCACAAGACTCCGGTCGGATCACACGCCTACTCCAACACATTGCAGTCTGCTCTAACAACTTAGCGTTACGCTGCAAATGGATTCTCTCTGTCTTCACACAGCACCTCTTGCTGTACAAGGATTGCTCTGTTACCTGAGTGTATTTCACCAATACTACGCTCTCCAATCTTTAAGGTACAATCTTACTAATCTTTACTCTAAAGAACTGAATTGATACTAAACTAATAAGGATTTAAGACATTCAACTCCTGATATTAATTCAGCTAGCTGGTACCAATCTAACTTGGAGTTCTGATCCAGATAAAGGAACCCTTACTTGGAACAAATTAAACAACCTATCTTTAATCTAACTTTGACAAGATCTTTACAGGAAGAGTTAAAGCCTCTCTCCCGTAACCAAATAACAAGTACAAATAAATACATTGTTATTCTTCCTGTCTTTAAACTCTAAAATCCTTTTGGGAACTGCAGTTGTGATTCAATCTAAACAGTAACAACTTAAGTTTCTGACATATTAATTGGCCTATAAAATGGATCCAGCAGACCTCCCCACTGTTGTTTACAACTTATCACAAAGAGTTGACCAGTTATCTCAAGGATTACGTGAACTACAAATACAAAATGATAGTCTCAGAGCTACCATCAGAGATAACATCCCAGAACCACAAGTATCCCTACCTGAGAAATTCTATGGAGAACGCCCCCTCTTCAGACAATTTAAGAACGCATGTAATCTTCTATTTCAGATGAGACCCAAGACATACTGTTGAGAGAGAATAAAGGTTATGACTGTAATCTCTTTTCTGAGAGGAGAGGCTAGAGTTTGGGCAGATCTGTTCTTCGAGAATGATAACCCGATATTAGGCTCACTAACAGATTTCTTTGATGCAATGAGTAGATTATATGAAGCTACTCAAAAGCAACTGACAGCTGAAGCAAAGAGGAGGTCTCTAAAACAAGGCAGACATCCTGTAGAGGATTACCTAACAGAGTTCAAGCTATATATCACAGACTCCGAGTGGAGAGACATAGCTTTTCGTAACCAGTACAGATTAGGGTTGTCCGATTCTCTAAAAGACGAAATTGCTCGAGTAGAACTCCCCAGGACTTTAGAAGGCTTGATTAATCTGTCTATTCAAATAGACCGCAGATTGAGAGAGAGACGTACAGAGAGGCAACATACCGATAACACCTACAAGTACTATGCATCTGCCGGCTCATCCTTTCCAAACAAGGAATCTCCAGTACCCATGGAGGTCGGTGTTATGAGAGGCCCTTTACAGCCAGAAGAGAGGATACGCCGCAAAATGAAGAAACTGTGCATGTACTGCGCCTCCTCAACCCACTCTGTACAAGCGGCAAAAGAAGAGTAAGTTAACCAAAATTTCTGATTGTTACACTAGCAAAGTCACTAATGCTGCTTACTGTACTATACCCCTCTCTCTACAGTGGGATCGACAAACCCTCAAGTCTGAAGCCATCGTGGACTCCGGAGCCTATGCCAACTTTATTGATGCTGTAATGGCTAAGAAAAATAAAATACCTTTGTTGTTAAAAGCAATCCCTGTCTCCATTAGAGTTATTGACAGCTCATTCGTCAATGCTGGTCCCATTACTCATCAAACAGTTCCGATTAAAGTAACGATAGATTCTAAACATGTTGAGTATATAACTTTTGATGTCATACCTTCACCTCTCTTCCCTGTTGTTCTAGGGTTATCATGGCTTCAGTTACACCAGCCCACCATACACTGGGATAGACTTCAGGTGGATCTTAAGTCACCTTACTGTAAGAATACCTGCTACCCTCAACAGAACATACTCCAGGTTACAAGCTCTCAACTACCAATTGAGTATGAGGATTTCATAGACGTTTTTAGTAAGAAAGAAGCCGAGACACTCCCTCCACATCGTGTCTACGATTGCCCCATAGAGCTTCTTCCTGGTTCATCCATACCCTACAGACACATCTATCCCTTATCCCAGCCAGAACTTGAGCACCTAAAAGCCTATATTGACGAAAATCTTAAAAAGGGTTTTATCAGGCCTTCGACATCTCCTGCCGGAGCTGGCATCTTTTTTGTGTGAAACAAAGACGATTCCCTGAGACCTATAATCGATTACCGGGAACTCAACAAAAGAACAGTAAAAAAACGGTACCCGCTCCCTTTGATTCCCGAATTGGTGGAACGTCTCTCTCACGCAAAAATATACACCAAACTTGATCTTCGTGGTGCATACAATTTGGTGAGGATTAGAGAGGGAGATGAATGGCTCACGGCCTTCAGGACACGGTATGGCCTCTACGAATATACCGTGATGCCATTCGGGCTTTTTAATGCCCCTGCCACGTTCCAATACTTCATTAATGACATCTTTAGAGATTTATTGGACGTGTGCATGGTGGTATACCTGGATGATATCCTCATATATTCGGACAACATGGAGGATCATACAAAACATGTTCGTTGGGTACTCAGGACTCACCAATTATTTGCTAAACCCGAAAAATATTTATTCCATGCCAAAGAAGTTTCCTTTTTAGGATATCATATATCTTCCAGTGGGATCAAGATGGAGGAGAACAAGGTCGAAGCGATAAAGAGTTGGCCGGAACCCAGAAACCACAAGGATGTACAGAGGTTTCTCGGTTTAGCCAACTTCTATCGAAAGTTTATTAAGGGGTTCTCTAAGATCGCTAAACCTCTCAGTTCTCTCACAGGGAAACGTACCTTTCCAATGGAATTCCACTGCTCAGAAGCTTTCGAATACCTTAAGCAATCATTCACGACTGCACCCATACTTCATTTCCCGAACCCAGAACACCAGTACATTCTTGAGGTGGATGCCTCCGATTACGCCCTGGGTGCCATCCTCTCGCAAAGAAAGACACCAACAGAACCTATGCATCCCGTGGCCTTCTATTCAAGGTTAATGACTCCCGCTGAGTTAAACTATCCCATAGGAGAAAAGGAACTGTTAGTCATCAAATCCTCTTTGGAACACTGGCGACACTTATTGGAAGGCACTAAAATACCCATACTTGTATTCACCGATCATCGGAACTTAGAATACCTGCAATCTAGCAAAACTCTTTCAGCCCGTCAACTACGATGGAGTCTTTATTTTACCAGGTTCAACTTCCATATCACATATCGACCTGGGTCAAAAAATGGAAAGGCTGATGCCCTATCCAGGAGGGATTTCAAGTCTATATCTTCATCCCCTCCACAAACTATCATCTCAAAGGAACAATTCCTTGGTCTTACTACCTCTTGGCTTGATATTCTAGGCCAAAGGTTGAAGGATGATTCTTCTATACCGACAGAACATCTCCACAAGAAGAGTGATGGTCTCTATTACTTTGAAGACAAGTTGTACATACCTCCCTCATTACGGAACACCTTTCTCCACAACCATCACAATACACCTTTGGTTGGTCATCCTGGAATCAATAAGACATTGGACCTAGCTATTAAAAAGAAATTATTGGTGGCCCAAAATAAACCAGTCAGTAAAACAGTATGTCATGTCCTGTCAGGTTTGCGCTATCTCCAAACCTGAAAAAGCACGGCCATATGGATTCTTAAAACCCTTACCAGTCCCAGAAAGACCCTGGTCAATTATCGGAAAGGACTTTATTGTTGACCTACCTAAATCAAACAACAACAACACCATTCTTGTTGTTGAGGATTTACTCACAAAGATGGCCCATTTCATTCCTTACAAAAAATTACCTACTTCCTCAGAAACCGCTGACCTTATCATACAAAATGTAGTGCACTTACATGGACTACCGTCAGTTATTGTGACAGACATAGGAAGTCAGTTCACTTCTCGTTTCTGGAAACAACTCTGCAATGTTTTGCATATCGATCAACGCTAAAGTACTGCCTACCATCCACAAACAAACGGGCAGACGGAAAGAGTCAACCAGTGGTTCGAGCAGTACATAAGGTGTTACTGCTCCCACAAACAATATCAATGGTACCGTAGCATTCCACTGGCAGAATATGCTTACAACAATTCAACTAGCTCTTCCACCAATTCAACCCCGTTCTACTCTAACTATGGGTATCACCCTACCTTTCATCTGTATCCTCAAATAAATGAAGTTTCACCTCAGGTTTATGATACCACTAACAACCTCTCAGAGATTTTTTCATTCCTCAAAGACAATATCAAATTGGCACAGCAAAAATAAAAACACTACTACGATTCAAAGAGAAGAAGACCTCCTCAATACCATATCGGAGATAAGGTATGGCTCTCTACCCGGTACCTGAAGTTGAAGACTCCCTCCAGGGAATTCTCTCAACTTTTTATAGGTCCATTTGACATCAAAAAGGTCGTCAATGAGAATGCAGTAACTTTGAACCCACCAGATGATCTCCTAGTCCACCCAACATTTAATGTTTCATTGTTGAAACCCTACATTCCTACTCAACATCAAATTCCAATACCTCCCTGCCAATCTCTTATACAACAAGAGGAGCTCTATGAGATTCGATCTATACTTGATTCCAGACTTCATAGGAGGGAAGCTACAATATCTGATAAGATGGAAAGGTTTTTCTTCTGAGGAGGATTCATGGGAACCGGTGGACAATCTCCAGGCTCCTCGTCTCATAGCTCATTTCCACTCTAAGAATCCTGATAGACCTAGACCTTTGACTGCAGTGCAGTCCCTTTGACGGGGGGACATGTCAGGATTCTTCCTTGCTGTGCATGTACCTTTAACAACTAGCCAATAAATTCCCATGCAGCCTTGCAACACTTAATTAATCTGTGTTTAAGAGTGTAGCGTAGCTGCATATCTATTGCTCTCTAGTTAATTAGGCTCTAGCAACTTGCTAACAAAACTTTGGATTATCAAATTGAACTCTGAAGAACTATAACTGCAGATTACTAAGATCCTATTATCTGCATCGTACTATTACTCGTTCCTGTACCACTGAAACCGGAGCTGGTTTGCAGCCTGAACCTGTATTTCTACTGGCAGCTCTCTTATCCGGCAACACACAAACACTCAAGCCAGCCTACCTTATTCAAGTCAGCTACTGAAACCGTGAACTGAGGAATCTACCGAATAACGACTACAACCCGTTACCGGTCAACACCACCCATCTGTGACGTCACTACTGACGTGTCGCATCGAGATCCAGCTGCTGTACGGGTAAAACCCCCACCTACCTCTGCACGGCTCACAGGCCTTTTCCAGTACTTCACTGCTTGTCATTCAAGAGTTTGTGTACCAGGCTAACACGCCCACAAGACTCCGGTCGGATCACTCCAACACATTGCAGTCTGCTCTAACAAATTAGCGTTACGCTGCAAACGGATTCTCTCTGTCTTCACACAGCACCTCTTGCTGTACAAGGATTTCTCTGTTACCCGAGTGTATTTCACCAATACTACGCTCTCCAATCTTTAAGGTACAATCTTACTAATCTGAATGACTAATAAGGACTTAAGACATTCAACTCCTGATATTAATTCAGCTAGCTGGTACCAATCTAACTTGGAGTTCTGATCCAGATAAAGGAACCCTTACTTGGAACAAATTAAACAACCTATCTTTAATCTAACTTTGACAAGATCTTTACAGGAAGAGTTAAAGCCTCTCTCCTGTAACCAAATAACAAGTACAAATAAATACATTGTTATTCTTCCTGTCTTTAAACTCTAAAATCCTTTTGGGAACTGTAGTTGTGATTCAATCTAAACAGTAACAACTTAACGGCTAGATTTAGAGTTTTGTCGGTAAAGACCCGCGTAGCTAACGCAGCTTTTTTTCCTACCGCTGCTTCCAAACAACGCTGGTATTGAGAGTTGTCTGAAGGGCTGCGTTAGGCTCCAAATAGGGTGCGTTGAGCCGAATTTACCACCACTTCAACCCCCAATACCAGCATTGCTTACAGTAGCGGTAAGCTGGCAAAACGTGCTCGTGCATGATTCTTTGACAGTTTGGGCTGAAAAAATGGGACAGTTTGGGCTGAAAAAAAACCTAACACCTGCAAAAAAGCAGCGTTAAGCTCCCAACGCAGCCCCATTATTTCCTATGGGGAAACACTTTCTAAGTCTGCACCTAACACCCTAACATGAACCCCGAGTCTAAACACCCCTAACCTTACACTTACTCTAATCTGCCGCCCCCGCTATCGCTGACACCTGCATTATACTATTAACCCCTAATCTGCCGCTCCGGACACCGTCGCCACCTACATTATCCCTATGAACCCCTAATCTGCTGCCCCCAACATCGCCGACCCCTACATATTTATTAACCCCTAATCTGCCCCCCTCCCAACGTCGCCGCCACCTAACTTCAAGTATTAACCCCTAATCTGCCGACCGGATCTCGCCGCTACTATAATAAATGTATTAACCCCTAAAGCTAAGTCTAACCCTAACACCCCCCTAAATTAAATATCATTTTAATCTAACGAAATAAATTAACTCTTATTAACTAAAGTATTCCTATTTAAAACTAAATACTTACCTGTAAAATAAACCCTAATATAGCTACAATATAACAAATAATTATATTGTAGCTATTTTAGGATTAATATTTATTTTACAGGCAACTTTGTATTTATTTTAACTAGGTACAATAGCTATTAAATGGTTATTAACTATTTAATAGCTACCTAGTTAAAATAATTACAAAATTACCTGTAAAATAAATCCTAACCTAAGTTACAATTAAACCTAACACTACACTATCATTAAATTAATTAAATAAATTAACTACCAATAACAACAATTAAATACAATTAAATAAACTAAACTAAATAACAAAAACAAACAAACACTAAGACAGAAAATAAAAAAAGATTACAAGAATTTTAAACTAATTACACCTAATCTAAGCCCCCTAATAAAATAAAAAACAAAACAAAATAATAAAAGTCCCTACCCTATTCTACATTACAAAGTAATCAGCTCTTTTACCAGCCCTTAAAAGGGCTTTTTGCGGGGCATGCCCCAAAGTAAACAGCTCTTTTGCCTGTAAAAAAAATTACAACCCCCCCAACATTAAAACCCACCACCCACATACCCCTACTCTAACCCACCCAAACCCTCCTTAAATAAACCTATCACTACCCCCCTGAAGATCTCCCTACCTTGAGTCATCTTCACCCAGCCGGGCCGAAGTCTTCATCCGATGGGGCAGAAGAGGACATCCAGACCGGCAGAAGTCTTCATCCTATCCGGGCAGAAGAGGACATCCGGACCGGCAGACATCTTCATCCAAGCGGCATCTTCTATCTTCATCCATTCGACGAGGAGCGGCTCCATCTTCAAGACCTCCGGCGCGGAACATCCTTCTTCACCGACGACTACCCGACGAATGAAGGTTCCTTTAAGTGACGTCATCCAAGATGGCGTCCCTCGAATTCCGATTGGCTGATAGGATTCTATCAGCCAATCGGAATTAAGGTAGGAAAAATCTGATTGGCTGATTCAATCAGCCAATCAGATTCAAGTTTAATCCAATTGGCTGATCCAATCAATAATTTAATAGCTATTGTACCTAGTTAAAATAAATACAAAGTTGCCTGTAAAATAAATATAAATCCTAAAATAGCTACAATATAATTATTCGTTATATTGTAGCTATGTTAGGGTTTATTTTACAGGTAAGTATTTAGTTTTAAATAGGAATACTTTATTTAATAAGAGTTAATTTATTTAGTTAGATTAAAATTATATTTAACTTAGGGGGGTGTTAGGGTTAGACTTAGCTTTAGGGGTTAATACATTTATTATAGTAGCGGCGAGGTCTGGTCGGCAGATTAGGGGTTAATACTTGAAGTTAGGTGGCGGCGACATTGGGGGGGGCAGATTAGGGGTTAATACTATTTATTATAGTGTTTGCGAGGCGGGAGTGCGGCGGTTTAGGGGTTAATACATTTATTATAGTGGCGGCAAGGTCCGGTCGGCAGATTAGGGGTTAATAAGTGTAGTTAGGTAGCGGCGATGTTGGGGGGGCAGATTAGGGGTTAATAAATATAATATAGGGGCCGGCGATGTTAGGGGCAGCAGATTAGGGGTTCATAAGTATAACGTAGGTGGCGGCGATGTGCGGTCGGCAGATTAGGGGTTAAAAATATTTATTAGAGTGGCGGCGATGTGGAGGGACCTCGGTTTAGGGGTACATAGGAAGTTTATTGGTGTTAGTGTACTTTAGAGCACTGTAGTTAAGAGCTTTATATACCGGCATTAGCCGATAAAGCTCTTAACTACAGCCTTTCCATGGGCGGTAGGAGTTTTGTCAGTAGAGGGTCTACCGCTCACTTCAGCCAAGACTCTAAATACCAGCGTTAGGAAGATTCCATTGAAAAGATAGGATACCCAATTGGCGTAAGGGGATCTGCGGTATGGAAAAGTCGCGGCTTGAAAGTGAGTGGTAGACCCTTTCCTGCCTGACTCTAAATACCAGCGGGCAGCCAAAAGCAGCATTAGGACCCCTTAACGCTGCTTTTGACGGCTAACGTAGAACTCTAAATCTAGGCGTAAGTTTCTGACAAGCAGTTACCACTTTTGTGCTTTGTGGAATGAATTCCTCCATTGAACAACTTTGCAAGGAAACTACATGGCTCTCTTTTACCAAATGTTACCATTTTGTCACATTTGCCTCTTCTGCGGCTGCTTTTGGTAGGAAAGTTTTTTCAGGCTGTTGTGCCTTTTTAGTGCCATACTTGCATTAACGGTTTTCCTACCCTAAACAGTGGTCTTGTGGACTTCACAGCTTGGGTATAGGATTCCACATGTGATGGTTTGTGGACTCACCATCTTGTGAAACAAAATAAAACGAATGCTTGCCTGATAAATTAATTTATTTCATGATAGTGAGAGTCCACGAGACCCACCCTTGTTTCTTTAGTACAGCTGGCATCAGTATCGGTTTGCACTTCATTTACCCTGCTTTATCTTTCCTACTTTTATAAAATTCTCTTTTTTCTTGGTCATCTACAGACTCAAGTCTGGATTGGTGGCACCACACTCCTTACCTATAAACACAAAATACAGATTAAATAGGAACCCCCATCTGTTCCCCCCTTTACATCCCACTGACTAATTTCACCTTCCTGGCTTTATCAAAGGTCCTTTATTTAGACACCCCTGGTATGTAAATGTGAGAATAAATTTCACTGAGAAGCAAATAATTCTTTGACATTTTTTATTTGTAGTTTTATCCAGAAGGATCAATATAATATTAACCCGTTATCTGCCAAACAGGATTACAGTGAATTTTGAGGGGTAACCTGTTGGATATATATATATATATATATATATATATATATATATATATATATATATATATATATATATATATATATATATATAGTAAATTGTCAGGTGGCGTGCAAAGGATAAAACTGACTTTCAAAAGAAGACAAAATTTATAAAAGACACATATTTCCTTTTGGTATTGTTTGTGCAATAGAGGCAGTGTAAGTAGTATTAAAAAAGGCTTGTGGTTTTGTGGAAATAATAAATACCTCCCAGACAGATTTTTGTCATTCATTCCGTGTGAAACACTATCAGATATTACTCTGACAAAATTGAATAAAGAACAACCATAGATAGAAGTTCTCTAATCATGTTAAACTTATGACAGGTTACAAAAGGTAACAAAAGGTTTATGAAACTACAGGGACCTTAAACACTATAAGATTATTATTCTAGCAGCTTTTATAATGTTCCTTAACTTGCCTTAGCAGAAGAGATAAGTTAAAAGGCTTTTAAAACTAGGGTAACACAAGTTACAACATGATGGTTGTACTCATTTCTTTATGTAGACTAAAACTCATTTTTTTCAATGTTTAAAAAAGTAATATAATTTATATTAATCTCAGGCTTATATTTGAATACATCTTCATGTCTAGCATTTGTTAGGTGTTCAATGTCCCTTTAACCTGTAAACAACTTGTGCAAATAGCAGCACATCATTTTTTTATTTACTAAAGAGACAACTGACCAATGAAAAGTCTGGTCTCATGTTATATGCTAATATTCAACCAAATAATCTGAGAGACTACAGCTTTTTCCTGCCCAAATTTTGACATATTTGGAATAATACAGAAATCTCAGTCCACTGCTTTAAAGGGACAGTCTAGTCCAAAATAAAGTATCATGATTCCGCTAGAGAATGTAATTTTAAACAATTTTTCATTTTACTTTTATCACCAATTTTGCTTTGTTCTATTGGTATTCTTAGTTGAAAGCTAAACCTAGGCGGTTCATATGCTAATTTCTAAGCCCTTGAAGTCCACCTCTTCTCTCAGGGCATTTTGACAGTTTTTCACCACTAGAGGGTGTAAGTTCATGTGTGTCATATAGATAACACTGTGCTCACGCACGTGAAGTTCCAGTGAGCCAGTTTTGATTAGCTAAAATGGATGTCTGTCAAAAGAACTGAAATAAGGGGGCAGTTTGCAGAGGCTTCGATACAGGATAATCACTGAGGTAAAAAGTGTATTTATATAACTGTGTTAGTTATGCAAAACTAGGGTATGGGTAATAAAGGGAATATCTATCTTTTTAAACAATAAAAATTCTGTTGTAGACTGTCCATTTAAAAGAGAACCAAAAAAATTATACGTACTAGGGCCATGCAAAAAACTGAAGCATTAAAACAAAAAAGCAACTTGTCAATAAGGCAGAGAAAAAAAGGATATAATCAATAAAAAGCTACATAGTAATTTATATTAGGACATTATTAAAATACTTTGTAAATAAATTCTTGTTCATATAATTAAACATAATTCTTTTTTTTACAGTGTAATACTCCAAACAAGTCAAAGACAATAATTCCCCACCAAGGGCCATATATGTAGTCCTTAAACCAGGTACCCTCCATCTGTCCCACATTATGCAGGACAATATAAAATTGGGAACCGAGTTCTACTCTTCCTCTCTCCTCTATTTAGGTCCAAGCCTTTCTCCATACTTATTGATTAACAAGAGTAGTTGTTTTGGGGGTAACGGAGATCATGCTTGGATGTAACAATTGGAAATCCTAACTTGCTCTAAAAAATAGTCTTGTTCCATGTGAAACCATCAGGATAGTTGGTGTCCTCCACAGTATTAAAGAGTAATCTGCCAAGGTAAGAGTTCTGGTTATCTGGCCTGTATCTACAGCAAGACAGTGATATATCAAGTTGTGAACTTACAGAAAAAGCAAATAAATGCACACAGTTGGTGTCAAAAGTCCTAAGACGCAGATAAAGTAATGTACATACACTTGTGCATTGTAAGCAGTGTCACAAATAGGATAGGATAAACCAGTGCAAGTCGATAAACATTTACTGGGCTGCTTTCTTAAAGTCTAGTTTCCTACGCACAACAAGTTTCAGATGTTTGATGCAAAGCCCAGTATACTGGTAGGTACATACTGTATGCCAAGCTCAAACGGAGCAAACAAATTAAAACATTTGGCATCTGGTTATCTTTATGACCACCAAAGTGCCTCTATTGCTTTAGAGATATAGAAATGTCAGTAGCAAACCTCAAATTACAATGCTGAATTATTACTCAGCATGAAATATTCTTCAATGCATAAAAATGTGACATTGTGCAAATAAATAATAAACATTCCTTCTCGTACAATATATTCATTTTAAATATATATATATATATGTATATATTCTCATTTATAGAACATTTCTGTATTAAATATTAGAATCCTTTGTATAATATACATCGATAAGCTCCCAAAATATGTTTACGTTTTTCAAGTTTCATAAAAATGGACCCTAATATTTGATAAAACGTAATATTTTCAACAGTTTTTAATGTAAGTTTCTCTGAAAAATAACAGTAGAAACCTTTCAGTTATTGATTTGTTAAGCATACATTTTAGATATATTTATCTAAGTATCAAAATTTCTGAGGCCCAAAAGAACCCAGACTTGTATAGTGTCCCTAAATAAATCCACTGGCGTCATCCGTTCTTTCCAGAGATGCGCAGATTTACCCAGTAATATTTCTTTTAAGTAAGCCCAAGAAGAAGAAAAACAAAACAGTAACGCTTTAACTGGACTTAACATTTCATATTCTTGTTTCATATGAAGTTTTATGGGTAGCAGAACACAGTGGGACTCTTAATTGTGGCGTGCAATTCCTGTTTATCGGAAAAAAATATTTTCCAAAGATATATTAAAATGCTTTGTCAACAGTCTCTATAAATTTTGTCTGACATGATATTTCCATCTTTAGAAAAAAAATGAGAACATAGTAAACTGAATTTCCAGACCTTCGGAAGACTAATTTGAATGGTACTCCATAGCTGCAAACAATAAGGTGCTAACACATGCAGCACTCAAGAGAATATTTCTCCTTTACATTCTTAATGAAGCAGAGCACTCATAATTTTTACTGAGGTTTCGGGTCTTCCATGAAAAGAGAGGAAAGACGGCAGAACTCCTCCTCCTTTTTAAGAAAAATCTTTCTTAAGGTTTTGGTCTGTGCATCTGCTGGCATTAAAAGTCATTTCGGCACATTGGCAAATTGACAAAAGTAAAGACGTTGTACTCAATCAGGATAGAAAAACACAGGAAGATGGCGTAAAGAATTAGCACGTAGAAGCCAAACTTTCGATCAAGTTTCCAATTATTTAAATGGATTCCTAGAACCTGCAAACACAGAAAAGGGTTGTTCAGTGTTTCATGAAAGGTATAAGTTGCAAATAGATCAAGAACAAATAAAGCAACCCAAAAAAAAAAGGAAACAACCACACAAACATTTTATATATATATATACCTGTATATAGACACACACATACAATTTTATATATATACCTGTATATAGACACACACACACAATTTTATATATATACCTGTATATAGACACACACACACAATTTTATATATATACCTGTATATAGACACACACACACACAATTTTATATATATACCTGTATATAGACACACACACACACAATTTTATATATATACCTGTATATAGACACACACACACAATTTTATATATATACCTGTATATAGACATACACACACAATTTTATATATATATATATATACCTGTATATAGACACACACACACACAATTTTATATATATACCTGTATATAGACACACACACACAATTTTATATATATACCTGTATATAGACACACACACACAATTTTATATATATACCTGTATATAGACACACACACACAATTTTATATATATACCTGTATATAGACACACACACACACACAATTTTATATATATACCTGTATATAGACACACACATACAATTTTATATATATACCTGTATATAGACACACACACACAATTTTATATATATATACCTGTATATAGACACACACACACAATTTTATATATATACCTGTATATAGACACACACATACAATTTTATACATATACCTGTATATAGACATACACACACAATTTTATATATATACCTGTATATAGACACACACACAATTTTATATATATACCTGTATATAGACACACACATACAATTTTATATATATACCTGTATATAGACACACACAATTTTATATATATACCTGTATATAGACACACACACACAATTTTATATATATACCTGTATATAGACACACACACACACAATTTTATATATATACCTGTATATAGACACACACACACAATTTTATATATATACCTGTATATAGACACACACACACACACAATTTTATATATATACCTGTATATAGACACACACGCACAATTTTATATATATACCTGTATATAGACACACACACACACATAATTTTATATATATACCTGTATATAGACACACACACACACAATTTTATATATATATACCTGTATATAGACACACACACACAATTTTATATATATACTGTATATAGACACACACACACACAATTTTATATATATACCTGTATATAGACACACACACACATAATTTTATATATATACCTGTATATAGACACACACACACACACACAATTTTATATATATACCTGTATATAGACACACACACCCAATTTTATATATATACCTGTATATAGACACACACACACATAATTTTATATATATACCTGTATATAGACACACACACACACAATTTTATATATATACCTGTATATAGACACACACACACAATTTTATATATATACTGTATATAGACACACACACAATTTTATATATATACCTGTATATAGACACACACACACACAATTTTATATATATACCTGTATATAGAGACACACACACACAATTTTATATATATACCTGTATATAGACACACACACACATAATTTTATATATATACCTGTATATAGACACACACACACACAATTTTATATATATACCTGTATATAGACACACACACACAATTTTATATATATACTGTATATAGACACACACACACACTTTTATATATATACCTGTATATAGACACACACACACTTTTATATATATACCTGTATATAGACACACACACACACACTTTTATATATATACCTGTATATAGACACACACACACAATTTTATATATATACCTGTATATAGACACACACGCACACAATTTTATATATATATCTGTATATAGACACACACACACACACACACACACAATTTTATATATATATACCTGTATATAGACACACACACACACAATTTTATATATATACCTGTATATAGACACACACATACAATTTTATATATATACCTGTATATAGACATACACACACACAATTTTATATATATACCTGTATATAGACACACACACACAATTTTATATATATACCTGTATATAGACATACACACACAATTTTATACATATACCTGTATATAGACACACACACACAATTTTATATATATACCTGTATATAGACACACACACACACAATTTTATATATATACCTGTATATAGACACACACGCACAATTTTATATATATACCTGTATATAGACACACACACACAATTTTATATATATACCTGTATATAGACACACACGCACACAATTTTATATATATACCTGTATATAGACACACACACACACACAATTTTATATATATACCTGTATATAGACATACACACACAATTTTATATATATACCTGTATATAGACACACACACACAATTTTATATATATACCTGTATATAGACACACACACACAATTTTATATATATACCTGTATATAGACACACACACACAATTTTATATATATACCTGTATATAGACACACACACACAATTTTATATATATACCTGTATATAGACACACACACACAATTTTATATATATACCTGTATATAGACACACACACACACAATTTTAAAATAACATGACAGTGATGACTTCTTGACAATAATAAAAAAGACAAACCTATTTTTTTTTTAAATGCAAACACAATACTACCAAAAAAAAATAAAAATTACTTTCAATACGTACAACTGATCAAAGTGATTGCAAGTGAAAATTTAAATTATCCAAAAGTAATCGAGCTCATGCAAGCAGTTTGAGAACAGCAACATATCAACATATTTCTAACGTGCATTATTGGACTGTTACTCAAGGCTAATTAGTAATTTGTATAAAAAAAGGGCCAGTAAAGTCAAAATTAAAATGTCCTCATTCAGATAAAGGCCCCTATTTATGAAAGTCTGGCGGACCTGATCCGACAGTGCGGATCAGGTCTGCCAGACCTCGCTGAATACGGCGAGCAATACGCTTGCCGTATTCAGCATTGCACCAGCAGCTCGCAAGAGCTGCTGGTGCAACACTGCCCCCTGCTGACTCACGGCCAATTGGCCGCCAGCAGGGGGGTGTCAATCAACCCGATCTGGTTGATTTCCGGCGATGTCTGTCCGCCTGCTCAGAGCAGGCGGACAGGTTATGGAGCAGTGGTCTTTGTGACCGCTGCTTCATAACTGCTGTTTCTGGCGAGCCTGCAGGCTCGCCAGAAACACGGGACATCAAGCTCCATATGGAGCTTGATAAATATGCCCCAAAGAATGGAAAAAAAGTTTCCAATATACTTCTATTATCAAAATGTGCGGTTTAATTTTATATGCGCAAAATCTGAGGCTCCAGTACCTACTGAACAAAAGTACACTGTATATGTTTATATGAATTTTGTGATTGGCTGATGACTGTCACATGATACAGAGGGAGGGAAAATTGGATTAACTGTGAAATTTGTCAGAACATATTCTACTGCTCATAGCAAATTCAAAGTAAGTGCTATTGTATTCTCTTTTTATTGTGTATTTGTCAGTTATTCAATGCTACTGTATTTAGTGGTCCTATAGCTAGAAAAATTATTCAGTGGATTGAGATTATGACCACAGCACCCTACTACACTGTTCACAGGCCACCAGACCACACCCAACTAGTGACTATTTAGTAGCAAGGTTCCATTTTTCGTAGAAACAATGTAATCTTTTAATCTTCACTCGAAATAACTTTGATGATCAGTTACATTTATTTAAAATCACCCTTTTTTGTGGAAATATTGTATCCATTCAAATATTTTATCATTTATTTATTACTAGTCCTAAAGCCCATTCACACGGGCCATTTTTTGCAGTACATCAGTCCCACCCCTTGCTCTCTCTCCCTCCCCCTCTCTTTTGCTCTCTCTCTCTCTCTCTCCCTCTCTTTTGCTCTCTCTCCCCCTCTCTTTTGTGCTCTCTTGCTCCACCTCTCTTTTGCTCTCTCGTTCCACCTCTCTTTTGCTCTCTCTCCCCTCTCTTTTGCTCTCTCTCCCCTCTCTTTTGCTCTCTCTCCCCTCTCTTTTGCTCTTTCCCCTCTCTTTTGCTCCCTCTTCCCCCCTCTCTTTTGCTCTCTCTCTCCCCCTCTCTTTTGTGCTCTCTCTCTGCCCCTCTCTTTTGCGCTCTCTCCCCCCCCTCTCTTTTGCGCTCTCTCTCCCCCCTCTCTTTTGCGCTCTCTCTCCCCCCCTCTCTCTTGTGCTCTCTCCCCCTCTCTTTTGCGCTCTCTCGCTCCACCTCTCTTTTGCGCTCCCTCGCTCCACCTCTCTTTTGCTCTCTCCCCCTCTCTTTTGCTATCTCCCCCCTCTCTTTTGCTCTCTCCCCCCTCTCTTTTGCTCTCCCCCCCCTCTTTTTTGCTCTCTCCCCCCCCCTCTATTTTGCTCTCTCCCCCCTCTATTTAGCACTCTCTCCCCCTCTCTTCTGTGCTCTCTCTCCACCCTCTCTCTTTTGCGCTCTCCCCGCCTCTCTTTTGCACTCTCTCTCCCCGTCTTCTGCGCTCTATCTCTCCCCCTCTCTTTTGCGCTCTCTCTCCCCTCTCTTTTGCGCTCTCTCTCTCCCCTCTCTTTTGCGCTCTCTCTCTGCCCCTCTCTTTTGCGCTCTCTCCCCCCTCTTTTTGCGCTCTTTCTCTCCCCCCTCTCTCTTGTGTTCTCTCCCCCTCTCTTTTGCGCTCTCTCGCTCCACCTCTCTTTTGCGCTCCCTCGCTCTACCTCTCTTTTGCTCTCTCCCCCTCTCTTTTGCTATCTCCCCCTCTATTTTGCTCTCTCCCCCTCTCTTTTGCTCTTTCCCCCCTCTCTTTTGCTCTCTCCCCCCTCTTTTTTGCTCTCTCTCTCCCCCCTCTATTTTGCGCTCTCTCCCCCTCTCTTCTGTGCTCTCTCTCCACCCTCTCTCTTTTGCGCTCTCCCCCCCTCTCTTTTGCACTCTCTCTCCCCGTCTTCTGCGCTCTCTCTCCCTCTCTTTTGCGCTCTCTCTCCCCCTCTCTTTTGTGCTCTCTCTCCACCCTCTCTTTTGCGTGCTCTCTCTCCCCCTCTCTTTTGCGCTCTCTCTCCCCCCTCTCTTTTGCATTCTCTCTCCCCCTCTCTCCCCCCACTCTTTTGCACTCTCTCCCCCTCTTTTGCGCTCTACCCCCCTCTTTTGCATTCTCCCCCCCCTCTCTTTTGCACTCTCTCTCCCCGTCTTCTGCATTCTCTCTCTCGCCCTCTCTTTTGCGCTCTCTCCCCCCATCTCTTTTGTGCTCTCTCTCTCCCACTCTCTTTTGCGTTCTTTCCCCCCTCTCTTTTGCGCTCTCTCTCTCCCCCTCTCTTTTGCGCTCTCTCCCCCCCCCTCCCTTTTGTGCTCTCTCTCTCCCCCTCTCTTTTGCGTTCTCTCTCCCACTCTCTTTTGCGTTCTTTCCCCCCTCTCTTTTGCGCTCTCTCCCTCTCTCTTTTGCGCTCTCTCTTTCCCCCTCTTTTGCGCACTCTCTCTCCCAACTTTCTTTTGCTCTCTCTCTCTCCCCACACTCTCTTTTGCTCTCTCTCTCCCCCCTTCCCCCCTCTTTTGCTCTCTCTCCCCTCTCTTCTATTGCTCTCTCTCTTCCCCTCTCTATTTCCCCCTCTTATTTTCTCTCTCCCCCTCTCTTTTGCTCTCTCTCCCCCCCTCTCTCTTCCTTTTATTTTGCTCTTTCCCCTCTATTTTGCTCTCTCCCCCCTCTTTTTTGCGCTTTCCCCTCTCTTTTGCTCTTTTGCACCCTCTCTTTAGCTCTTTCCCATCTCTTTTGCTCTCTCCCCCTCTCCTTCTATCTCCTTCCCCTCTCTCTCTCTCTCTCTCTCTCGCGACTGCGCCCGGTCCCGCCCAGGCCTGCTCAAGTCCGGCCACGCCCACTTCCGCCTACCGTCACCGTCCTGCAGCAGATCAGGTAGACTCTAAGGCCAGGTGTGTTTGTTCTTGTGCTGTCTCTACTCCGCATGACAGCTTCGGACAAACACACTTGGCCTTTTATATTATAGGATATTTGTTATTACCCAGAAGAATTCTCTGGCTTTATTTTAAAACTGCATTTTTTCCAAGTAGGAACATTAGTTTTTGGTCTGGAATAACTCCAGCGTATGTGTGTATATGTGTGTGTGATAGCTAGTAGCTGTCTAAAAAAATTATAATTTTCCCCGTTTTATCAAGGGATTGCCCATTAATACTAGTTTAAGGAATAAGTACATAATTAAAATAAAGCTTTTGTGGAAACTGGTTATTACGTATCCTGTGGAATATTAGAAATCTAGTGCATGGAGATCTAGGGTGGATAGTGCTGAAGGAAATTGACCAAAAGCATTAATTATAATGAATAATCAACTTTAGTTAGGCACATGTTTGATATAGGAGGAGAACTATATATTGCTGTTTTAAATAGGTTGTCATATAGTTACCTAAACAAAAAACAGAAATTGCCTATCCTGAGCTTGAGGTTACAGTAGCAAATATGTCCATGATATTTAAAAATGTTGATGGAGAGAAAACATCAGGGTCTCAGTTCAACTTAAAAAACAGTGAGATAGTGACAGAGAAAAAAGTAACCTTTGGGTTTTCTATTTAATTCCTTCTTAAAATGATAAGTCTTCACAAGTAAGTGCTATTAGGGTGAGCCAAGATACAGTGATAGAATTTTTTTTTTACTAAAAGGTATGTCTACAAATTTCTCTAAAGAAGGCAAAATAACAAAAGCATATTAAAATAATTAAAGCTCTATAAAAAAACCTTGTAGAATAGGGGAAGCATTTATAGGATGAACCACATAAAACTCTGAAAACTTACAGTGAGAGCCACAGATCCTAGCAATAGGATGACTGAATATACCAGCCCTTTACTGTTTATCTTCACCTGTAAAAGAAATGAGAATTAGTGAATCTAGGCTAAATGCATAAACATTTCTGTTAGCATTGCAGACATAACAAAATATGCAACCTAACAATTGGGTTAAAGATTCTGTGAAAAATTCAAGAATAATAAATAAAAATATTAACATAACAGCTCCTCATTTGTTTAGGAAAGGTACTGAAACCAGCAACTCTGATAAGCCAGAGTAGGAATTATAAATGAAAAAATTTATAGAGAAATGCATGTAGAAAATAGCAGTGATATGCCAAATTTTATGAGGAAGAGAGGTTGTGAATTCAGAGTCTGGAGTTTGTGTCTGTATCTGATGAGTAATGATAGGAATGCAATCTGAACAAAAAGAAAAAAACAACAACTTGTAGTTTCACAGAATGTCCACAAGATGGTGACCTTAAGGTATCAATAACTCAAGAATAATTCAAGGAGAGGATATAACAGTAGCATACACTGTATGGCCAAAAGTATGTGCTCACCCTTTCTAATTATTGAGTTCAGGTGTTTCAGCCACACCCATAACAGGTGTATAAAATTCAGTACATGACTGAAATCGTCATAGACAAGCATTAGCAGTACAATAAGTCATACCGAAGAGCTGAGCGACTTTAAACGTTGCACTACCATGAGATGCCACTTTTGCCACAAGTAAGTTGGGAAATGTCTGCCCTACTACATCTGCCTGGTCAGCTGTAAGTTCTATTATTGTGATGTGGAGTGTAATGAGTAAAAGTCCTTTCTAAATTCAGGCAGGATGCCCTGTAGTGGCTGCCTCCTCCTTGCCGACTGGTCCGGGTATAACTAAGAGGAATAGAAGAAAATAGAGGGGCGCCTCTTGTGTAGTATCATCAGATATAAAAGCCAGTAATACTAGTAGTAGAGCCAAATGGGTACTCACACACTTCACAAGCACACCAATGTGCTAGCAGGCTGCAGATTCATATAGGTGTGGCAGCTCACCTCTCAGGCAGTGCTGTGATGCTGGAGATGGAATGTGAGACACAGAGAAGGAAAAAAAGCACTACATGTGCAGACCATTAACAATATAACTGACAATGTTTTCAGTGGTACAAATGGTTACTCACATACTCTATGAGCACACTTTCTACCAGCACATAAGTGTGCTCATGGAGTATGTGAGTAACCATTTGTACCACTGAAAACATTCCTTCTCTGTGTCTCCCATTCCATCTCCAGCATCACAGCACTGCCTGAGAGGTGAGCTGCCACACCTATATGAATCTGCAGCCTGCTAGCACATTGGTGTGCTTGTGAAGTGTGTGAGTACCCATTTGGCTCTTATTCTAGTATTACTGGCTTTTATATCTGATGATACTACACATGAGGCGCCCCTCTATTTTCTTCTATTCCACCTAATATCTGTTGCATCACTTGCTATAGAATTCTAACTTTGGAAGCAACATCGGCACAAGAACTGTGAGTCCAGAGCTTAATGAAATGGGTTTCCATGGCCGAGCAGATATACTCAAGCATCACATAAGCATGTGTAATGCCAAGTGTCGGCTGGAGTGCCATAAAACATGACACTACTGGATTCTGGAGTATTGGAAATGTTTTCTCTGGAGTAATGTGTGACAGACACCGGCTACCCCGACTGGGTAGCTCCGCCAAGAGGGTCCTTCCTGTCCCTGGAACTTGCAGCTATAGAGCGGAGAGAAGTGATTATAGCCAGAGCCCACCCAAATAACCAGACAGAACTAGTATTCAAGTGGAACAAGAACATTCTTTATTGTGAAACACAACCACTTATATACATCAAGCTCATCTTGATAAGGGTCTTATTTGACCCCCATATCTCCCTCCATTCCCGCCCCTCCAGACAGGCTTGTGCCCCCCATAGTGTCCATAGTCCCATAGAGTCCCAGTGGTATAACAGTGGTTATTCCGGGGTGATCCTGAGGGAGCAACGGCACTTCTAGGGTGTCGTTGGAAAGCCCTTGGTACCCAGTCCAAAAAGCAACATGATCCGTGGCTGGGGGCCAGAGCTGCGGGTGATCAAACGTACACCAGGAAAGCTAGGGGAAGTAGAAGTTGTAGGGGGGTCCGAAACCTCAAGTTCCCAAGGGAGCACCCTTCTGGCAATCACCCCACCTCTTGCCCTCCCTAGGGGATACCAATCCTCTAGAGCTGGAGCGACCTGGGGTATAGGTTAGCAGGTGTCCAGGGTGATGCGGCCAACCAGCAGTTCCAGATGCCCGGCCAGCCGGAGAGGGGTTAGGCGGTCAGAGATCAGCTCTTTTGTGAGCATGTACAAACCACAAAACAAGCAATAGAAAGAGTCTGGGAGATCATGGAAGCCATGAAAAGGCTAAAAGTGGTGTAAAAAGGAGTGTGCCAGGTAGTAGGGGGGGTGGGGGCTAGCCTTGGCAACCTGGTATCTGTGAAATAATGAATCACACTTCATTGGCAGTCTGGTGTGGAGAATGCCAGGAGAGCACTATCTACTGAAATGTATAGAGCCTACTTTAAAGTTTGGTGGATGAGGGGTACTGGTATGGTGCTGTTATTCAGGGTTTGGGCTAGGCCCCTTAGTTCTAGTGAAGGGTCAACTTAATGCTACAGGATACAAATACATTTTAGAAAATTGGGTGCTTCCTACTTCCTGGCAACAGTTTGGGTAAGGCCCTTTCCTGTTCCAGCATGACTGTGGCCCTGTGCACAAAACGAGGTCCATGAAGAAGACATGGTTTGACAAGTTTGGTGTGGAAGAACTTGAGTGGCTTTCACAGAGCCCTGACCTCAATCCCACTGAACAGCTGTATAATAAAATGGAATACAGACTGTGAGCCAGATCTTCTCATTCAACATCAATACCAGACATCACAAATGTTCTTTTGGTTAAATGGTAACTGTTATAGCCGCAAAGTTGGGCCAAGTCCATATTAATGCCCACGATTTTGGAACAAGCTCATGTAGGTGTGATGGTCTGTATCCACATACTTTTGGCCACATAATGTACCTTCATTGCTCGAATTATACAAGGGGAGAACAGACAATGAAAAGAGCTGGAGTCTTGATCTGTTGATGTCTACAAACTATTAAAGGGGCATCCAGAGTTTTCCTATGGAGCAAGCAGTCTACTGTTAAGCCACAAAAAATCATCATCTGGCCCAGACGAAGACTTAGCTCTATGGGAAAGAGACTTAAAAAAAAAAAACAATTTAGCAACATTACTAGAAGTCTTCTTAACCTTTCAAGACCAAGACTTAAAGGGACAATTTACTTGAACAAATTTATTGTTTAAAAAGACAGATTATCCCTTTATTACCCATTCCCCAGTTTTACATAACCAATACTGTTATATAACTACACTTTTTACCTTTGTGATTACCTTGTAGCTAAGCCTCTTGAGACTGCCCCCTTTCTTAGTTCTTTTGACAGGCTTGCATTTTAGCCAATCAGTGCTGACTCATAAATAACTCTACAGGAGTGAGCACAATGTTATCGGTATGGCACTCATGAACTAGCACTGTCTAACTGTGAAAAACTGTCAAAGTGTGCTGAGATAAGAAACAGCTTCCATGGCTTAGAAATCAGTTTATGAGCCTAGCTAGGTTTCACTTTCATGAAATTTTATTTTTGACTTGACTGTCCCTTTAAGAAGCAATGTACTTATTAAGATTTTTAGCCACAACAAATTTGTGAATAAGAAACTTTGTACCAATTAGAATTTAGATAGAAAGAACAAGTCTTTCAAAATGAAAAAAAACCCAGATACATTGGAGGGAAAGGCAGGTCCCCAATCTATCAAACATATATGGCTGTTGTCAAAACATTTTTTTTAACAGTTTACTACGTTACATACATCTTATGCTTAGGTTCAAAAGGATCATGAAACAGAATGTGAAAAAATTGAATTAAAAAAACAATTCAATGACCAAAAACAGGGCAGATGGGGGGGCGGAGCCAGCAGCGCATGAGAGAGGTTGCAGACTTTTAGAGCTCCTGCTTAAACTTAGCTAAAAAGGACTTAAAACCAGCTCTAGATGCCCAAGTGATATTTATTACAGTGGGATTATCCATTTAAGCTCTATCTGCTACCCGGAGGACACTAAACTTTGATATTTAACTACCAGCTGTGTGTTCGGCTTGGAAAGCCTACTCCATATATATATATAAAGATGACGGCCATTTTATCAGCCTCGTGGTCACATAGTTGTTATGGCTAACATCCGCCAGATATTTGCAGAGATCAGCAGACTCTTAACCCATCATCACAATAAGCTTGCTGCTGCTTTGGATGGAGCTGTGGAACCAGAGGAGAGTTGCGGGATCTTGACAGTGATGTCTCTGGATCCGGATGAGGTGAATACTAATTGCGGGGATGCTGTGGGGCCCCGGCATTCCCCGCATATCTATGGTTTTGTATCAACTAAGTCCGAAACTTACAGAGAGGTTGAGGAGATCAATCCTAAGCTTTCATTTTCAAGCGTGGTCCTGCAGAGCCAAATATGAGAGGATCTTACCCTTATAGATGTTTCGGAAGACAAGGAAAGCCAAGGTTCTCGAGTGATCTTAAAGTACTTTGACGCTACTAGCACTAACTGTCATCTGGACATCTATAGTGTTTCTCTAGTGGGCCCAAAAATAAAGGAGACATCGCCACAACTCTCTCTTATATGGCGACAGTGCTATTTACTTTATTTCTCTTGGCTTAAACCCTTTGAGGTAAATAGCGAACAACGCCATCTCTGTCTCAGAAAAGTTGGAGTAGGCTAAGAAAATCTACCATTAGGATCTTCCCTTCTGATATAAAGCTCTCATGTTTCAGCCCGACGTGATTAATTCATTCCCTCGATGGAAAAGGTTAAAATGCATAGTGCACAGCATGCTATAATTGCCATAGCGGATTGCAGCAAATATAACAATGGTGAAAGTTTAATATATTAATAGGTCTAGAGACTATATTAATTTTTTTTCTTTTTTTATGGTTCAAAGGGTATTCTTAGGGGACTAATTTCCATCAAGGGACTACTACAATCACAAGTTCACCTGCCTAAACTGTTTGTGTGCATTTCAAATATAAATACCCTTAAATATGTAAGATGTGTGATTGGGGCAAACACCTAGTATTTGGGTTCATTCTCTCCCCTAGTTGTTGTCATATACACACATGACCCATATCATTTTACTAAGCATGTCATTACAGACCTCTAGAATTTATGATATCTATGAGCTTGAGAGTCTGTTTAGAGCTTTTGTATATCTAGATATGCTTACACAGGCCTCTCTAAATTTTAATAAGTATCAACAATGTTTTAGACCATGAACAACATTCTTGAAATATTTTGAACTACATTATACTATAAGCAATATTGTCCACTATACTCAGTCTCATTAGATTGCACTTGTGGTGGTAATCTCTATTTATTTATTGATCGACCTAAATGTTTTATATAACATGAAGCTGGGCATGAGAATATATGAAAATATCCTATTTATGATCCTATGTAACATATAGCCTTTAGTTTCTGCAGTTACTATGCATACAATATCCTTGTTAGCTGCACCCACTGGTAATAACTCGGGCTTGTTATATGTTAGTTTATTTTATTTTGCAATGTTTATGTCTGGTGTGATTAGAGGAACAGTAGACTTTTTTTTTTTTTATCCATTTATTCGCCTATACCAAACTTTTAATCTCACATATATGATCCTTATAACAGGTATCTAGGATGTTAACAAAAAGAGCTAGGAGAGGCTGGACCTACACTAGTGCTATTAGGTATAGTCTCCCTCTTCATAATACTATCTTCGAGCTATTTAACCAGCGTCAATTTTGCTGCCTTGCCTAGACACATGTATAAGAATTCTAAGTACTGGTAAACAGTTACTAATGCCTCTTTTACATATAATCTTTAAAATAATCCCTACAGTTCTCAGAATACCTAGGTATACACAGCATGGGGCCTGTTAGCTACATGATTATACTCACATAAATAGCCCTGGTGAGCTAATTTCAATACCCTGCCTATGGTTAATTGTATAATTGTTTAAAGCATTTGCTTATTCTTCCCCCCCCCCCCTCCCGGGATAGAGCTTGGTTCTTTACTATTACGTATAATCCTTAACATTTCCCACATTCATACGGTACTATATATGGCTCTCCAAATACCCGAATGGCTCCTTTTAACCTCCTCCCCCTTCCCCCCACTTATGTACTCTGGAAACACTTAATTGTGTCCAGAGGCTAACTCTGCGGATTCTCTTGCCAATGCCGCAACCATAATTATACTTTTATAAGATTAAAAAGTTTAAAAACAGTTTGTATTCTCTACATCATATATATATATATATATATATATATTGTGCATAACTACATGTTTATTATATTAATGCTATTATATAGAAGCAAAGAAAATTCTAAACCCAATAATTTATACTTGCATATTCCACCAAACCATTCAAAAAGCATAGCTATAAGATAGCAGATTTTCTAAACTTTTATATATATTTTTGTTCAATATTAATAGTTTTGTTCTCCCACAGACTTAATGCTGTAATAGTTGATTGAGGTCTATAAGTGACCTCTTAAGATCGGGAAGGACAATTCTATCTCTCCAAGAAAAAATAGAAAATGTGAGGTTTAATTTTAGCATGTTTAGCAAAACCGTGATGTAACGGATTATATTTTTTTTTTGGACAAAGTGCCTGATGTGTTCTTTTCTCTGTATTTTTGTATGACACTTGAAATTCCACCTGTCTTTTATATTGCATATTTAACCTCAATAAAAATTATTTAACCCCTTAAGGACCAGCGACGTACCCTGTATGTCACTGGCCTTTTTTTTGGACTAGATTGTTTTATAGTGCGGTCTTGCCACCAGCGTTGAGACTGCTCTATTCCACAAAGTCTGCTGGAGGGAGGGTATTAATAGCGTCTTCTTGCTAGAATTGTGCTATTATGTCCTGAAAAAACACTTAACGACCAGTGACATACAGGGTACATTGTGGTCATTAAGGGGTTAAAAAACAAACAAACAAAAAAACAGGACAGATTTTCTCTAGATGCAAAAAAAAAGAGAAAACATCACTATGATGAACAGTTTTCTCACTCAACAAGAACTGAAATATATAATTTATGAACAGAAATATATCATTTAAGTAACAGCAAATATCTTGCTAAAGACTTAAAGCTGTGGCAGAGACCAAAAAGACACACAGCAAATCTAGGAACCTTGAAATAATCCTTATAAATAGAAATATGACGGTAGGCAGTGTCCAAGTCTACGTTTGGCCTAAAATGATCATACTCCAAAAATAAGAATGAAGGGAGGTCATTTTAAAGTGGCGAACCTTTAATTACTTCTTGTATTTTCCATAGCAGAATGTAACATATTTTCCTTTTATTGGAAAGTCCTGATTTACTGAAACCATTCAAATTATCAGGTAGCCCGGCCCCTGAGCTTGGTCTGGGGTCCTTTTTCAGTTTTAACTATGATCTTCAAAAACATTTTTCAGACAGTTAAGAAGTTCAGAACAAATTTCTCCTTAGACTTATTTTCCTTAATCTGAAAATGCTAGAACATAATTATTCCAACATGTAAACGATTTTTGTTCAATATGAAAAATAAATGTCCAAAATATTTGCTGATGAAAGTTTTATTGCACCTAGATTTTAAAACACAAAGGGTAAGGGAAAGCCAGTATACAACCCCATTAACAAGGGGAAAGGACAGTATACACAGGCATTAAGGAGGACTCAACACCAGCTGTAAGAGGAACATTTCCAGGCTCTAAAACTGAGGGTCATTCCACTCAAAGAAAATATCTCTATCTTTGGATAGAGAAATGAAGAAACTATTCACATCATCCTACTCTGATATCAGTGTGATCACGAAATTGCAAGGAACAGAGGAAGCTGACACACAGGATACAGAAGGAGGGTAATGCTATCATTTAGCGATTCTAAGGTAAACCAACAAGTGAGAGTTTGCACTACAGGACCAGGAGGTCAAATATATCACGATAACACTAACACCACAGTTTATCACAAGATTGCATTTTTGTTTAATTGCACCAGCAATCAACTGCAAATGTCACCACATATTTGTTGATCAACTCACAATTTGACATATTATTTGACTATAATTTCTTCTGTTAAGTGTGATCAGTCCACGGGTCATCATTACTTGTGGGATATTAACTGCTCCCCTACAGGAAGTGCAAGAGGATTCACCCAGCAGAGTTGCTATATAGCTCCTCCCCTCTACGTCACCTCCAGTCATTCTCTTGCACCCAACGACTAGATAGGATGTGTGAGAGGACTATGGTGATATATTTAGTTTTTATATCTTCAATCAAAAGTTTGTTATTTTATAATAGCACCGGAGTGTGTTATTCCTTCTCTGGTAGAATTTGAAGAAGAATCTACCTGAGTTTTTCTATGATTTTAGCCGGAGTAGTTAAGATCATATTGCTGTTTCTCGGCCATCTGAGGAGAGGTAAACTTCAGATCAGGGGACAGCAGGCAGATTAATCTGCAAAGAGGTATGTAGCAGTTTATTATTTTCTGACATGGAATTGATGAGAAAATCCTGCCATACCGTTATAATGTAAACTCAGCCTTGAATGCAGTAGATGTAGCTGATATCAGGCTGTCATGTATGTATATTTTACACTTCAGTTTTCTGGGAAATGGTACTTCTCTGGCTTTTAAACTGTATACATAGACTTAACCTATTTTGCAGGGACTTGCAATAGGTTTTAAATGACAATTAATTATTGAGGTAAAACGTTTTTTTGCTGGCATGTAAAAACGTTTTTTTCTCTGAGGTACTGGGTGAAAAAATGTTTTGGGCACTTTTTTTCCACTTGGCAATAGTTTTGATTTAAATTAGAGCAGTTCACTGATCCCTCTCACTGTTATGTGTGTGGGGGAGGGGCCATTTTTGGCGCTTTTACTATGCATCAGAAAAACTCAGTCAGAGCTTCATTTTCTTCCTGCATGATCCGGTTCATCTCTACAGAGTTCAGGGATCTCAAGAGTCTTTTTTGAGGGAAGTAATCATTACAGCAGAGCTGTGCTGATTGTATTGACTGTGATATAAAAAACGTTTATTTGTGTATTTTTTTCTGCTGCCTGGGTTAGTTATCATTTGCTGAGGGGAACAATCCTTTGCTAAAACTGTATATTCTGACAAAGATTGATGCTATAACTTAATTATTTTATCTGTTATAATATTTTTCTGTGCTTCTTAAAGGCACAGTTCGTTTTCATATTATTTGTAAATTACTTTGAAAAGTATTTCCAAGTTGCTGTTTATTTGCTAGTGTGTTAAACATGTCTGATTCAGAGGAATATCTCTGTGCTATATGTGTTAATGCCAAGTGGAGCCCAATAGAAATTTATGTACTAAATGTATTGATGCTACTTTAAAAAATAGTCAATCTGTACAAATTGAACATATTTCACCAAACAACGAGGGGAGAGTTATGCCGACTAACTCGCCTCACGTGTCAGTACCTGCATCTCCCGCTCAGGAGGTGCGTGATATTGTAGCGCCGAGTGCATCTGGGCGGCCATTACAAATCACATTACAAGATATGGCTACTGTTATGACTGAAGTTTTGGCTAAACTACCAGAACTAAGAGGTAAACGTGTTCACTCTGGGATGAGAACAGAGTGCGCTGATAATGCAAGGGCCATGTCTGATACTGCGTCACAGTTTGCAGAACGTGAAGACGGAGAGCTTCATTCTGTGGGTGACGGTTCTGATCCAAATAAACTGGACTCAGACATTTCAAATTTTAAATTTAAGCTTGAGAACCTCCGTGTGTTACTAGGGGAGGTATTAGCGGCTCTGAATGATTGTAACACAGTTGCAATCCCAGAAAAAATGTGTAGGTTGGATAAATATTTTGCGGTACCGACGAGTACTGACGTTTTTCCTATACCTAAGAGACTTACTGACATTATTACTAAGGAGTGGGATAAACCCGGTGTGCCTTTCTCACCCCCTCCTATATTCAGAAAAATGTTTCCAATAGACGCCGCCACACGGGACTTATGGCAAATGGTCCCTAAGGTGGAGGGAGCAGTTTCTACTTTAGCTAAGCGTACCACTATCCCAGTGGAGGATAGCTGTGCTTTTTCAGATCCAATGGATAAAAAATTAGAGGGTTACCTTAAGAAAATGTTTGTTCAACAAGGGTTTATATTGCAACCTCTTGCATGTATTGCGCCTGTCACGGCTGCAGCAGCATTTTGGTTTGAGTCTCTGGAAGAGACACTTCAATCATCCACACTAGATGACATCACACACAAACTTAAATTCCTTAAGTTAGCTAATTCATTTATTTCAGATGCCGTAGTACATTTAACTAAACTTGCGGCTAAAATTTCAGGATTCGCCATTCAGGCACGCAGAGCTCTGTGGCTAAAATCCTGGTCAGCTGATGTTACGTCTAAATCTAAATTGCTTAATATTCCTTTCAAAGGGCAGACCTTATTCGGGCCCGGCTTGAAAGAGATTATTGATGAGATTACAGGAGGTAAAGGTCATGCCCTGCCTCAGGACAAGGCCAAAGCCAAGGCTAGACAGTCCAATTTTCGTTCCTTTCGTAATTTCAAAGCAGGAGCAGCATCAACTTCCTCTGCACCAAAACAGGAAGGAGCTGTTGCTCGCTACAGACAAGGCTGGAAACCTAACCAGTCCTGGAACAGGGGCAAACAGGCCAGAAAACCTGCTGCTGCCCCTAAGACAGCATGAATTGAGGGCCCCCGATCCGGGACCGGATCTAGTGGGGGGCAGACTTTCCCTCTTCGCCCAGGCTTGGGCAAGAGATGTTCAGGATCCCTGGGCGTTAGAGATCATATCTCAGGGATACCTTCTGGACTTCAAATCCTCTCCCCCAAGAGGGAGATTTCATCTGTCAAGGTTGTCAACAAACCTAACAAAGAAGGAAGCGTTTCTACGCTGCGTACAAGATCTTTTATTAATGGGAGTGATCCATCCAGTTCCGCGGTTGGAACAAGGACAAGGGTTTTACTCAAATCTGTTTGTAGTTCCCAAAAAAGAGGGAACCTTCAGGCCAATCGTTCAAGATGGAAACTATTCGAACAATTTTGCCCATGATCCAAGAGGGTCAGTACTTGACCACAGTGGATTTAAAGGATGCTTACCTTCACATACCGATTCACAGAAGTCATTACCGGTATCTAAGGTTTGCCTTTTTAGACAGGCATTACCAGTTTGTAGCTCTTCCATTCGGACTGGCTACGGCTCCAAGAATCTTCACAAAGGTTCTGGGCACTCTTCTGGCGGTACTAAGACCGCGAGGAATTTCAGTAGCTCCGTACTTAGACGACATACTGATACAAGTTTCAAGCTTTCAAACTGCCAAATCTCATACAGAGATAGTACTGGCATTTCTAAGGTCGCATGGATGGAAAGTGAACGAAGAGAAAAGTTCTCTCTTTCCACTCACAAGAGTTCCCTTCCTGGGGACTCTGATAGATTCTGTAGAAATGAAGATTTACCTGACAGAGGACAGGTTAACAAAACTTCAAAATGCATGCCGTGTCCTTCATTCCATTCAAGAGACCAGAAATTCTCTTCTATGGTGGCTTTATCGGCCACATCTGTCCAGGGGAATGCCATTCAGCAGGCCAGACTGGTCAATTGTAACAACAGACGCCAGCCTACTAGGTTGGGGCGCTGTCTGGAATTCTCTGAAGGCTCAGGGACTATGGAATCAGGAGGAGAGTCTTCTTCCAATAAACATTCTGGAATTGAGAGCAATCCTCAATGCTCTTCTGGCTTGGCCCCAGTTAGCAACTCGGGGGTTCATCAGGTTCCAGTCGGACAACATCACGACTGTAGCTTATATCAACCATCAGGGAGGGACAAGAAGCTCCCTAGCAATGATGGAAGTATCGAAGATAATTCGCTGGGCAGAGTCTCACTCTTGCCACCTGTCTGCAATCCACATCCCGGGAGTGGAGAACTGGGAGGCGGATTTCTTAAGTCGTCAGACTTTTCATCCGGGGGAGTGGGAACTTCATCCAGAGGTCTTTGCCCAAATACTTCGACGTTGGGGCAAACCAGAGATAGATCTCATGGCGTCTCGACAGAACGCCAAGCTTCCGCGCTACGGGTCCAGATCCAGGGATCCGGGAGCGGTCCTGATAGATGCCTTGACAGCACCATGGACCTTCAGGATGGCTTATGTGTTTCCACCTTTCCCGATGCTTCCTCGATTGATTGCCAGAATCAAACAGGAGAAAGCATCAGTGATTCTAATAGCGCCTGCATGGCCACGCAGGACTTGGTATACAGATCTGGTGGACATGTCATTCTGTCCACCTTGGTCGTTACCTCTGAAACAGGACCTTCTGATTCAGGGTCCTTTCAAACATCAAAATCTAACTTCTCTGAAGCTGACTGCTTGGAAATTGAACGCTTGATCTTATCAAAGCGTGGTTTTTCTGAGTCAGTTATTGATACCTTAATACAGGCTAGGAAGCCTGTTACCAGAAAGATTTACCATAAAATATGGCGTAAATACCTATATTGGTGCGAATCCAAAGGTTACTCTTGGAGTAAGGTTAGGATTCCTAGGATATTGTCTTTTCTACAAGAGGGTTTAGAAAAGGGGTTATCCGCTAGTTCCTTAAAGGGACAGATCTCAGCTCTGTCCATTCTGTTACACAAGCGTCTGTCAGAAGTTCCAGACGTTCAGGCTTTTTGTCAGGCTTTGGCCAGGATTAAACCTGTGTTTAAAGCTGTGGCTCCACCATGGAGTTTAAACCTTGTTCTTAACGTTTTACAGGGTGTTCCGTTTGAACCCCTTAATTCCATTGATATAAAGTTGTTATCTTGGAAAGTTCTATTTTTAATGGCTATTCCTCGGCTCGAAGAGTCTCTGAGTTATCAGCCTTACATTGTGATTCTCCTTATTTGATTTTTCACTCGGATAAGGTAGTTCTGCGTACTAAGCCTGGGTTCTTACCTAAGGTAGTCACTGACAGGAATATCAATCAGGAGATTGTTGTTCCATCCTTGTGCCCAAATCCTTCTTCGAGGAAGGAACGTCTTTTGCACAATCTGGATGTAGTTCGTGCCCTTAAATTTTATTTACAGGCAACTAAAGATTTTCGACAAACGTCTTCCCTGTTTGTCGTTTACTCTGGTCAGAGGAGAGGTCAAAAAGCTTCTGCTACCTCTCTCTCTTTTTGGCTTCGTAGCATAATTCGTTTAGCTTATGAGACTGCTGGACAGCAGCCTCCTGAAAGAATTACAGCTCATTCCACTAGAGCTGTGGCTTCCACTTGGGCCTTTAAGAATGAGGCCTCTGTTGAACAGATTTGCAAGGCTGCAACTTGGTCTTCGCTTCATACTTTTTCCAAATTTTACAAATTTGACACTTTTGCTTCCTCGGAGGCTATTTTTGGGAGAAAGGTTCTTCAGGCAGTGGTTCCTTCTGTATAAAGAGCCTGCCTATCCCTCCCGTCATCCGTGTACTTTTGCTTTGGTATTGGTATCCCACAAGTAATGATGACCCGTGGACTGATCACACTTAACAGAAGAAAACATAATTTATGCTTACCTGATAAATTCCTTTCTTCTGTAGTGTGATCAGTCCACGGCCCGCCCTGTTTTTTAAGGCAGGTAAATATCTTTTAAATTATACTCCAGTCACCACTACACCCTTGGCTTCTCCTTTCTCGTTGGTCCTTGGTCGAATGACTGGAGGTGACGTAGAGGGGAGGAGCTATATAGCAACTCTGCTGGGTGAATCCTCTTGCACTTCCTGTAGGGGAGCAGTTAATATCCCACAAGTAATGATGACCCGTGGACTGATCACACTACAGAAGAAAGGAATTTATCAGGTAAGCATAAATTATGTTTTTGCAAAGACAGCAAAATAATAGATATCACTTTAAATAACACTTGGGACTTTGTATCTCATAATTATTGCAACACTTCTCAACACTTTGAAACACCTATTTTGAAAGATTAATCTTGAACACAAATAAGAATCTCTCAGAAGAAACCCCATTTTTAAATCTTTTTTTCTTCTTGGAACTGAGCAATTCTGCTTGAAATTCAAGATCATTATTTTTTCTTTTTTTCTTTTTTCTGTCTCCATATATTTTTATTTTATCAGCATATATATTTTTTATATATTTCTATATATTTTAACTATACAATTAGGATAATACAGGTAGCCCTCAGTTTACGCCGGGGTTAGGTTCCAGAAGGAATGGTTGTAAATCGAAACTGTTGTAAATTGAAACCCAGTTTATAATGTAAGCCAGTGGGAAGTGAGGGAGATAGGTTCCAGGCCCCTCTCAAAATTGTCATAAGTAACACCTAATACGTTATTTTTAAAGCTTTGAAATGAAGACTTTAAATGCTAAACAGCATTATAAACCTAATAAAATAATCACACAACACAAACAGTTCTTTCTATGCATTCCAATCTGGACTGATTTATAGACAGGAAGATCTTGTACTTTTGAAATCTGCTCGATAGCTCAGGTCTGGTTAAACTGATTAATTTCAGCTTGCTTGGCTTTGCTGCAACACAAGCGGACAGCTCCACCTACTGGCTATTTTAATAAATGCACTGCTTCTCAATGCTTTTCAATAGCAGTCACATAACTGGGAAAAAAGGTTGTTATTCTGAAACAGTGTAAATTGAACCTTTGTAAAACGAGGGCCACCTGTATATTGTACTATATAGTTAGAGAAATATATTGTACTTCAAATTGTTTATTTTTTAATATCACTCTGCACCTCTAAGATTGAGGTAATTTTATGTTAAACCATTAGGAATTTTTTTACAGATACATCTGGATGTAAAAACAATTCACTACCTATTTATTTATTTTTATTGATGTTACTTAATAAAATAATTTTTATTTCAATACACATCCTTTTAGCACTTGTATTACTTATATAATAAGTTGATGTACAGTTCTATTTTTCTATATAGGCATAAAAAGACAACAAGAGGTAATACCTCCCTATAGAGGTAATACCTCCCTATAGATGTCTGCTTATATAGAACTAACCAATGGTATTTTTTAGGTACCTGTACTGAATCAAATCATTAAGATTGTGATTAGTTTGTATAATATTACTAGACTGGTTAAAGCATCTTGGTATTGGTATATCAACCATAGCTAGTGTAGAGAGTTTAGGTGGATGAGTTTAGCTGAAGCATTCATGATAGATTTAGAGGTGGTGTTTGCGAAGGTCGTTTAGAATTAGATTGCAGTAGTCTATGGGGAACATTTATCAAGCTCCGAACTGAGCTTGTGGGCCCGTGTTTATGGCGGGTCTTCAGACATCGCCAGAAACAGCAGTTATGAAGCAGCGGTCTAAAGACCGCTGCTCCATAACCCTGTCCGCCTGCTCCGAGCAGGCGGACAGGAATCGCCGGAATTCAACCAGATCGAGTACGATCGGCTTGATTGACACCTCCCTGCTGGTGGCCCATTGCTCTCCGCATTCAGCGAGGTCTTGTGGACCTGATCCGCACTGTCGGATCAGGTCCGCAAGACCTTTGATAAATTGGCCCCAATGTGTGACAAAATGAGGGAATTAATTAGTATTTTTGTAGTTTATTGAGTAAGGAAAGGTTGAAATCTGGAAATGTTGCATAGAGATTGAATATGTGGAGTGAATGTGAGTTAGTTCAGGGTCAAGTGTGACTCTCATTCAGCGGATATGGGGTGAGGTGTTGAGAATAGAGTCTCCAAATCTAAGAGAAATGTCAGGTGTATGATGTCTTGGAAAGGAAGGAATCAGCTCAGTTTTAGATAGATTGAGTTGGAGATAATGCAAAGACTTCCAAGATGAAATTGCAGAGAGACAGCTGCTAATCTGGTTGAGTAAAGAGGGAGAGATGTCAGGAGAAGAAAGATAAATTTGGGTATCATCAGCATATAAGTGGTACTGGAACCCAAAGGAGTTTTCCATGGGAGGGCGTATAGATAGATAAAAGCACAGAAGCCAAGACAGAGCCTTGTGGTACCTCTACTGAGAGAGACAAAGGATCAGTGGATATGATGTTAAAGGGAACTGTAAGTGAGTGGCTTGAAAGATAGAAAAGCAAACCAGGAGAGGACTGTGCCTCATATGCCAAAATAATGTTGAATTTGTAAGAGGAGATGATGGTCAACTGTGTTGAAAGCAGCAGATAGATCCAGAAGAATTAGTAATAAGAATTAGTAAGGAGCAGTTTTAACTTCTTCCACATAATTGTCATGAAGAAGTTAGCAACCATGCAAACAATATCCAAAAGACATTCACACACCTATGCAAAAGGTGCCTTAACTAACATCCCATTAAGGTGGATTGAATGAAAACATCCTCATATTATTCAGTACTGTGTAAATAAACAATGATAGTGCCAGCTACTTATGATCTATAAATGGAACAAATTGATATTTTTTTTCCAATGAAGTTCTGATTGGTGAATGAAGAATAATTGTCTGCCGTGATCACAGGAATCGCACATATACTTACAAGATGTCCCTCCCAACTCTAGGAAACTTTCAAACCTGCCTTCCTATAGAGCAAGCTAATATGCCAGACAAACAGTTTCTTATCACATCCCAAGAAAAAAAACTTTAATCCACTAATTGCTTTGTCTTACAATACCTGACAGTAGCAATAACATTCATTTAAGCTGCTGACAAAGTTCAAGAAGGGGGCTTGACCCATGCTGTAAACTCTTAACAGAGAAGGTATAGAATATTATTTCATAATGTGTAGATCATTACATTCTCCAGGCTTTACCAGAGTCCATACTTTCTTATTCCAAATAATTAAAAAAAGAATATATATACAGTTGCAAGAAAAAGTATGTGAACCCTTTGGAATTATATGGATTTCTGCACAAATTGGTCATAAAATGTGATCTGATCATCATCTAAGTCACAACAATAGACAATCACAGTCTGCTTAAACTAATAACACACAAAGAATGAAATGTTGCCATGTTTTTATTGAACACACCATGTAAACATTCACAGTGCAGGTGGAAAAAGTATGTGAACCCCTAGACTAATGACATCTCCAAGAGCTAATGAGTGAGATGTCAGTCAACTGGAGTCCAATCAATGAGATGAGATTGGAGGTGTTGGTTACAGCTGCCCTGCCCTATAAAAAAAACACACACCAGTTCTGGGTTTGCTTTTCACAAGAAGCATTGCCTGATGTGAATGATGCTTTGCACAAAAGAGCTCCCAGAAGACCTACGATTAAGAATTGTTGACTTGCATAAAGCTGGAAAGGGTTATAAAAGTATCTCCAAAAGCCTTGCTGTTCATCAGTCCACGGTAAGACAAATTGTCTATAAATGGAGAAAGTTCAGCACTGCTGCTACTCTCCCTAGAAGTGGCTGTCTTGTAAAGATGACTGCAAGAGCACAGCGCAGACTGCTCAATGAGGGGAAGAAAAATCCTAGAGTGTCAGCTAAAGACTTACAAAAGTCACTGGCAAATGCTAACATCCCTGTTAGCGAATCTACAATACGTAAAACACTAAACAAGAATGGATTTCATGGGAGGATACCACAGAGGAAGCCACTGCTGTCCAAACAAAACATTGCTGCACATTTATAGTTTGCACAAGAGCACCTGGATGTTACACAGCAGTACTGGCAAAATATTCTGTGGACAGATGAAACCAAAGTTGAGTTGTTTGGAAGAAACACACAACACTATGTGTGGCGAAAAAGAGGCACAGCACACCAACATCAACACCTCATCCCAACTGTGAAGTATGGTGGTGGGGGCATCATGGTTTGGGGCTGCTTTGCTGCGTCAGGGCCTGGATGGATTGCTATCATCGAAGGAAAAATGAATTCCCAAGTTTATCAAGACATTTTGCAGGAGAACTTAAGGCCATCTGTCTACCAGCTGAAGCTCAACAGAAGATGGGTGTTGCCACAGGACAATGACCCAAAGCATAGAAGTAAATCAACAACAGAATGGCTTAAACAGAGGAAAATACGCCTTCTGAAGTGGCCCAGTCAGAGTCCTGACCTCAACCCGATTGAGATGCTGTGGCATGACCTCAAGAAAGTGATTCACACCAGACATCCCAAGAATATTGCTGAACTGAAACAGTTCTGTAAAGAGGAATGGTCAAGAATTACTCCTGACTGTTGTGCACGTCTGATCTGCAACTACAGGAAATGTTTGATTGAAGTTATTGCTGCCAAAGGAGGTTCAACCAGTTATTAAATCCAAGGGTTCACATACTTTTTCCACCTGCACTGTGAATGTTTACATGGTGTGTTCAATAAAAACATGGCAACATTTCATTCTTTGTGTGTTATTAGTTTAAGCAGACTGTGATTGTCTATTGTTGTGACTTAGATGATGATAAATATTTAATGAATATCGTGCAATGTACAATATCAAGATAGACCTCAATCGAGAAATACAAGATGAAAAATAATAGTGTATAACTTATCACCACTCTGTAATAGTAGTTGCTGCAAATGCTTAGTGAGTCCAGATAATGGCACAGTACTTACTGGATTAACCAGTGTTGGTGCCCAAATGCCATAATGGCGTAGTAAGGTATACTTAATTTAGCCAGTCACTTGCATCTCCCCTTCCTCATCTGATATGACCTGCTATAGCTGACAACCTCCGTAGGTGATCCTGGTCTGGCGATAAAGCCCTCCAGTCACGGCTGCAGGAAATGTCCTCAGGCAGGGTCGAAATCCTTCCTTTAGAGTGGGCGTGTTACCTCTCTGCTCAACTCCTGGATGTGATGTAAGTACGTCTTTTGCCTACGATAGGCTCCAGATGCGGGGATTGGCAAAAAGGTAACGGCTGGCAGCACCAATCAGAAATGGGCAGGGCTTAGGGCTTGAGAAGTGTGGATAGCGGGGTTCTTAACCCCATAAACATCAAATGGATCCAAAGAAACAGCAAACACAACTTCAAGTCGAAAGCTATAAATAGCTCAGTTTATAGCTCTGATGAAGCGCATGTGCGAAATGCATCAGGTGTTGTCTGACTGTCTGCCTGAAATTGTTTGGAACACCCAAAACAATTTTCAGCTTTCGACTTGAAGTTGTGTTTGCTGTTTCTTAGGATCCATTATATATATTCATGTACTGTATATCTGCAAATGTGGTATACATGATACTTTGCACTGTATGTGAAGTGGGATGTAATATTGGAGAAACAAGCCAAAAACTGCACCTTCGGATGAACTTACACAGACAATCAAAAACCACTGTGAAACAAAATACTGAACCCCTGTTGGTCACCATTTCACCCAAACTGACCACTCCATCCAAAACCTCAAAATCAAGATTCTCAGAGGAAACTTCAAAAACACCATGGAAAGGAAAACATTTGAAATAAAAATGATAATGCACTTCAACTTGCTAAATTCTGGACTAAATGTGGACTCTGGTTTCTTAACCCATTATCAAAATGTTTTGTAATGTAATTTCCTCCCCCTGCATTCAGACCTCTGTAACACTTTCTGTCTTTTTAGCCTGTACTTTAATATATAATCTGTAAATTCCATCAAATTGGTCAGTATTGCTTCAGACTTGAAAAAGGAAGATATTCTTCCGAAAGCTTGTCATCTTATAAATGTATGGTTAGTCCAATAAAAAAAAGTATCATTGCTCAATGCAATACTGTTGCTATTTTGATATCTAAATCTCTGGACTAACACGGCTACTCAAATCAACACACATATATATATATATATATATATATATATATACACTGCTCAAAAAAATAAAGGGAACACTTAAACAACACAATGTATCTCCAAGTCAATCACACTTCAGTGAAATCAAACTGTCCACTTAGGAAGCAACACTGAGTGACAATCAATTTCACATGCTGTTGTGCAAATGGGATAGACAACAGGTGGAAATTATAGGCAATTAGCAAGACACCCCCAATAAAGGAGTGGTTCTGCAGGTGGTGACCACAGACCACTTCTCAGTTCCTATGCTTTCTGGCTGATGTTATGGTCACTTTTGAATGCTGGTGGTGCTTGCACTCTAGTGGTAGCATGAGACGGAGTCTACAACCCACACAAGTGGCTCAGGTAGTGCAGCTCATCCAGGATGGCATATCAGTGCGAGCTGTGGCAAGAAGGATTGCTGTGTCTGTCAGCGTAGTGTCCAGAGCATGGAGGCGCTACCAGGAGACAGGCCAGTACATCAGGAGACGTGGAGGAGGCCGTAGGAGGGCAACAACCCAGCAGCAGGACCGCTACCTCCGCCTTTGTGCAAGGAGGAACAGGAGGAGCACTGCCAGAGCCCTGCAAAATGACCTCCAGCAGGCCACAAATGTGCATGTGTCTGCTCAAACGGTCAGAAACAGACTCCATGAGGGTGGTATGAGGACCCAACGTCAACAGGTGGGGGTTGTGCTTACAGTCCAACACCGTGCAGGACGTTTGAGATTTGCCAGAGAACACCAAGATTGGCAAATTCGCCACTGGCGCCCTGTGCTCTTCACAGATGAAAGCAGGGGCACACTGAGCACATTTGACAGACGTGACAGTCTGGAGACGCCGTGGAGAACGTTCTGCTGCCTGCAACATCCTCCAGCATGGCCAGTTTGGCAGTGGGTCAGTAATGGTGTGGGGTGGCATTTCTTTGAGGGGCCGAACAGCCCTCCATGTGCTCGCCAGAGGTAGCCTGACTGCCATTAGGTATCAAGATGAGATCCTCAGACCCCTTGTGAGACCATATGCTGGTGCGGTTGGCCCTGGGTTCCTCCTAATGCAAGACAATGCTAGACCTCATGTGGCTGGAGTGTGTCAGCAGTTCCTGCAAGACGAAGGCATTGATGCTATGGACTGGCCCTCCCGTTCCCCAGACCTGAATCCAATTGAGCACATCTGGGACATCATGTCTCGCTCCATCCACCAACTTCACTTTGCACCACAGACTGTCCAGGAGTTGGTGGGTGCTTTAGTCCAGGTCTGGGAGGAGATCCCTCAGGAGACCATCCGCCACCTCATCAGGAGCATGCACAGGCGTTGTAGGGAGGTCATACAGGCACGTGGAGGCCACACACACTACTGAGCCTCATTTTGACTTGTTTTAAGGACATTACATCAAAGTTGGATCTGCCTGTAGTGTGTTTTTCCACTTTAATTTTGAGTGTGACTCCAAATCCAGACCTCCATGGGTTGAAAATTTTGATTTCCATTTTTTAATTTTTGTGTGATTTTGTTGTCAGCACATTCAACTATGTAAAGAACAAAGTATTTAATTAGAATATTTTATTCATTCAGATCTAGGATGTGTTATTTTAGTGTTCCCTTTATTTTTTTGAGCAGTGTATATATATATATATATATATATATATATATATATATGTGTGTGTGTGTGTGTGTGTTTGTGTGTGAGAGGGAGTGTATGTATGTATACATACATTTGTAATACTTCTGGTCAGATGGTTATTTTTTTAAAACACTTAGGAGGTACATAAATACAAGGTAAGCTTATTCAAAGTAGATTTACATTAAGTACATACACAGCACTCTTGCATCTGTAGAACGGGGAACACTGAGAGGAGAATTTTGAGTGCCTAGGCACAAAACCTACATACACCACTTTTATCACTGCATCTTTGATATTTTATAATTTAGTCTTGCACCAAAAATTTATCATAATATTAAGAACAGTTCAATGCCCAGTTTGCTTGGATATGCTTATATCAGTGTTTGCAATGTAGATGTGCATTCTGCTGTTGAAATACGGTGTGCACAACTTTATTCTTATACAAGTACTTACAATGGATCCGTAGTTAATAACCATTGTCTGTAGTCCCCACGGTACGCCAAGGCCTACAAGGATGTCAAACACGTTACTGCCAATGGTATTCGACACAGCCATATCCCCCAGGCCTGAAAAATAAATGATTGAAATGTTTTATATGTCATGCACTTCTACATATATTGCATTGCGGCTCTGCAGCTGACATTAACTATGGGCTAGATTACAAGAAGAGTGCTAAATATTGCTTTCAAGAAAGCGAAATTAGTACCCCACTGTGTAATACCAGTGCACAAGTTAACAGCAACGCAAACGCGAACTCGCATTGCTGGGAAGCATTGCACTCACGAGAGCCTGCATCCATAGGCTTTTATGGGAGCCTTGTTCTGATCCCATCAGAGACGGCATCAGAACCTCTTGCAACGAAGGGGGTAAGTAGCGCAGCAGTTAGTAAATATATATGTATATGCTGATATACATATATAAGCATATACCTATATATTTACTGGGAACACACATTACCCATTGACTTTCCAGTGCCGTTTTTTTTCGAACACCCCACTCCCACCAACTTTAAACCCCCAAAACTGCCTAGTGTAGTGTTTTTTTTCTGTTTGTGCCTTCTCATATGTGAGTTGACATTTGTCTGGTCTTTTAGTGCATTTTGTGCAGACGATACTGTCCGATGTGGTGCCTCTTTTTCTGTTTTTACAGGCTTTGCCCCCTATTTATCAACCTGTCAATACGCTTGCCTAAGATTGCCTAACATCGCTGCCGCGGACCTGAATACGTTCTCCAAAGTTACCAAAAAAAGCTGTCAAAAAGCTGCGCACCAAGTAAGGGGCGATGAGCAGCGGACTGTTGTTAACTAACAGTCATCGATCTCGCTGCTCTTTGACTTTTTCTCAGCTTTATTGGTATACTGTCACTAAGCACCCCACACTATACTAAACTGTTTAACCCCTATCCCACCGCAACTAAATAAAGTTATTAATCCCTACACCGCCGCCACCTACATTATACTTATTAACCCCTAATCTGCCGCCCCCTACATTATGTTATTAACCCCTAATCTGCCCCCCCTACACCGCCGCCACCTACATAACACTTATTAACCCCTAATCTGCCGTCCCCAACGTCACCGCCACTATATTAAATTTATTAACCCCTAAACCTAAGTCTAACCCTAACACCCCCTAACTTAAATCTAATTTAAATAAATATAAATAAAATTACTATCATTAACTACATTATTCCTATTTAAAACGAAATACTTACCTATAAAATAAACCCTAAGCTAGCTACAATATAACTAATAGTTACATTGTATCTAGCATAGGTTTTTTTTTATTTTACATGCAAGTTTGTATTTATTTTAACTAGGTAGAATAGTTATTAAATAGTTATTAACTATTTAATAACTACCTAGCTAAAATAAATACAAAAGTACCTGTAAAATAAAACCTAACCTAAGTTACAATAACACCTAACACTACACTACAATTAAATACAATTAAATAAATTACATACAATTAACTAAATTAAATACAATAAACTAAATTAAATTAAATTATCTAAAGTACAAAACCCCCCCACTAAATTACAGAAAATAATAAACAAATTACAGAAATTTGAACTAATTATACCTAATCTAATAGCCCTATCAAAATAAAAAAAAGCCCCCTCAAAAGAAAAAAAAACCCTAGCCTAAACTAAACTATCAATAACGCTTAAAAAGGCCTTTTGCGGGGCATTGCCCCAATGTAATCAGTAAAACCCACCACCCACACAACCAACCCCCCCAAAAAAATACTAACTAAAAAAACCTAAGCTCCCCATTGCCCTGAAAAGGGCAGTTAGCTCTTTTGCATCCCAAAGCCCTAACCTAAAAATAAAACCCACCCAATACACCTGGTGGGTTTTACTGTTGGGGGGGGTTGTTTGTATTTTATTTTTACAGGTAAAAGAGCTGATTACTTTGGGGCAATGCCCCACAAAAGGCCCTTTTAAGGGCTATTGGTAGTTTAGTTTAGGCTAGGGTGTTTTTTTATTTTGAGGGGGCTTTTTTTATTTTGATAGGGCTATTAGATTAGGTGTAATTAGTTTAAATTTCTGTTAATTTGTTTATTATTTTCTGTAATTTAGTTTTTTTTTGTACTTTAGATAATTGAATTTAATTTAGGTTATTGTATTTAATTTAGTTAATTGTATTTAATTTATTTAATTTATTTAATTATAGTGTAATGTTAGGTGTAATTGTAACTTAGGTTAGGTTTTATTTTACAGGTACTTTGGTATTTATTTTAGCTAGGTAGTTATTAAATAGTTAATAACTATTCAATAACTATTCTACCTAGTTAAAATAAATACAAACTTGCCTGTAAAATAAAAATAAACCCTAAGCTAGATACAATGTAACTATTAGTTTATTTTATAGGTAAGTATTTAGTTTTAAATAGGAATAATGTAGTTAATGATAGTAATTTTATTTATATTTATTTAAATTAGATTTAAGTTAGGGGGTGTTAGGGTTAGACTTAGGTTTAGGGGTTAATAAATTTAATATAGTGGCGGCGACGTTGGGGACGGCAGATTAGGGGTTAATAACATAATGTAGGTGGTGGCGGCGGTGTGTGTGGGGCAGATTAGGGGTTAATAACATAATATAGGTGGCGGCGGTGTAGGGGGGCAGATTAGGGGTTAATAACATAATGTAGGTGGCGGCGGTGTAGGGGTGGGCAGATTAGGGGTTAATAACATAATGTAGGTGGCGGCGGTGTAGGGGGGCAGATTAGGGGTTAATAACATAATGTAGGTGGCGGCGGTGTAGGGGGGTAGATTAGGGGTTAATAACATAATGTAGGTGGCAGCGGTGTAGGGGGGGGGCAGATTAGGGGTTAATAAGTATAATGTAGGTGGCGGCGGTGTCGGGGCAGCAGATTAGGGGTGTTTAGACTCAGGGTATATGTTAGGATGTTAGGTGTAAACATAACTTTATCCTCCCATAGGAATCAATGGGATATCGGGCAGCAGCGAACATAAGCTTTTGCTGTTTTCAGACTCCCATTGATTCCTATGGCATCCGGGGTGGCGGATTGAAAACCAGGTACGCAGGGCCAGAATAGTGCCAAGCATACCTGGTAGAAATTTGTTAACTTGCAAAAGTAGTCAGATATGTAACTATTAGTTTATTTTATAGGTAAGTATTTAGTTTTAAATAGGAATAATGTAGTTAATGATAGTAATTTTATTTATATTTATTTAAATTAGATTTAAGTTAGGGGTGTTAGGGTTAGACTTAGGTTTAGGGGTTAATAAATTTAATATAGTGGCGGCGACGTTGGGGACGGCAGATTAGGGGTTAATACAATAATATGGGTGGCAGCGGTGTGTGGGGTCAGATTAGGGGTTAATAACATAATATAGGTGGCGGCGGTGTAGGGGGGGGCAGATTAGGGGTTAACAACATAATGTAGGTGGCGGCGGTATAGGGGGGCAGATTAGGGGTTAATAACATAATGTAGGTGGCGGCGGTGTAGGGGGGTAGATTAGGGGTTAATAACATAATGTAGGTGGCGGCGGTGTAGGGGGGGCAGATTAGGGGTTAATAAGTATAATGTAGGTGGCGGCGGATTAGGGATATTTAGACTCAGGGTATATGTTAGGGTGTTAGGTGTAAACATAACTTTATTCTCCCATAGGAATCAAAGGGATATCGGGCAGCAGCGAACATAAGCTTTTGCTGTTTTCAGACTCCCATTGATTCCTATGGCATCCGGGGTGGCGGATTGAAAACCAGGTACGCAGAGCAGCGTACCTGGTAGAAATTTGTTAACTTGCAAAAGTAGTCAGATAGTGCCGAATTTGCATTCGGAACATCTGTAATGACGTAAGCATCGATCTGTGTCGGACTTTGACCAGCGGATCGTATGTTACGTCACAAAATTCTACTTTTGCTGGTCTGTAGGGTTTGATAAATAAGGGGAATCAGGCTCTCCACAATTACGCTACGGAATTCCAGCATATTTGCGGTTGACGGCTTCATAAATAGGCCCCTTTATGTTGTGACTATTCTATCTGGGAGTGCAGCCGTCCACTTGAACTTAAACTCCAGCTCATCTATAGACATTCCTGTTTGTTATCTACACATCAGTAGGGCTACTTAACTCTATTTTTTCTAAAAAAAAAGAAGCTACATTTTTTAAATAAAAAGCTATAATGCTTTCTATTTTGAGAACATTTGGGGCACTTTTAGAAAATTAACCAGAGCTATTTGCCATTTACAACAACATGCTCACAGTAGCAATAACCAGCCACTTGTAATGGCTGGTTAATTATCACACACACCCAAACTGGCAAATTTGCCCATTCATGGGCGAGCAATAATTTAGCAATTAGCACCCTACTTGTAATCTAAGCTGAAGGGACCGATTTATCAAGCAGCGGAGGCTGAGGTGGCGGACTGCAATCATCCTGATCAGATACGATCAGGATGATTGACACACCCGATTGGCCGCGAATGTGTAGGGGGCGGCATTGCACAAGCATTTCACCAGAAATGCTTGTGCAATGATAAATGCTGACAGCGTATGCATTTATCATACATACATCGGTCCTGATGTATTTAATTGGCACCTTTTAATGCTAAAGTTATGCCTTGTTCTTTGCAAACGATAGTGCAATAAGAAAATGCTCTAACAATATAGAGAATTTTCTCATTAAAGGTGTATGTCCTTTTATGTGCAATATAATTGTATTTTTTTTATTTAGTTTTTATATTTTGAGGATTTTCGTATATATGTAAATCCACACTAGTTTCTCTTTGGATTACATGAAATACACACTTGCTTCAAATAGCTACCCCATCATTTTCTGAATCTAAATTTCTAAACTGTTATTAACAGGAAAGTTCCTAGATAGGTTGTGTTTTATGCTTTCCTTGCATCAAGGATGCAGGATTAAATTTCAGAATTTCCCTTAAGTGACCAAAGCTAAATTCAAACATAAAAGATTGAGAACATTATTGCAAAAAAATGCTAATGTGTGCTTTATTGCTTCTTATAATACTCTTTGGAATATGTGATTTTCTCTAAAAGTTATATGGTATGAATTAAAAAAAGATGTTGCCAAAAAAATACCTACGTTATGTAAGACATTTATAACAGAGATGGCTTTGGCCTGCTGTCTAACAGATAAAAAGTCTAGGGGGAATACATTTTAGGACAACCATTGTTTAATTATTTTACTTTATCAGCTTAGCACTTTTATTATGAGGGTATTTTACTGTCCACTTCCAATTCTGTAAAGTAATAGATGTGCAAGCAAATGTATTGAGTCTTCACCATCCAACTTGAATTCATTATCACTTCCTAAAATGTATTAAATCCCTCAATATATTTAAAATTAGTCAACGGGAAAATTTGTTATTGTTTAAAAAGCTAGATAACTCCTTTACTAGTCATTCCTCAGCTTTGCACAACCAACACTGTTATATTAATATACTTTATAACCTCTATATTTCTGCCTGTTTCTAAGCCCCAGCAAGCCACGTCTTATCTCAGTGCATTTTATTAACTTTTCACAACCAGACACTGCTAGTTCATGTGTGCCTAGATATAACATTGTGCTCACTCCTGTGGAGTAATGCATGAGACAACAGTAATCAGCAAAAATGCAAGCTTGTAAAAATCACTGAGATAAGGGACAGTTGGCAGAGGCTTAGATACAAGGTAGTCACAGAGGTAAAAATTGTATTAATATAACTGTGTTGGTTATGCAGAACTGGGGAATGGGTAATAAAGGGATTATCTATCTTTTTAAATAATAACAATTTTCAAGTAGACTGTCCATTTATTAGAGACTCTCTGACCTTGACCTTCTTTACAAAGCAATCTCACACAGCAAAATTCAAGGAAAACAATGAAATATTAATTCAACTGCAAGCTAAAGCCTATTGCCATTATATTAAACCATAGTGATTTTTACATAATTGATTTGTAATGTTTTTCTAACTTTTACGTTTGAGCTCATTTGAGAAGACCAATATGTCTGGGCGTGATTAGGGTTGCCAGCTATCCCCTATTAAATAACGGGTGACCTGCAGGTGATTGGGTACTGGTGGTAGGTGGGTGCACCTATCCTTGCCATTGCCTATACATTTTTCACAGCTAAGCAGCAAGCGATGGGCTGCAAATATAAATATATATGTATAGGATTATACTGTATACATATATATTTATGTGTTTATATGTGTATATACACATATTAACACATAAATATATTGTATATGTATTTAAGTATATAAATATATATTTACAGGGAACAGGCAGTTCCCCATAGACCGCAATGTAAAGGCACTTTTCAGAGCCGTTTTTTTGTTTCTAACCCATACCCGCCAACTTTAACCTCTCATAACTGCTTTGTGCAGTTTTTAAAAAAAAACAAAAAAAAACTAAAATATACTTTATTTAGGGGCCAATTGATCTCTGCTTCATTTTCGGAGCACTAATTGCTACCACGAACTAGCCAGTTGGTTATTTATTGCACGCCCACAAAGGGACACTCCGCTTTTAATCTAGCTCTTAAATATTTTGAAAGTATTTTTGTTTAATTTTTCTTAATTAATTGAGAAAATCTCGTTTTCAGTTTTTGCATTTAAATTCAAGAACAGTAGAAATTAATTACCATAAGAAGTGTCCACAACTTATCTTTTATAACAGGATTTGTATAGTTCTCATACTGTAAAGTGACAAGTTTTAAAATATCAGCAAAAGTCCCAAACACACTGTAAAGAAATTGTGATGATTCAAAACATGACTTTTGTTTACTATAAAAATTCCATGGAAATAATCGCGGTTGCCAGTAAATAAGACAGAACGGTTAATTCACGATCCCATTTAGATAGGTGAATTAATATAACTTACAATCACAAAAAGGTAAAGAAACAATTGTAAGAATGGTATTGTTAAACTCCATTTCTGTATTTTGCCATTTTCTCTTTTCTCTTGTTACTTACAGATCTGTACAAGATTTCACATATATGTCACTAAAGGACTATACACTATTGATGTATTATAGGTTTAATGAATCTAAACCTAGACCAGATATTTATATATATATATATATATATATATATATATATATATATATATATCCAATGCAAAAATTGTGTAATTGTTTGTATTTTGTATTGTCAAAAAAAGCTTATAGGGAACAATAAACAGCCAACATACACAATCTGCAAGATTGGAATCAACTCCATAATTAGAACAAAAAATAGAAAAGGACATTATCAAATATCTTATGGTTATAATAATAAACAATTATGGGATTAAGCTTTATATTTAAGCTTTATTTGAATCAGCAATGATAGGAGGAAGCTGCGTGGCTTGTGGAATCCATGAACAAAAAAACAAAATAATTCTACTTTAACAAAATGCACACAAGCTAATGACCCTTGACTAGTAAAAGTAACTTAACATGTGTGGGGCACATTACCTTGTCTGGCTACTATTAAACTGGCCATACAGTCTGGAACACTGGTTCCAGCAGCCAGGAACGTAATGCCCATGATGACATCTGGTATTCCGAGAGTGTATCCAATAACAGTGACCTGAAGAGACAAAAAGACCATAAGTTATAATGTTCAATACTTTTTAATATAGAAACATCACTTTTTTCCTGCTTAAACCAACTCTTTAAAAGGGACAGTAAAATCAATTAATCTTTCATGATTCAGGTAGAGCACGCAATTTGAAACAACTTTCCAATTTACTTCTATTATCTAATTTGCTTTGTTCTCTTGGTATCCTCAGCTGAAAATCTTAATTAGGTAGGCTCAGGAGGAGCTAGCTACTCATTGGTGGCTACACATACAGTATACGCCTCTTGCCATTAGCTCAACAGATGGGCCCAGCTAGCTCCCAGTTGTGCATTGCTGCCCCTTCAACAAATGATACCAAGAGTATGAAGAAAACTTGATAATAGAAGTAAATTGGAAAGTTGTTTGAAATTGTATTATCTGAGTCATGAAATAAAAGTCTCATTAAATGATCTATTCATGTTAAAACAGACAAAGAAAAAGAAAGATATATTTGGAGAAAAGTTAGTTAAGTTCTGAAGTAATCACACACAAGACAGCAAGCTATACTTCCTGGATGGAACATACTGTACATTTTGTTGTTACAAGTACAACAGCTGCCAGGATACCTATGTTTGTAAGTTTATCCCAGTTCTTCAGGAGAGTGTCAGCCATAGTATGAAGGGGATGGGGAAATGAGAGAGGAGTGTGGTAGAATAAGTGAAATGAATAAAGATATGTGGATAAAATGTAGACTTAGGATCCTGTTTATTATCCATGTTGTGTCCCAGTTACTTTAGCTTATTTCTGTGTCCCCAGAATAGTGCCAAAAACATGGATTTGTCTTATATTTCCAGTCCCCCGAAGTGCCAGAATGTACGGGACCTGGAACTGGTCCTACAGACCCTTATCTCTTTTGGCCTCTGTGACACTGCTCTTTTCTGGATTCACTCCTATCTTTCTCACAGGTCTTTTTCTGTGTCATTAGCCAGCGACTCCTCCTCTCCAATGCCTTTGTCTGTTGGAATACCTCAAGGATCTGTTCTGGGTCCTCTACTCCTCTCCATTTATGCTTCTTCGCTGGGTAAACTTATCAACAGTTATGGCTTCAAATATCACCTCTATGCTGATGACACCCAGATCTACCTCTCCACCCCTGCTCTCTCTCCCTCTGTCCTTTCTCATGTCATTGACTGCTTAACTAGTATTTCTTCCTGGATGGCCTCTCAACACCTAAAGATTAACATGTCCAAGACTGAGCTCCTTCTTATCCCCCCCTCAAGCTCTATGCCGACTTCTAACTTCGCTATCCCTGTTGATGGCATCACCATTTCCCCATCGCCATAAGTTCGCTGCCTCAGAGTTACACTTGACTCAACTCTATCCTTCGTCCCCCATATCCAATCACTTTCTACATCCTGCAGCAACCATCTACACAATATTTCCAAGATTCGCCCTTTTCTGAGCGCTTACACCACAAAGCAAATAATCTACTCCCTTGTTATTTCCTGACTTCACTACTGCAATAACCTACTTGCTGGCCTTCCTCTTTCCCGCCTCTCATTCCTTCAATCCATCCTAAATGCATCTGCCAGGCTGATCCACCTTTCTCGTCGCTCTGTATCTGCTGCACCTCTCTGCAAGTCCCTTCATTGGCTCCCCATTCACAGCAGAATTAAATTCAAAATTCTCACCCTTACATAGAAAGCTCTCACCAACGCCGCTCCCCTCTACCTATCCTTTCTAATACACAAGTATACTCCAGCCCGCCCACTAAGATCCAACAATGACCTGCTCCATGCATCCACAACTATCACCTCCTCTCATGCTAGACTGCAGGACTTCTGTCGTGCAGCACCTACCCTCTGGAACACTCTCACTTGTGCTGTCAGGCTTGGCCCTAATCTGATTTTGCTTTAAATGCTCCCTGAAGACTTTTCTGTTCAGAGAAGCCTACCATCCAACTCAATAATAAATTGATTTTATTTACCTAACATTTCCCTCATCTATCTCTGCATTAACATCTTTCTCAATCTTTCAGTCCTCACCTCCTGTTTCTCAACCTCCTTCCCTTCTAGATTGTAAGTTCCCACAGGAATAGGGCCCTCAATTCCTCCTGTATGTGTTTGTAAAATGTGTCCTGTCTCTTAGAAGTTTTATATTATTGTTTTATTTAAATGAATTGTATCCATGGACAGCGCTGCGCAATATGTTGGCGCTTTATAAATAAAGTATACTAATAATAATAATAATAATAACTGTGCCCAAATGATTTGTCTAATAATTCTGTAGTGTAATGCTACACCAAGACTCCTATATAGGCTTCATCATCAGAATATATAGCAACCCGGAGCTGGGGTGTGCCAAGTGCTATGTCTTGCTTGTGGGTATCCACAGTGTCAGTAAATACAGAGACCCAAAGCTAAAAGCTGTATCTTTGTGATTAAAAGCAAAAACTAGCTCCTATAGTCTAAAAAAATATGCTGAAGCCCTACTTATAACAGTAAGTCAAACACAATCAGCAACAAAAGAGCATACTGAGGTAGTCTTGGGAGTGTGCATATGCCAAACAAAATATGTAAACAAATTATTGCAAACATTGTTACAAATGTTGCTGCCATATAGAGCTCAAAACATGTACATGCTTCTGAGTATACTCTTAAAGTAAACAGTTAAAGGGATACTAAACCCATTTTTTTCTTTAATGATTCAGATAGAGCATACGATTTTAAGCAACTTTCTAATTACTCCTATTCTCAGAACCTGGGTTACGCTTGCTTATTGATGGCTAAATGTAGCCACCAATAAGCAAGCGCTATCCAGGGTGCTGAACCTAAAATGGTCCGGCTCCTAAGCTTTCCATTCCTGCTTTTTAAATAAAGATAGAAAGAGAACAAGTTTAGAATAAGAGTGAATAAGAAAGTTGCTTAAAATTACATGCTCTATCTGAATCATGAAAGAAAATAATTGGGTTTAGTATCCCTTTAAAGGGACAGTCTAGGCCAAAATAAACTTTCATGATTCAGATAGAGCATGTAATTTTAAACAATTTTCCAATTTACTTTTATCACCAATTTTGCTTTGTTCTCTTGGTATTCTTAGTTGAAAGCTTAACCTAGGAGGTTCATATGCTAATTTCTTAGACCTTGAAGCCCACCTCTTTCAGATTGCATTTTAACAGTTTTTCACCACTAGAGGGTGTTAGTTCACGTATTTCATATAGATAACATTGTGCTCGTGCATGAGAAGTTATCTGGGAGCAGGCACTGATTGGCTAGACTGCAAGTCTGTCAAAAGAACTGAAAAAAGGGGCAGTTTGCAGAGGCTTAGATACAAGATAATCACAGAGGTTAAAAGTATATTATTATAACTGTGTTAGTAATAAAGGGATTATCTATCTTTAAAAAAAATAAAAATTCTTGTGTAGACTGTCCCTTTAACTATCAATAGAGGATAGCAAGAATAATGTAATTTAACTAAATTACTTCCATGCCCCTTTAAAGGCTGAAGTTCAAATAACCTAAATTTACTACAAAAAGATGCTAATTGCCTAATCCAGCTACATACTACAAAATAATACATACTGTAAAACTCAAGTACAACTAGCCCTAATTGGCAACAATCAATAGAGATAACATCACCAAGGAGGTTCTTCCTCATCTGCAAATATTGCACACACATTATGCTAACAAAGGAGTCAATTCTCATCTTTCCCATTTTCATTTTTAATATTGGAACAATGTAAGCAGACTTTTCTCGTGTTAACAAAGAAATTACAATCTTTATGTATCAAAAACAATCAAGTTTGGGGGGGCGGAGCCGACCATGGACTGAAATGGTCGCATAGTACTGAAGCTCTGTAAATCAATAGACACAGTTGGGGCATAAAACCTTATTTACTCATGCTTTACTCAAAGAAATATGTTCTGCAACATCACCGAACCCCACAGAACAGAGAAAGCTAATACAAAGTGTGAGTATCAAAACAATCACTGTTTGTAACGGAGCACAGTCATCCAGCAATCAGCCTTTACCTATAAGGGAAGCTAAATTCGCCATAATGACAGGACCGTTAACCGCAAGTCAATCTAGGTGTCATTTACAAGAAACAGCAATCATCCGTTCACTAATCGAGTGAACCGGCGCATTGACAGACCGGGTATCGATAAGAAGCTACAGGAGGCGGCCATCACGTAGTTAGCGCAAGTGAAAGGTGAGCGCCATCTTTACACGCAGCAAAACACAAGCGATCCGACTTACCCTCACCGCTGCAAACATAAATACATGCCATACGGAGCTTATTGCCACAAGCACCGGGTGGGAAGTCCCCCGCTACAACTAGCGCTGCTGGTCACACTGCTAATAGGAGCTGTTTTGGAGCCACTGTGTCAGACACGGCGGTAGGCCCATACACACTGACCTCGTGGTACCGGATCTGATAATCTGCACATTAAGGTCTGACACCTACCTCCCCACTGCATAGCGCCCAAATGACTGACTCCCCGGATAGATTTTAATAAGCTGGCTCATTTTAAGAGAGGTTTGGGAGAAGGTTTGGGCTGTTCTCTTTCCCTTTCACCTAATCATCCAGAGGCCTTTACTGTTCACGCAGAATACACTGCTGTGAGAGCAAAGAGAGACTACAGCTTCACGCCCTGGCTACAACCTACAAAATAATTCAAAAGACATATAACCAAACAACATAAACCTGAAAAGGGAACACTTAGAGAACAGAGGCGAGGGAAAGAGAGAGAAGCAAAGAAAATCAGAGGAAGGAGAGAGAGAGGGAGAGTGAAGGAGAGAAAGGAGGAAAGGGAGAATTGATAACAACCTGGAACATAATATTTCCTTCAATTTATGCTGTACTCTCATGATAAAAGCCTATATCCTGGGGAGGAAAGCTGTATTGTTAAACACCCACTAAGACCTCAAATATGGCATCAAGGAGGTCAGTTAAAGGGGACAAAAATGTAAAAAATAACCCCAATAAGATGAGTATGTTCTTTAAAACGACACAGGCGCTGACAATGGAAGACGATGATTCATCTCAGACCCCAGAAGAGACAGAAATCCATCAAGATGTGGCGATGGATACCCCACTCACCAGAGCTGATATAAAAGATCTTCCCACGAAAGGAGATTTCACCTCATTCATTCAACAAGTAGGTCGCATGATTAAGGATGGGCTGGCGCAGGTGAGAAAAGAAGTTAATGAGCTTGGAAATAGAGTGGAGTTTCTGGAGGAACAGACAGAAACTCAGACATCTGATATGGATTTAATAAACAGAAAACTCCTGGCACAAGAATCACAAATATCCTTCCTGCAGGAAAAATTGGAAGATTTGGACAATAGAGGGAGGAGACAGAACATAAGGATAAGAGGACTACCAGAAAGGATTTCCCCTGAAAACCTGCACTCCTCCCTCCAAGACTTGTTCAAAACCATTTTACGAGAATCTGAGTATAATGAGATACCACTTGATAGAGCCCACAGGGCATTACGTCCACAACCCAAAGAAAAAGATCCCCCAAGGGATGTAATCATAAAGTTCCATAAATACTCGGATAAAGAGAGGATAATGAAAGAGTCGAGACAACAGAAATCCATATCCTACCAGGAACACCAGCTACAACTTTACTCCGACCTTAGCCCACTCACGCTACAGAATAGAAACAAGATTTTTGACGCAGCATCTCCAAGACAACGGAATCCCTTACAGATGGGGGTTTCCCTTCAGTGTTAAAGTGTTGAAAAACAACCGCATACATATCTACAAATCAGTCGACGACTTGGAAACCTTTTGCACTCAACTTGGAATATCACAACCCTCCTTACCATCTTTGCATGAAACAAGGGCCCCAGTGGAATCCAACCCACTACAACAAAGACTACGCTGGCAAACTGTCCAGCGAAAACGTCCAAGGGCTCCTGCCACAGATGGTCCATCTACAGCACAGGATTCTGAGGATGGTTGACTCATTGCATTGTAAATAAAGCATAGATCTTTTGGAGAAACCAGGGGTTTGAAAATAACCCTCTGGTTCACCTCTGCCTTGAAGAGACTGATTCTCATTTGCTCAGGTAACTCTGTTGATGTTTCTTATGCTGTTTTGTTCAGAGCTATCCAGGAACAGGTATTACCTTTAAACACTAAAGACTTAGATGTGGACTCAATTGCAGCTATAATTTGTTCTTTTCTTTTTAAAAAATTTTTTTATTGTTGATGTCACTGACAGATTTTGCACTCATGATCAATCACCATAGTCTCTAGAGCCTACTGAATAACTATTCAATATAGGTATTGAAAGTATCAATAAACAAAAAAAAAAAAAAAAAAAAAGAATTACAATAGAAAAATTTTACAAACAGTGAGCGTAACTTTTCTACTTTGTTCCCCAACTGTGTCTAGACCTAATATGGTCTTTGGATTCCCCTGCTCTTTTCTTTTTCTTTTCTTTTTTCCTTTTCCCTCTTGTTTCTATATCTCAAGAGAGAAGATGATACTGATAATGAGGTTTATAGTTCCAATGTTGAAATTGTTATATATTGTTTTCAAGTTATGTTTGATTTTTATGTATTGTCGGTCACCACTATATATGAGGTATTATTGCATTGTCCGCCCGATTGAACGCATATGTAAACTAGGTCCTAACCAATGTCTCAAGATATAAAATTAATATCACAAAACTGTAAAGGATTGAACTCCCCCACCAAGAGATCAATCGCCCTGACGTGGTTTCAAAAATCCCAGGGATCGATAGTGTTTCTACAAGAAACTCACTTCCCCAAACATAGAGAACCAACACTATACTCCAAATATTATACTCAAAATTTCTTTAACTCTAACTTCAGTAAAAAGAATGGGGTCGGCATTCTAATAAGCAAAGATGTACCTTTCCAAATTTTAGATCAATACTCAGATGAAGAAGGCAGGTTCTTAATACTAGTGGGTACATTATATAACACTCAGCTAACCTTGATGAATATATATGCGCCCAATACAGGACAGCGGGCTTTCTTAAATAAGGCTTTAACCAAATTGGGAGAAGTTCGAAAAGGGGTGGTATTAGTGGGCGGGGATTTAAACATCACTCTGAATCCACTTATAGATTGCTCCACAGGGAAAAGCCAAATAACTCAGAAAAATAGAACAGGGCTCCTCCAAAAACTAGATACCCTTTTACTGATGGATGTTTGGAGGCTACACCACCCCAGAACCCGTAGTTATTCCTTTTACTCACACCCGGGTCATTCTTATTCTAGAATAGACTACTGGCTGTTAGACCATAATAATATAGCTCTAGCCTCTGACACAGAGATTCTGCCGATATCATGGTCGGATCATGCTTCTATTACCCTAGAACTTAAATGGCCCTCAATGCCCAAACGCCAACCTTTGTGGTGGATGGACTCTACTCTATTACATAACCCACCAATTAAAAATCAGATAAGCGAACATATAAAATATTTTTTTCGACACAACACCTCAGGAGACACAAATAATATGAATAATTGGCTAGCACACAAAGCAACTATCAGGGGAGAACTAATCAAACAAAGAGCAACCCTCCGCAAACAATATGACACAGAGTTTCAAGCACTACTCTCTAATTTAAAGATAGCAGAACAGCGACATAAACTCAACCCCACAAACGATGTTCTCACACGGTTAGTGTGCGAGGCCAGAGTTGCCTTCCGAAAACTACTACAAAAAGATGCCAACAACAAAGCATTCTATCTTAAAAAAATGTATTTTCACAACAGCAATAAAGCTGGTACGTGGTTGGCTAAATCCCTAGCAAAAAAGATATACCAGGCCCATATTTTCAAAATTGAAAATGATAAGGGACAGACCGAGACGGAGCCGAAAAATATAGCAAATGTATTTGGTAACTATTATGCTAAATTATATAATATAGCGAATCAAGATGCAACGGGAAACCTAGAAGCCCTTAATCAATATCTACATTCGGTTGATACACCTAAAATTTCAGCACAAGAGGCGGATACCCTGGATTCCCCAATCACACTGAAAGAGATCTTAGACGCCATTGAGTCGCTACCCTATAATAAAAGCCCTGGCCCAGATGGCTTCTCGAATAGTTATTATAAAATGTACAAAACACTTATAGCCCCACATTTATTAAAAGCATTTCAATACATTGATGAATTGGGGAGTTTTCCAGCAGAGTGTTTAGAAGCCTATATTTCCGTACTCCCTAAACCAAACAAGCCAGCTAATCAACCAAGCAGCTACAGACCCATATCTCTACTCAACACAGACCTTAAACTTTACGCAAAGATCTTGGCTGGGCGTATCAATAAAATTTTACCCCAAATTGTCCACTTGGACCAAGCAGGTTTTGTCCCGGGGAGGGAAGCGAGAGACAACACCATTAGAACATTACAACTAATTGACTACGCTAAATTTAATAAACTAGAAATGGTGATTGTCTCCGCTGACGCCGAAAAAGCGTTCGATCGCCTAGATTGGAGATTCCTACAAGCAATATTACGGAAAATGGGATTTGGGGATACAATTATAAAAAGAATCTTTAGTTTATATCACAATCCCTCAGCTAAAGTGAAAGCAAATAATATATTATCTGATAAGTTCTCCATTCAGAATGGAACCCGACAGGGATGTCCTTTGTCCCCCCTTTTGTTTGTGTTGAGTATGGAAGTTCTGGCCCATAAAATTAGACAAAACAAGCAAATCTCAGGAATAAAAATAGGACAAAATAATTATAAACTGTCGCTTTATGCCGATGATGTGCTACTCACATTATCTAATCCGTCTGAGTCGATCCCAGAAGTGTTGAGGGAGTTTAAGGAGTTTGGAGTTTTCTCCAATTTCCTATTGAACGATCAAAAATCGGAAATTTTAAATATCACTATGCCAAGTAAAGAATATTCTGAATTATTAAAGAAATGCCCTTTCATTCCCCAGAAAAAAGCCATTAAATATTTGGGGATCCACTTGTCGCCTAGGCCCAGCACCCTATTCGAGAAAAATTACCAAAATTTATACAATGAATTAGCTAAAGACCTAAATAGATGGAGCGATAAATCGATCTCGTGGTGGGGCCGTATACAGGCAGTAAAGATGACCGCATTGCCCAAAGTTCTATACATGCTCCAAACTGTACCAATTGCGCTAACTATCCCATTCCGCAATAAACTCCAAAAACTGTTCAATACCTATATATGGGGTAAAATTAAACCAAGAATCATTAAGTCCACAATGTATAGACCTACAAGTAGTGGAGGTCTAGGACTCCCCAATATTGAATTATATTATAAAGCAAAATGCTTACAAAAAATATTAGATTGGCACCGAAATGCGAACAATAAGGCCTGGGTGACAATGGATTCCCATATTCTGAAGGCCCCTTCTCCCGGGGTGCTGTGCTGGATAGAAAGAAAGAGTCGCCCAACTTGGATTAAAACATATCCACTGTATCAGCATGTATTCGACATTTGGGATAGCACTATAGCGGGCAAAAATAGTGTATCGTCCCTTAGGTCCCCAATGTCTCCAGTTTCACTTAATGCAGAATTACATGGAGGCTTAGAACAAAAACTTAGTAGGCAGCTCGATTGGGAAATAGGTTATACAACGCCCATACATAAATTTTTAACTAGCGGTAAACTTAAGCCGAGAACAGATCTTGGGGACATAATGGGGGGAGCCTTCTCGAGGTGGCTGAAATATCTGCAACTTCAGCACTTCCTGAACACCTCCCCAGATAAGGAAAGACTTACTAGACAGCCCACTTTGTTCGAACAACAATGTCTCAGTAATCAACCCCTGTGTCACACTTTGGCGTGGGCCAAAAAGACATTGTCACTTGGTGAATTAACCAAAGTTCCTAATTATGTGGGCAGATGGCAAAGGGAGTTAGGGAGAGATCTAAATGAACAGGAATGGAAATATATTATACAGAATACCAGAAAGTCCTCAACATCTGCTAGAGCCTTAGAATTAAATTTTAAAATCCTGACAAGGTGGTACCTCACCCCGGCGAGAATCAAGACAATATACCCGACAGCCTCTGATATGTGCTGGAGGGGGTGTGGAGGTAGGGGTTCCATGATACATATCTGGTGGTCCTGCTCCAAGTTGCAACCTTTCTGGCTTAAGATAGGGGAATTTATTAAATCTGTCAGTAATCAAAATGACGAGTATCAAATGCAACCCACAACAGCATTACTAAACTTACTCCCAAAATGCAAATGCAAGATACGTAGGAAATTAATACAATTAGCTCTAAATTCTGCTAAATCCCTAATAGCTACTAAATGGAAATCACAAGAAATCCCCACATATGAGGCCTGGGAGGCGTCAATGAATCATACAATCCAATTAGAAGAATATGGCTACTTTATAAGAAAAGATATGGAAATGTTTAACAATGTAAAGTTCTATTGGGAAACACGAATGCACGCACATTAACTACTATATATAAATTAGGAGCAAATTTATAGCAAATGGGAGAAGAGATCCCGGTTAGAAATCTTACAGACATTGTATAAATCATTATATTCTTATATCGAGATGGACATGAGAATCTTCAGTGTTTGCATAGATGTGGTGACCGACTTTTGGTTTTATATTTCTTAGTAGGTTGTATAAGTTGTTTGATAACCTTCAAAAACACAATATAGGATGTTAAGCTCTTGTACAGCACAATTTGACATGCCTACATGTACTCACTTTGTTCTGAAATGTATCACAATGTATTGTCATAATTTCTTTCATCCAATAAAAATACAATTCAAAAAAAAAAAAAAACAATCAAGTTTGATCTCCATTTCCCCACAATGGCACCTTGATCTACCAACGATGGATGCCATCAACACCTGAACGATACACCAAACAAAACAACCACACACATCTAAAATGGTGGATTCACATTCTTTTCCCCTTAAATGATATCCCTATAATCTCCATAATCTCCACAGCCAATCAGAAGCATTGACAATGACAACATGACCAACATGATACTTGTTTTTCAACTGGATAGAATAGGGTTTATCTTTTTCTTAAAATAAGTTTTTGTCATTTACTGATCGGCATATATAGGTACTGATATTTACATATTAATTTTAGTAATGGCAATATATTGAAGATATGTTTTATTTATGTTTTTACATTTAAATATTGATGATGGTAATGTATTCAGAGTCGAATCATTAATTATTTGACAGGAATCTATTGCCATCAAAAAGGGCAATCACTGTTTTTGGCATGGGCTGTGCCATCTTGTTTTTCTGGTCAGAGCATGTGCAGATTGTTTGCTCATATGTGTTATCAGTTTATCTGTGGGTTTTGAGCATTTATCAAGTGCCTTTGGCTGGTAAACTTAATGTGTCCATTTTGTTGTCGATATTTATTTAATAACTTGTGGTTGAATTGTCAATATTGTCAATGCATGGTATGGGTGATTTTTCCCAATATCTTCTCTGATTAGATACACTCTTTTTCAGATACAGACATGGTGTAGCTGTGAAACAGGTAATAAACAGGAATGGAAAGACTGGAATTGACTCCAAAGTGTTCAATTAAAGATATAAACTATGCATATATAAAAATGACTTTATTTCTCTTTGAAGAAAGCAGGAACAAAACTGATTAGGCTAAAGGAACAGTTAAAGGATGTAACAGAATATGAAGCTGGGGGGGGGGAGGAAAAAAAAAGGACCAGAAATATATTGTCCTCCAAAAGATAGAATCAGAAAGAAAGGTGTGAAGGTGGAAGTAAGAGATGAAAAGGAGAAAAAGGTTGCAAAAGAAGATCCATATACTGGTAATTTTGGGAATAAAGGATCAATGTTGAGTCAATGAAGAAAAAACAGAAGTTTAAAGAAAGGAATAAAGCAGAGGAAAAGGAGGCACCAGTTAGTGCTGGGGCGAGTGGATGTAGAAGAAGAAAACTGTAGAGTGGACAGCCATGACAGTAAGTGAGGGAGAGGAGTGAGGGGAGCTATAGCTTAAAAAGAGGTCTGGACTGTTGGAAGAAAAAAGATGAGGTAAGGCACAGAACAATACTTGGGGTGATGGGATAAGAGTAATGCAGTGGAGTAGGGGTAAAGAGGTTTAAGTACTCATGGCAAGGAAATGTTGAGAAAAAGGTTGAAGTAATCAAATCAGCATATGGTGAGAGTGTGATACTTGTGGTAAGGTGAAGAAATAAATGTTAGTATTGAGAAGAAAAGTTTCATGTAGGTGAAGGTGATGAAAAGAAAGCAATATATATATTATAACCACATATGAATAAATACTCTTACCATCCAAACCATGACGTAAGAAAAGATGGCGATCCACAGAGTGGATAATATAAATGTCAACATAAAGAAATTCTCCCAGCGTGGTTTGCTACAGTTGGGGATGGTGAAATACAGTAAACAAATTAATGGCCAGGAAAACATCCACTTGAACCGGTTCACACAGCCACCTTAAAAGAAAGATATTATTAAATTGTAAGTTCTAATAAAAACATTTTTTATTAGTGCACATGTCTCATGGTTCCCTCAGCAAATACACAATTTAGTGGGTGTAGTGGGTACATTAAACAGCCAACTAGGTTAAAAGCAAACTTTATGCCTACCTGATACATATCTCTCCTTCATAGTGATGAGAGTCCATGAGACATTACTCATGGGATTCAACTCCTGGCCACTAGGAGGAGGCAAAGATACTCAAAAGTCCAAGAGCTTTTAATCCCTCCCTTCTCTCTGTTATCTCAGTCTAACAAATAGCCAAGAAAGGATAAAAACAGAAAAGTAGGAAAGGACAAACCAGGGTAACTGAGGTACACACTAGAATGGTCGCAAACTGAAAGTATAAATATGGGTGGCTCTTGTGGACTCTCACCACCATAAAATAAATTAATTTATCAGGTCAGCATGCATCTTCTTTCTTTCATAAGGTTGTGAGACTCCATGAGCCATTACTTCTTGGATCTAATAACCAAACTGTGTAGTCCAAGAGTAAATTGGTGGGACAAAAACTAAGGCAGGCACCTATTTACCAGATACTTTAGCCTATAGGGCTTTCCTTTCAAAACTGCTTCAAAAGAGGCAAAAACATCAAATGGTAGAACTTACTGAAAAGTGTATAAAGCAGACAAGTTGCTGCATAGCACTTTGATTAACAGAAGCCTGAATTAAACACACAAAAGGGCAGTAACTGAACTAGTAGAAAGGGATAAAATATGTCTTGAGGGAGACTTTGCTGCCTCCAAGATGGTTTACATATTAATTGCTTTCTCCAGAAAGTTAAGGTAACAAAAGAAGCCTTCTGACCAATGGTTAAACTAGAGAAATTAATAAATAAATTATCTAAAATCCTTTGTAACATGTAAGTAAAATTATTGCTCTTTAGGAATCTTTAGATTAGAGTAAAAAAAGGGACTACAATTTATTGGTTGTTTCTAAATACACCATTATAGGTAGAAACCCCTACTGAGTTTGTAAAACTGCCTTATCCTTATGGAAAAAAAGGACAAGGAACCTCACAAGAATAGTAGACAATTTAGAAACTCTTCTGACAGATATTACTAAAAGAAACAACAACACAATACCTTCCGAGACAGAATATGAATGTCTAGGCCTTGCGGAAGAAAAAAACAACAACTGGCTGGCCGCAGCTAAGATGGCAGCGTAACTCCAGAGCTCTGCATACCGGCTCTAAAATATTGCCTTAGATCCGTACAAATCACCCAAAAAAGATATCCAGGAGTGATCATGAAGAAGGGGCAAACATATGGCACCTAACGATACCAAATTCAGAAGACAGCACCCAGCATAACCGCTACGGTATCATAACATAGGATACCATATAGTATGTGACGCATCACAGAATTCACAGCACTTTTGGACACAATACAGAACGGAGAGGAGAAATGGAGCATAATAGTGACTATCCCTCAGAGCAACAGGTCGGAGGTACCCTTCATCTATATACTCCCTCCCCAGATTAATTAAAAATAAAAATAAAGTGCGCACCACGTGGGCCCAAATACAGATACAAGAAAGGTGAGCTGAACACTTTAACACACAAGCTACATGTAACGCTAAGAGGCTCAGGCAACAGACTCTACACAAAATTATAACCAGCAAGTTATACTGGACGGTAGAACTCTTACCTGACATCATAATCCGGTGGTAGATATATTCCCTTCAGGCACCATCAGCACGACAGGTGCAGGACCCGTACAGGAAACAGCGCACACATTACCTGAGATCACCCTACTAGCTAAGTAAATAGAGAGTGCAATATAAATCCAGAAGGGAAAAGGCCTACGAACAATAATCCAATAAAGAAACCACTTTTGCAAAGCGTAAGGAGAACTCTTGCACTAAAGGCTACATTTCAATAACTTTGATAACTAACAGCATCCCTACAATTAATAATAAAAGACTGTCTAAAACTACCAGGACGCCTAGAGGGCCAGGCCCAAAAGATAATACAGTGGAACAATTTTTTTCACTATCAGGCCCAAAAGCCAGAATGAATGGTGAAACAGATGTATCACCAGGGCAAAGGGAGAACCCATATCAAAGTACTCAAGAAATCGAATTAGCAAGCATACCTGTGCCCAACGCACTTTTATCTACTCTAGCATCCAAATAAGACATTGCTGATATCATATGATCCTGTATAAGGGAGGAAATTGCTGAAATTAAACAAGATCTCCACACTATTGGTAATAGGGCAGAATCCTTGGAGGAATATACAGATACTCTGCAAGAGGAAATAAACACTGTTCAAGATTCAACCACACACCACACGGCTATGATGGCAGAATTATATGATAAAATTGAAGATCTCGAAAATCAGAGTCGCAGGAAGAAACTCAGGATCCAAGGCATACTGGAGTCTGTACTACCAAAGGATCTCCCTACATATCTCCCAGGTCTATTCGCTCATCTAAGGAACACTGCAACATCCACAGATATCCCTTGGGTCAGGGCACATAGAGCACTGAGGCCAAGACCCCCTGATACAGCACCCCCGAGGGACATTATCATGAAATTTAAAGAATTCACTGAGAAAGAAGAGATATTAAACCTTTCATGGAAAAATCAACCAGTGAAGTTTCAAGGGGTGGTCTTTTTCCAAGATCTATCCCAGCGGACACTCCAAAGGAGAAGAGAACTTACACCCTTGACATCTCTCTTATGTCAAAAAAGAATTCTCTATCGATGGGGATTTCCATTCCATCTATATGTGCTACATGGAAACAGGAAAATATCATGAATGACATCGGTGACTTTTGCTCAGCCTTAGATATTGAGCCACCACAAACCTCAGAACCAGACGACTTCCAACACCCACCAAAGAAAAAGCTAGCACAGGTGGAATCTCATAGATGGCAGAGAGTTAATCCCAAAACAGGGAAGAGGCTGCCCCCTAGACAGTGTACCCCTCCACTAAGAGACGCTGAACAATAATCTACCCAATAATCCTGGTCTTTACACTGAAGGGTGATTATTGTCAAGGTGATTTACTGGGACAGCACATATCTTTAATGGGTAATATCATATCAAAAAGTATTCTGTGATGGTTATGAGTTCAACATTATAAAAATTTTATTGTTATATAATGTTACACTTGAAGGTAGCTATGTGTTACACAGTTCTCTACACAGGGTAAGCCGAATAAGGCCTAATACACTGAGTATATTTCATGATGATATGTTGTCTAATCTGTAGGAGGCTAGGGCACTAGTTAGATAAATTTAAAATGTATGTCAAGGAGCCAGTTAGCACCCAAGTTGTTTTTTCTTCTGCTAACAAGAAATGCTAATAAGACCTTTCAATTACATGCCGCTAGGGCATGTCTTAATATGTCTAGATTGGTTCAACAGTTAGTATTCTCAAACTGAGTTTAGTAAGTTTTCTTTTTTTTTTTCTTCTTTACTACTATGTTGAATGTTTTGAAAAATATGTCACAATGTTCTTATGTTCCAGTTTTAAACAACTTTCCAATTTACTTCCATTAACAAAAAGTGCACAGTATTTATATTTTTACACTTTTTGAGTCACCAGCTCCTACTGAGCATGTGCGAGAATTCACAGAATATAAGTATATATGCAATTGTGATTGGCTGATGGCTGTCACACGATACAGGGAGAGTGGAAATCTACTACTGATTTGAAATTCAGACTAAGGGGCCGATTTATTATCGGTCTGTCAGACATGATCTGCTCAGCTCTGTATCATTCCTAAGCTTCATGACTTGATCGGGTCTGGTATTAGTTGCAACACCGCTGGCTACAATCTTAGGTAAGGATTTGGGGTTCCATGTATATTGTTTACTTTCTACTCTGAGCTAGAGGCTCCCACCTCATAGGAGATTATATCACCATTTTGTAGTGTCATACCCACAGGTACTGAACCCTTTTCTAGACCATCTGATGCGACAAGAGATAAGGGTGTGGTGCTACAGATGGTTACTGACTTCACTTCCAACTGCGTGCAAAACTGTACATAATGGAAGTTAAGGAGATGTTTCACTTCATTCATTACACAGTGGATAGTGGTTACCATCATGTAGGTATACCATCTACTTATTACAGGCTCTGGTTCAGAAAATAATTCTTAAGATGCTGATTAAAAAGAATGCCTCAGATCGAGAAAAGATGGCTGCCCCTGATCACAGCACAATTGCAGTGTCTCATTTATAGCGACTACTCATATTATGGGCACTAGAAAGTTCTTTCAATAGTTGCAGAGTGGTGCCCCAGATATCACAAAGCCACTGGGTAGCATTATAAGCGGTATAGTGAGTTAGAATCAATGTTTAGTAGAGTTTAGCATCAGAGCTGGTATCTCCCATGACATTTCGCATGCCCGGCTGACTACGCACCCCATTTCAATATTTTTTTATCATGCATTTGTTGATTATACAAATATACTGTACGTACTTGATATTAAACTAAACAAGCTTGTGGTAAATCTTTCTATTTGCCCTGCCTGACATAAAGTCTCCACAACTGCGTCGTAAAAAATTCATCTCAAGCTATAAAGCTGAGAGGCTCAACATTGAAACCGAGTAAGAGACCAAAGAGGAAGACCGGAAAACTGAATTGGATCTCAGTTATTCTCCTGTATAATTTAAGCTATGACTCTGGAAATACAACAGCTAGAGCACTAACAAATTCTTCTTGTGGATCCCTGGATCTGGTACAGTATATGGTAAGTTTGTGGACTAAACTAGAGGCATGAGGTCTAGTCTGAGAGACCCTATTGTCTCACAATCTGGTAAAAAAGAGACCAGTCCCCAATATAAAGTGATAGTCGACTGAGGTAAACTGCCTCCTAAGTCTGGTAGTGAATTGCAGAAATTGTACAGAGAGTATGCTTACTCAAGAATCTGAAAAAAACTCCTTGTTCTACCTTGATAGCTGATATATACCACAGCTGTGACATTGTCTGACTAAAAAACAAACCCTCTTTCTTTTAAGAAGAGGCCAACTCTGTAGAATCAAAAAGAATTCAAAAATGTTACAGGTAACCTCGCTTTCTGGGGAGACCAAACCCCCAGCGCACTCCAGGACTCCCATACCTTACCCAAATAGTGTCCAAGTGGAACAAAAAAAGGATGGCCCAGAGGAATGGATCGGTGATTTAACCACCAGTACAAAGATTGTTTCAACCAGGAATCCACTGATATAAATGATTGTAAACTTTGCACCAAATATGGTTAAAATAGTAATTATAGTAACCTTTTTAAAGATTCAAGATCCAGAATAGGCCTGAAAATTCCCTTCTTCTTAGGAATAATGAAAAGATTGCAATACAATCCTTAATCCTGTGTCAAATCTGAAAATGGAGATAAGACTCTCATAAGTTCAAGATCCAGACCTAAGTAAAGTAAAGCACCTTCTTTTGGCACATAAGACAAAATCAACCTACCTTTACATGAAGTCTAATCTGTAACCCTGAGAATTTATGTTTAGAACCCAGATATCCTGGACAAGGCCTTCTAAAAAAGGGTTAACCTGTCTTTTAACAGAAATGTATTTAAGTCAAAGGCCATACCATCATGCAAATTTAAAATAGGAGAAAAACTTCTTATTCTGCTTGACCATGTTCCAGATAGGATTGGGTTTCTAGGAAGATCTGGAAGCAACAAGCTTTTGTGAGGAGAAAGATTTTTGGTTACTAAATTGATGACATGAATTAAAACAGCTATATGATGAGGGCGGAGCCAGCAGCGCACAGGAGAGGTTGCAGGTTTTCAGAGCTCCGGCACATCTTTATCTAAGAATGACCTTAGACTGGATTTAAATGCGCAAATAACCTTTAACATTGTAGGATTGTTCATTTAAAGCCTCATCTGGTATCTGGAGGACACTAATCTTAGCTACTTAAGCACTAGTCGTGTGCTAGGTCTGAAAAACCTACTCTGTAACTTCAAAGAAAGTGGCCATTTTACCATCCTCGTGGGAGCACAGTTGTTATGGACGACATCCACTAGACACTTGCCGAGATCAGAAGACTCCTAACCCATCACCAAAAAAAGTTCTCTACAACTTTGAATAGAGCCGTAGATCTAGTGGAGGAATGCGGACTTGTGACAGTGTGGTGTCCGGACCCAGCTGAGGTGAACATTACTGGTGGGGATGTTTTGGGGCCCCAGCATCCCCCCGCGCACTTCTAGTTTTGTATCAGCTGAGGCAGAGACATCTTGTGAGGCTGAGGGGATTAACACTGAGTTTACAACATCCAGCGCGGTCTTCAAGAATCAAACAGGAGAGGATCCCACTCAAATAGATCATCTGGGAAACAAGGCAAGCCATGAGTCTCGAGAGATTTCAAAGTGTTTTGATGTTACTAGCACCGATTATCATCTGGTCGTCCACAGTACTTCCCCAATGGACTTACAAATAAGGATGGCATTGCAACAACTCTCTCTTACACGGAGACAACGCTACCTACTTAATTTCCCCTGGCATAACATGTTTGAGGTACATGTTGAAATGGCATACCTCGGGCTTGAGACACAGATGTGGAGGATGGGTATAGGATAGAAAGGACATGCTATTTTCTAAGCCACCTGGTTTGGCAGCAATACGGTAGACCCTAGATGAACTCTCACACCTGACTGCTTGGCACATTCTTTTTTTTTCTTTTTTCTTTTTTCCCACAGGCCATACTGCTATAAGCAGTATGTAAGACTCACTACACGACCCCTGAAAGATAGATTTTTGGAGCACCTTAGGTCCATTGAAGACCCCCATTCAACAACTCCAGTGTCACTACATTTTACTAGTGTCACTACATTAACACCATTCTGACATTTCCTTATTGGCATTCCAATGCATGCAATTTATTCCCAGACACCGAAGAGGTGGTAATAGAGAAGAAATTCTCAAGAAAAGGGAAGTCTTTTGGATTTTCCAATTGGAAACTGTGGTGCCAAAGGGTTTGAATTCAGAATGGGATATAAAATTATTTGTCAAATAAAAATATTGCTTCATGATACTTTGTATATACATTTCTTTCCCCTTGTGAATATAAAATATTTATTTCCTGTTTCTTTTTATTGCTTGTCTGAATACTGATAATGATAAAATATTATATTATTTATTCATATATGTTTAACAGCCAATAAAAGAATATAGGATTGCATTTGGGGGAAATTAATCTATTAATATTAATTACTGTATGATATTTTGAATGTAAGCATATATTTTACTGTTATCTTGTTGCAAACATTGTTTACACTAAGCATATTCCCTTCTCTACATATATACCTTTATAGTGAGCAGAACACAGGTGTTTCTTAATTCTGCTAAAAGGTCCTTTAATATGATTGGCTGTGAGATAACAGGGCGTTGCCTTACAGGTGTATTTAAATCTAGCCATTTAGACATTTAGCAGGTTGTCATTGATAAAGTTAATTCAGTATTTTCATACGAAACATGTTTGACCTATAACCTGTATACACATGTTTGATGTCAAATAAAGACATTTTTGCTTTTACCAGATCGTCTGGCTGCTGGTTTTGGATATTGAGTTTGCTGTTTCCCCTTTTGTTAAGGTCCTTTGGGAGAGTTGGAGACCGGGTGCCTTCCTGTGCTTGTTGGTTGATGCATCCCTAAATCTCATCTGGGCTCACCCTGGTTAAGTGGCTGGACTTTGTACTTTGCTGTGGATACTGCTGACTTTTGCAATAAGTTACTCAGGTTTTGTGTAACAGGTGCTCTAGGATGCTAGTCTTTATAATGGTATGGTTACACACAAAGGTCATTACACCCAATCAGAGTATACATGAGGACTGTCATCCATATTACTGAGCCAGTGAGCTGCAAAGTTAAGAATATATACTTTTCCTCTATGAATATTAGGCCTGCTTAATAGGAGTAAAACCTCATGTAATTAAATACCATAGAGCCCACTAGTAACAGGCATGATATGATTATTGTTCGATCCTGAACCTAAGGGTTAGATAATCTATCCTAGTTCTCAGGGACAACATACAAAGCCATACTAGTTTAATGTACTCTCCTACCACAATTCATACCTTTTGGTCCTACTCAAAGGTCATACACACTACTATTTGGTGATAACTATTTGCTTGCTAGAAGATTCCTTCTATTGCTTTTATTTGTTCCTCCTATAAGCATAAGTGGATATAATGGTAAATGATGGTCTGGAACTTTTATATTCACGCTAACCGCCGAATATAGAATGGAACCAATAGTTTAAAATGAGTGCTGAGACTCCCTACTTATCTTTCCTTTTGGATGGCTATCTTAACACTACTGTTGCCACTGTGCTACTAACTAGCTATTTTAGAAGCTTACTCTTGTTGCACTGTGTTGAACATTTACTGAAAGTTTTCATATATATTTGGTTGCACTATTTGCCAGTCTTCTTAAGTTCTCGTTATTACACCAAATTGCATATCTTTGAATGTAGCAACGCAGCTCTCAACATATCTCATTATCACTGATAATTATTTCTACCTCTGCAATGTGTATTCTTTGTTATTAGTATCATAAATAACTGTATTGTGGTCATAAGCTAACCTAAGTCACATGGTCCTCAATCATTTTAGAAGTAGCCTTGCATAGTTAAAAGTGCTTTATATCTCAGAGGTCTTACTGTAACTGCCACAGTCCATTCTTGCTTATGCCTACAGCTTGCACACTTATGTTAATTTGCCACATCTTAACATAATCAGGCATCCGGTTTCATTTATATAGAGTTCTACATGGATAGCTGTCAGACTATAGAGCTCATTACATTTTCTAAACTTAACCCAAACTGATATATCTATCGATAGGAGTGAGCCAGACCCGAATTTAGCTGTATAGTCCACAAGTATTTTGATAAGTGCTATCTTATCTTAGTGTGTGACATAGTGTGCAAATTTATAACCTGCTGCTGCGACCACTGATATACTGGGACACATAGCCTCATTTCGCAGCCACTGACATGCTTCTAGCACAGGCTGGACCTGCATTACTTATTATGCACTACATCTTAAATAAGCTACATTAACCATGTCAGCTCCGAGAACATAGAACTTGAGGCTCCACTGTACTAGATATAACATCAGTCCTATATGTAATTGGCTTGTCTCTATTTTTCCCTTGGTAACTCATATGCTCATGAGACTTTATGATTATGTCGCCACATAATATGCCTCCTAGACTAGGAGGACTACCTGCATGGTTTCTCTCGCCTATACCACAACCCCATTAATCTCTTAATAGTAATTCTTACATTTCACATAGACATTAAAAACTTAAAACCCACATATTGCAAGTTACAAAATTTAAAAAAAAAAAAAAAATATTAGGTGAATCTGTTGGGATCTATAAGTGGTCTCTTTTATTAACATTAGCCTTCCGCTACAGTAGAATTTTCATGTGGATAAGGGCCCAAAAGTGACCCTTTATATGAGAAGGAAGACTTAGATTTATACTGGCATGATCATACTATGTCCCTAGGCAGCATTACTTAAGCTAAAACTCCTTGTTATATTGATATTTGATTTTGTTCCTCTCACTTGGATTTATAATCTGTAAGATATGGGATAAGTTATGTAATAGGTGTTTGCTTTTGAGACTATTTGTGTAATGCTTTAACTCTATGTTTGCATGTCAAATTTTACCTCAAAAAACAAAACAAAAACAAAACAGCTATATGATTTACCCTTTTCTCTAGACTTTGAGTCTATAGTAGAAAAACTCCTTTTCCCACTGTTAATGTGGGAAAAGAAGCATCCAGACCAGGACCAAATAATAGTTTTTCCTGGAAAAGGAAAAGATAAAAGTCTACCCTTGGAGACCAGTCTGCCGATCACAATTTCAGCCACAGAGCTCTTTTGTTCAATACTACTGAAGCCATAATTTTAGCATTAATTTGAATTATGTCTATAATGGCATCACAAATAAAAAAAATCACGGATTTTAGACGTTTCAAACTATTTTGATGCTCTTCATCGGAAAAAAACATCTGAAATTAGATCTGACAAAAATAATCACACCAATTGAAGAAGCTGCAGCTACACAAACAATACCAATATCTGGTTTAAACAGAAAATCTGCTTGCCTTAACAACTTTCTATCGAAAGACATTTTACATGCATAGAATCCCCGAAAGAAGTACTATCCTGTAGAGAAATAGTAGTTCTCTTAGTTAGAGTGAAAAACACTACTACTACTTTACTTAGTTAGAGTGAAAAACACTACTACTACTTTACTTTTGTAGTATGTTCACAAAGCTCTATACTACAGGTTAGTAAAGGGAACATCTTTTTAAACTAAGAAGATAAAGTAAAAGAAAATTCCCGGATTTTCAGAAATGGCCTCAGGAACAGGAAATGCATATGAAGGCTTCGCAGAAGAAATAAAAATCAAATCAAGTTGTTTGATAGATTTTTTCTTCAGTTTGTTAAGGGTCTTGGACATATAAAGTACTTAAAAAACTTAAGGTTCAAAAGAAAATAAAATACAGTGCACAAACACAGAGAACTGAGCTGTGAAGCTAACATCAGCAAATACAATGTAATGTAAAGTCTCCTCAATACTAGATCCATAAGTTAATAAAGAGTCTAGGTAGTGAAGGTGGTATATAGTCTGTGTAATAAATGTGTCCCCTGGCTATAATGCCCTGAACATGTACTTGCTTATAGCCTGTGGGCTATATGAGTGCATGAGTGTCATTATTTACCTGAAATGCACCCACTCTACTGTGCTTACCAGCTGCAGAAAAGACTATTTTCAGTAGATAGCCCATTCAGTGTTGTGTAAACATCAACAGAGGATGTAATTATGAACGAAGGGTACCCAAAAAGAAGGAGGCTAAGGGACAGGTCATGGCAACATCTGTGACAGGAATGTGATTAATTCCCATAGGGTGTAATTTTTTTACTACCCAGTACTTTATACTCACCTCTGTCCCAATAGCAGATCTGAGGGGGAAATGGGTGTCAGGTTGGTCTGAGAACCCTTTTCAATGAAGAATCTGGAGCACCACAATTCTTCACCTTCTACTGTGGAGCCAAAGATAAGATTGAGATACTAGAAAGATGGGAGAGATTAAAAACTCTTGGACTGTTGGGTATCTTTGCCTCCTCCTAGTGGCCAGGAGTTGAATCCCAGGAGTAATTGCTAATGGTTTCTTACCACCTTTTAAAAGAAATAGGCCATTTATTCAAACTCTGAAACGTAATATTAGGGCTTAGGAGACAAGTATAGCAGGCTTAGCTGGTCAGAGATTACCAGTAATTTTATTGTCAACATTACAAAATACTACATATGAATGAAATAGATTTGGCATGTAACCTAACTCAAATGAGAAAAGTTATATGTATGTAATAAAAACAGGAATAAGCTTGTACCCAGCTGCCAAAGCCAAATAAAAATGTAAAAACCGGACTCCTGACTCACGCTTTGCCTTTTACCGGACTGTTTTGGTAAATTGTTTAAAGCTTTTGAGATACTGTATATTGATGAGATTCCTGTATCTAGAGGATGAACTTTTTTTTGCAAACTGTTTCATTAAAGGGATGTGAAACCCAATTTTTTTCTTTCATTTTTCAGATAGACCATGCAATTTTAAGCAACTTTCTAATTTACTCCAATTATCAATTTTTCTTCTTTCTCTTGGTATCTTTATTTGAAAAGCAGGAATGTAAGCTTAAAAACAGGCCAATTTTGGTTCAGCACTTGGGTAGCGCTTGCTGATTGGTGGCTAAATGAAAGAAAAATAATGGGTTTTCATATCCCTTTAAGCTATTTATTAGATGTGAACATGTTGAAAACACAGTCGCCTAGATTACGAGTTTTGTCGGTAATGGTGTGCGGTGCTAATGCACAGTTTTCCCTCACCGCTCACCTACAGACAACGCTGGTATTACGGGTTTTTAGAAACCCGGCGTTAGCCGCAAAAAAGTGAGCATAGAGCAAAATTTAGCTCCACATCTCACCTCAATACCAGCGCTGCTTACGTTAGGGGTAAGCATGTAAAACGTGCTCGTGCACGATTTCCCCATAGGAATCAATGGTTCAGAGCCGGCTGAAAATAAACCTTTAAAAACACCTTCAAAAAAGCAGCGTAAAGCTCCTAACGCAGCCCCATTGATTCCTATGGGGAAACACATTTTATGTCTACACCTAACACCCTAACATGAACCCCGAGTCTAAACACCCCTAATATTACACTTATTAACCCCTAATCTGCCGCCCCTGACATCGCCGACACCTGCATAATATTATTAACCACTAATCTGCCGCTCCGGACACCGCCGCCACCTACATTATACTTATGAACCCCTAATCTGCTGCCCCTAACATCGCCGAACCCTACATTATATTTATTAACTCCTAATCTGCCACCCCCAATGTCGCCGCAATCTACCTACACTTATTAACCCCTAATCTGCCGCCCACAAAGTCGCCGCCACTATATTAAAGTTATTAACCCCTAAACCTAAGTCTAACCCTAACACCCCCCTAACTTAAATATAATTTAAATAAATCTAAATAAAATAACTATCATTAACTACATTATTCCTATTTAAAACTAAATACTTACCTATAAAATAAACCCTAAGATAGCTACAATATAACTAATAGTTTGCAACTTTGTATTTATTTTAACTAGGTACAATAGTTAAAGATTTAATAGCTACCTAGTTAAAATAAATTCAAATTTACCTGTAAAATAAATCCTAACCTAAGTTACAATTACACCTAACACTACACTATAATTAAATTAATTACCTAAACTAAATACAATTAAAATTTTTATCTAAAGTATGAAAAAAACAAACACTAAGGGCGCGATCCGATATAGATCGCAGTTTGCGGCGCAAGCGAGGGAACCGGCGTCGCCCGCAGTTTCAGCTCGCAACTCGAGCTATCCCATATAAGTTGCCGTCAGATGCTAACGTGCCGTAAGTCTGACAAACCAGCGATGTCCAGAAATCTGCGCAAGTACAAATTTCTGGCGTCGCCAGTGACTTACGGCACGTTAGAAACTGCCGGCGCCTATAAAACCTGACTAAAGTCTAAAACACCCGCACTGTCTAACACGCCTCCCTAACATAGCCCGCACTGTCTAACACGCCTCCCTAACATAGCCCGACACGTCTAACCCTCTATCCGCTATCCCCCCTCACTATCCTAACAATAAAAAAGCTATTAACCCCTAAACCGCCGCTCCCGTACCCCGCCGCCAGCTATATTATATCTATAACCCCCTAAAGTGAGCCCCTAACACCGCCGCCATCTATATTAAAATTATTAACCCCTAATGTAAGCCCCTTACACCGCCGCCATCTCTATTAAAATGATTAACCCCTAATTTAATCTACCTACCCCGCCGCCAGCTATATTATCTATATTAACCCTAAGTATATTATAGTTAATATAGGTATTACATTATATATATTAACTATATTAACCCTAATTATATTAGGGTTAATATAGTTACTATAGTATTTATATTAACTATATTAACTCTATCTAACCCTAACACCCCTAACTAAATTTATATTAAATTAATCTAATTCATTTATAAACTAAAATATTCCTATTTAAATCTAAATACTTACCTATAAAATAAACCCTAAGATAGCTACAATATAATTAATAATTACATTGTAGCTATGTTAGGGTTAATATTTATTTTACAGGTAAATTGTTAATTATTTTAACTAGGTATAATAGATATTAAATAGTTATTAACTATTTAATATCTACCTAGTTAAAATAATTACCCAATTACCTGTAAAATAAATCCTAACCTAAGTTACAAATACACCTACACTATCAATAAATTTAATAAACTACAAACATCTATCTAAAAATACAATTAAATTAACTAAACTAAATTACAAAAAAAACCAAACACTAAATTACAAAAAATAAAAAAAAGATTACAATATTTTTAAGCTAATTACACCTATTCTATGCCCCCTAATAAAATAATAAACCCCCAAAATAAAAAAAATTCCCTGCCCTATTCTAAATTAAACAAATTTCAAAGCTCTTTACCTTACCAGCCCTTAAAAGGGCCTTTTGTGGGGCATGCCCCAAAGAATTCAGCTCTTTTGCATACAACAAATACAATCCCCCCCCCCATTACAACCCACCACCCACATACCCCTATTCTAAAACCACCCAAACCCCCCTTAAAAAAGCCTAACACTACCCCCCTGAAGATCTCCCTACCTTGTCTTCACCACACCGGGCCGAACTCCTGATCCGATCCGGGCGATGTCTTCCTGCAAGCGGCAAAGAAGAATTCTTCCTCCAGCGATGTCTTCCTCCAAGCGGCAAAGAAGAATTCTTCCTCCGGCGACGTCTTCCTCCAAGCGGCAGCAAAGTCTTCATTCTTCCGGCGGCATCTTCAATCTTCTTTCTTCGCTCCGCCGCCGTGGAGCATCCATCCCGGCCGACTGCTGTACTACGAATGAGGTACCTTTAAATGACGTCATCCAAGATGGCGTCCGCCGAATTCCGATTGGCTGATAGGATTCTATCAGCCAATCGGAATTAAGTTAGAAAAATCTGATTGGCTGATTGAATCAGCCAATCAGATTCAAGTTCAATCCGACTGGCTGATCCAATCAGCCAATCAGATTGAGCTCGCATTCTATTGGCTGTTCCGATCAGCCAATAGAATGCGAGCTCAATCTGATTGGCTGTTCGGATCAGCCAATCGGATTGAACTTGAATCTGATTGGCTGATTCAATCAGCCAATCAGATTTTTCTAACTTAATTCCGATTGGCTGATAGAATCCTATCAGCCAATCGGAATTCGGCGGACGCCATCTTGGATGACGTCATTTAAAGGTACCTCATTCGTAGTACAGCAGTCGGCCGGGATGGATGCTCCGCGGCGGCGGAGCGAAGAAAGAAGATTGAAGATGCCGCCGGAAGAATGAAGACTTTGCTGCCGCTTGGAGGAAGACGTCGCCGGAGGAAGAATTCTTCTTTGCCGCTTGGAGGAAGACATCGCCCGGATCGGATCAGGAGTTCGGCCCGGTGTGGTGAAGACAAGGTAGGGAGATCTTCAGGGGGGTAGTGTTAGGCTTTTTTAAGGGGGGTTTGGGTGGTTTTAGAATAGGGGTATGTGGGTGGTGGGTTGTAATGGGGGGGGGGGGATTGTATTTGTTGTATGCAAAAGAGCTGAATTCTTTGGGGCATGCCCCACAAAAGGCCCTTTTAAGGGCTGGTAAGGTAAAGAGCTTTGAAATTTGTTTAATTTAGAATAGGGCAGGGAATTTTTTTTATTTTGGGGGTTTATTATTTTATTAGGGGGCATAGAATAGGTGTAATTAGCTTAAAAATCTTGTAATCTTTTTTTTATTTTTTGTAATTTAGTGTTTGTTTGTTTTTGTAATTTAGTTTAGTTAATTTAATTGTATTTTTAGATAGATGTTTGTAGTTTATTAAATTTATTGATAGTGTAGGTGTATTTGTAACTTAGGTTAGGATTTATTTTACAGGTAATTGGGTAATTATTTTAACTAGGTAGATATTAAATAGTTAACTATTTAATATCTATTATACCTAGTTAAAATAATTAACAATTTACCTGTAAAATAAATATTAACCCTAACATAGCTACAATGTAATTATTAATTATATTGTAGCTATCTTAGGGTTTATTTTATAGGTAAGTATTTAGATTTAAATAGGAATATTTTAGTTTATAAATGAATTAGATTAATTTAATATAAATTTAGTTAGGGGTGTTAGGGTTAGATAGAGTTAATATAGTTAATATAAATACTATAGTAACTATATTAACTATATTAACCCTAATAGAATTAGGGTTAATATAGTTAATATATATAATGTAATACCTATATTAACTATAATATACTTAGGGTTAATATAGATAATATAGCTGGCGGCGGGGTAGGTAGATTAAATTAGGGGTTAATCATTTTAATAGAGATGGCGGCGGTGTAAGGGGCTTACATTAGGGGTTAATAATATTAATATAGCTGGCGGCGGTATAGGGGGATTAGATTAGGGGTTAATAATTTTTATATAGGTGGCGGCGGTGTAAGGGGTCAGATTAGGGGATAGATAAGGTAGATGGCGGCGGTTTTAGAGGCTCACAGTAGGAGGTTAGTTTATGTAGATGGCGGCGGGGTCCGGGAGCGGCGGTTTAGGGGGTAATAACTTTATTAGGGATTTCGGGGGGGATCGCGGTTGACAGGGAGATAGACATTGCGCATGCGTTAGGTGTTAGGTTTATTTTAGCAGCCAGTTTAGGAAGTTACGGGGCTCCAATAGTCAGCGTAAGGCTTCTTACGGCTGCTTTTTGTGGCGAGGTGAAAATGGAGTAAGTTTTCTCCATTTTCGCCACGTAAGTCCTTACGCTGCATATTGGATACCAAACTGCGCGGGTTTGGTATACCTGCCTATGGCCCAAAAAACTGCGGGCGACGGCAGAAATATACGGGCGTAACTTCTAGGTTACGCCGTATATGTGATACCAAACCCGCGCAAATATTGGCGTCACCGGCTTTTGCGGGCGACGATTTATATCGGATCGACCCCCTGATTACAGAAAATAATAAAATAATTACACGTTTTTTTAAACTAATTACACCTAACCTAATCCCCCTAATAAAATAAAAGAGCCCCCCAAAATAATAAAAAGCCCTACCCTATACTAAATTACAAATAGCCCTTAAAAGAGCCTTTTGCGGGGCATTGCCCCAAAGTAATCAGCTCTATTACCTGTAAAAAAAAAGTACAATACCCCCCAACATTAAAACCCACCACCCACACACCCAACCCTAGTCTAAAACCCACCCAATCCCCCCTTAATAAAACATATTATATCAGCCAATCGGAATTGAAGAAATGCCATCTTGGATGACATCATTTAAAGGAACCTTCATTCTTCAGTTGGACTTCGTTGGAAGACGATGCTCCGCGTCGGATGTCTTGAAAATGGAGCCGCTCCGCGCCGGATGGATGAAGATAGAAGATGCCGCCTGAATGAAGACTTCTGCCCGTCTGGAGGACCACTTCGCCCGGCTTCGTTGAGGACTTCGGCCCGGCTGGGTGAAGACTTCTCAAGGTAGTGTGATCTTCAAGGGGTTAGTGTTAGGTTTTATTAAGGGGGCATTGGGTGGGTTTTAGAGTAGGGGGGGTATTGTACTCTTTTTTACAGGTAATAGAGCTGATTACTTTGGGGCAATGCCCCACAAAAGGCCCTTTTAAGGGCTATTTGTAATTTAGTATAGGGTAGGGCTTATTATTACTTTGGGGGGCTTTTTTATTTTATTAGGCGGATTAGATTAGGTGTAATTAGTTTAAAAAACTTGTAATTATTTTATTATTTTCTGTAACTTAGTGTTTGTTTGTTTTCGTACTTTAGATACATTTTTTTAATTGTATTTAATTGTATTAATTTAGGTAATTAATTTAATTATAGTGTAGTGTTAGGTGTAATTGTAACTTAGGTTAGGATTTATTTTACAGGTACATTTGTCTTTATTTTAACTAGGTTGCTATTAAATAGTTAATAACTATTTATTAACTATTCTACCTAGTTAAAATAAATACAAAGTTGCCTGTAAAATAAAAATAAATCCTAATATAGCTACAATGTAACTATTAGTTATATTGTAGCTATCTTAGGGTTTATTTTATAGGTAAGTATTTAGTTTTAAATAGGAATAATTTAATTAATGATAGTTATTTTATTTAGATTTATTTCTATTATATTTAAGTTAGGGGGTGTTAGGGTTAGGGTTAGACTTAGGTTTAGGGGTTAATACATTTAGTATAGTTGCGGCGACGTTGGGTGCGGCAGATTAGGGGTTAATAAATTAGGTAGGTGTCGGCGATGTTAGGGACGGCAGATTAGGGGTTAATAAAATTTAAGTAGTATTTGCGATGCGGGAGGGCGGCGGTTTAGGGGTTAATATATTTTTATAGTGGCGGCGATGTCCGGTTCGGCAGATTAAGGGTTAAAACATTTTTATTATTATTTGCGATGTGGGGGGGGGGCCTCGGTTTAGGGGTTAATAGGTAGTTTATGGGTGTTAGTGTACTTTTTAGCACTTTACTACGGCGTTAGCCCATAAAACTCTTAACTACTGACTTTTAAATGCGGTACCAGGCTTGACAGGAGAGGGTGTACCGCTCACTTTTTGGAAGACTCGTAATACCGGCGTTATTCAAGTCCCATTGAAAATGTAGGATACGCAATTTACGTAAATGGATTTGCGGTATTACCGAGTCTGGCCAAAAAAGTGAGCGGTACACCTGTCATTTCAAGACTCGTAATACCAGCGTTAGAAAAAAAGCAGCGTTGGGACCTGTCAACACTGCTTTTTAAGGCTAACGCAAGACTCGTAATCTCGCCGAGTATAACCACAGCTTGGTTTTGTTTTGCATGTATGGTTAATTTGCTAAAATGTACACAGAGCATGCATAATACTTTCTGTATGGGTGTAACGGTCTCTCTCTGTAACATGCACTTCTTATATAGCAATAAAGTTTATATATAAAAAAAATTTATTATGAATTATTTAAATTATGATAAAGGAAACACAGTATAAAACAACACATTTTAGTTAGAATCCCAGCAACCTGCTGGAGAAGTCATGGATGATCAAATCTTTATTTACAAGAATACTTTACATTGTAGCAAACAGAAATCTAGAACGAAAATTGATTTGCTGTCTACAGAAGTATTAGGACCAGTGGCATATTTAGCTTTTATGCTGCCCTAGGCATTACAAATCTGGTACCTCTTAAATTACCCACATCCAATATGTATACTTTATTTTTGCCTGATATATTCTCACAACCTGAGGCCAGGGATGTATGGAGGGGTTATGCACCCCCCTCCCCCCACTAGACAAACAGCAATCGTTAATTTCTTATAAAGTTAAAAAATATTTAGGGGCATAGACATAAAAAAGAGCCATAAATGTACATTGTAACAAACTTTCTCACTAAACATTGTATTTAGTACAACTTATTGCAAAATGTAGGCTGTTCAATTATTTGCATTTCTTCTATTCCTGATTCCTGATGAAATAAAAATATGAGATTACACACATGCACAATCCCTTTACCATTCATCAACAATTATCTGAAAGGAGACAGATAATTGTTGACCTACAGGGGAAAGAGACATACAAAATATATAAAAAGTTAAAATACCAGTAAGCACAATCAGTTTAGTTATCTATGTTTCTTTTTTGCTACTATTGGTCCACGAGCACTTGTTAGGTCAATGTCATAATGAACTTCACTAAGAACAAGGATATTTTATCCCAAAACCTGAGAGCATCTGCCAGTAGATTGAGACTGGTCCATAGATGGACCTCTTAACAATGACCACAAAATATATATCACAATCAACACAAAAATGATTGCTGAAACATAAAATTATTATTTTGTGACCTGAATACATCTGAAAACCAGTGGTTTGTGAATATAAGTAGGGCAATCTATAAGCTCAAACCCAGAAGTATCAATGATCTTGAATTGTGCATGGTGGAGCAGTCCAAGATCCCTCTAAAAGGTTAAGTGCCGTTATCTACCTAAAGTAAGGGTTCTCAATAATATCGATTTATAGGTATGAATTCTTTTTTTGTGCCAGAAGAACATAACTCTTTAGTATCTAAATCTCTGACTTACTTGGAAATGTAAAAGGTGCCAAGTAGTTTGACTCATTCTCTTCTTGGAAATCGTCTTTATCCACATGCAAAGTCCCATTCTCAATCAACTGCTGCTTCCCATCCAGGGTTGTCATACTCAACCCATTGGCAGATTGGAGGAGTCGTTGCCTCTATAAGGGAACAAGCACAAAATTTTCAGATTCCTATGACTGCTATTAGCGGAAAAGGAAAATGAGACGCTCTTTGAACTACTGGGGCAAAGAATTTCCATGAACTATTTGCTTTTTTAATTTACCAAAACGCTTTATTGATTGGATCATTCCAAATAAAGTCATGACGGGTTTCCTTTGTCTGCCATAATGAGGTTTAGTAATCTATTTACTATGCATAACCCCATAATCTTCTCTGAACAATAACTCTTGACAATTAAAAATGTTCTTCATAAATACAAAGAGGAATAAGACCCTATAATTATCCAATGTACAGGTAGCCCTCAGTTTACGCCGGGGTTAGGTTCCAGAAGGAATGGTTGTAAATTGAAACCGTTGTAAACTGAAACCTAGTTTATAATGTAAGTCAATGAGAAGTGAGGGAGATAGGTTCCAGGCCCTTATCAAAATTGTCATAAGTAACACCTAATACATTATTTTAAAAGCTTTGAAATGAAGACTTTAAATGCTAAACAGCATTATATACCTAATAAAATAATCACACAACACAGAATATAAAATTAAACTAAGTTAAATGAACAAAAACATTTGCTAAACAGCATTATAAACCTAATAAAATAATCACACAACACAGACTTCACTTGCATTTCTCTGCAAACAGTTCTTTCTATGCATTCCAATCTGGACTGAGTTATAGACAGGAAGATCTTGTTCTTTTGAAATCTGCTCTATAGCTCAGATCTGGTTAAACTGATTAATTTCAGCTTGCTTGGCTTTACTGCAACACAAGCAGACAGCTCCACCTACTGGCTATTTTAATAAATGCACTGCTTCTCAATGCTTTTCAATAGCAGTCACATGACTGGAAAAAAAGGTTGTTATTATGAAACGGTGTAAATTGAACCGTTGTAAAACGAGGGCCACCTGTATTTAATCAGTGCTATTTTCACAATCTCGCCTTATTAGCAACTATTGAGGTAACTAAATTCCTGTAAAATATTTCACTTGAATAGTGATACATTGCACCGTTCTGAGTGACTTATGTTTGGGGGAAAAAATCCCATGGTAGATTCAGAAGTTTAAATTAAATGTACTATTATACAGCTGGCGTTGAGGGTCATTTTAGACAGAAGAAACTTTCTTCAGCAATTTGTATTTGGAAAATTAAAATTCTGTTTGTTTGCTATTGTCAGTGTGAAGGGGATTTAGATTAAAGTGAACTACATCATTGAAAGCCCATGAACACTAAAATAAAGTATTACACACATATATACACGTTTTAATACAAATATATCATATTAATAAAAATGTTTTAAAAGGGATATGGTAAATGGCAAAGTGTTTGACAAGAAAGGGCTCCAATATTTTTTGAATGTGTAAATGTGTGCACATATACATACAGTATATATATATATATATATATATATATATATATATATATATATATATATATATATGTATTTTTATATATATCACTGCTTGAAAATTGTGAGATTTGTAACTGATGTCAGAGCAGCGAGTGATGAAATCAGCTTCATGTAAATCAATAGAGCTGCTTTTGTCTTGCAACAGTTAAAGGGTCATGAAACCCAAATTTTTGTCTTTCATGATTCAGATAGAGCATGCAATTTTAAACAACTTTCCAATTTACTTCTATTATCTAATTTGTTTTATTCTCTTGGTATCCTTTATTAAAAAAACAGGCTCGGGAGCTTGGAGCTAGCTGCTGATTGGTGGCTGAACTTGCATGCCCATTTTCATTGGCTTACAAATGTGTCCAGCTAACTCACAGGAGTGCATTGCTGCTTCTTCAATAAAAGATACCAAGAGAATGAAGCAAAATTGATATCAGTAAATTGGAAACTTGATTAAAAATGTATAATCTGAATCATGAAAAATGTTCTGTTTCATGTCTCTTTAACTTCCTGCAGCACAGAATGACTTCCATTGTCCAGGATTCCAAAATGTTTTAAAAACATAATAAACCAAAGAGAATGAAAGTGAAAAAATAGCTTCTGTAAAACAATCCACACTTAGAAAACTTGGAACATAAAAATAAAAACAAAAGACAATAAAAATTAACCCTGCAAAAAGGTTAAACACATAGGGGCATATTTATCAAATCAAAGACCGCTGCTCCATAACCTGTCCCCCTGCGGCGGTCAGACATCACCGGAAATCAACCCGATCCTATACGATCGGGTTGATTGACATCCCCTGCTAGCGCCGATTGGCCGCGAATCTGCAGGGGGCGGCATTGCACCAGCAGTTCACAAGAACTGCTGGTGCAATGATAAATGCCGACAGCTTATGCTGTCGGCATTTATCGATATGCAGCGGACATGATCTGTAATATCGGATCATGTCCGCTCGCACCTTCTTAAATAGGCCCCTTTAAAAACCTCTTGGGACCTGCAAAGCCCTTTGGGTTCTGAGCAGAAACTGACAATGATCACATGATTATGGTTTGTACAATATTTAACACTGGGTGGTTTATATACAGGGTTTTTATGTTGTGTAGTGTGATGCACCTTAGATAAGAATCCAATTTACATTCCATTAATAAATAAATGTTTAAAACCATTTCAGTAACCTACATTTGATCAGCCACAAGGAAGGCCAGCTGTCACACATGGATTTAATTAAATCTGCCTACAAAGCTGTTATCCAGTGAGATTCAGAAACAGCCTTGTTCCTGCCCAATGCGAAAATGCTTATGGCCAACTGACAATGGGAAAGATTCCAAGTGGGTCATTATTTCATTGCTATGCTATTTGTGTTGTATTTGCTATATAGATATGGCATACTAAATGCTGTCTGCTATTTATTATTGACCTTTGAAAGGTTTCACAGTTTATTTTTCATGAAAACATAGATTTTAAGTATCACAGGAAAAACTTTAAGGCTTAAAGGGACATTAAAGTACTGAGCACAACTACCCTATAATAGTAACTACCTACTATGTCATTGTATTTCATCCTGTTCCTGTAGTTCTTTTCAAATCTGTTCTCCTGTTTTAATAGCTTAAAAGTGCCAGCCACTGAAGCTCCGCCTCTTTGTACTGGGGGTTGCCATCTTGGATCTCAGGTATTTTCATAGCCTTTTACAGAAGCTGTGCACACTGACAGATCAGTAATATTGCCTATTTTTTTTACAGCTGTAATATGCTGCACGTTAGGGTGCATGGCAATGTGATTACATTTTTTCTTAAAGCTGTCTGTGTATTGCATTTTAAATAATTCACAGATAATGGGTCAGATTCACAAATCTCCATCATGCTCAATTAGTGCCCCTTCTTAACATAAATCATATTAGTGAACTCCCCTTAATATACACAGATACACAGTACCCGAGGTAACAATTGACTTTAAAATAATCCCTGAGAGGCCTGATAATATGGTTGAGATATTTTATTGAATCTCTCCACATTCAGCCCCAATAGTACAATTACAATTTAGGTACTGCTTGATAGTATACATTTTGTTTGACACTATGGAGGTAAATACATCACCTGAGATTGAGAGGGAACCTACAAAAAAGAAGCCACAATTAAAAAAAAAAAAAAAAAAAAAAAACTGACCTAAAGGGACACTAAACCCAATTTTCTTTTATGATTCAGAGCATGCAATTTTAAGCAACTTTCTAATTTACTCCTATTATCAATTTTTCTTCATTCTCTTGCTATCTTTATTTTAAAAGAAGGAATGTAAAGTTTAGGAGCCAGCCCAGTTTAGGTTCAGCACCCTGGATAGTGCTTTCCTATTGGTGGCTATATTTAGCCACCAATAAGCAAGCATAACCCAGGTTCTGAACAAAAAATGGTCTGGCTCCTAAGCTTTACATTCCTGCTTATTAAATAAAGATAGAAGTAAATTAGAAAGTTGCTTAAAATTGCATGCTCTGTCTGAATCATTAAAAAAAAGGGCTTAGTATCCCTTTAAGTAACCATTAATCTTAGTTTTGTATATTGGAAACATATACGGTGGAAATAAATTTCTCCAATGTATTGGGCTATTTTTGGTATAAACTAATTCTAAATTAATTACAATCTATCAGAGATTTGCTCGCTAAATAAATAGTTGGTTTCCTCCTGAATTGGTCAAGTTTCTCAAGTAATCACCATGCAAAATGTTATTTGTCTGTTAAAAGCCTGCAAACGGCTTTTTAACAGAAAAGCTCTCGTAAAGGACTTTTTGTGTTAAGTACCTATTCTCGAAATAGAAACTGAGAAGTCATCCAAAATTGACAGAAACAGGGTACGTCGCTGGTCATTAAAGGGTTAATAAACATCAACAATAAATATTGTAAAATAAAAACAATATTTCAGAATGTTTCAAAGTGACAGTAGGTTCCTATGAAACTAGGGATGAGCGAATGTGTAAATTTCCGAATTTGAATGTTGAAAAGAACGAATATTCTTAAAAATTCTATAATCGAATGCTATTTACAGTTTTCGAATGTCACTTTCGAATTTGAATGTTTATAATTATATCGAATGTCCACATTCGAAATTTCGAATTTAACATTCTATTTAACAAATGTGGTAGGGCGGGAATCTAGTAAATACATAAATATTGCATAATTCGAATATTACATTTAAAGAAAGCATTAGAAATACTATTACAAACATATAAATTTGAATTTTTCGAATTCGAATATTGCATAATTCAAATATTACATTTAAAGAAAGCATTAGAAATACTATTACAAATATAAATTCAAATTTTTCGAAACTAATATTTTCGAATGTAATCGTAAAATTTCAAAATCGAACATTCGAAAATCGATTCGAACGAATGTGTTTAAATTCGTTTCATTTTTTCGAATGTTGCCTATATGAAACCCACGATTGCATGATCCAGTTTTAAAACCCAGTTATGAAGACGCCTGTAGTGTTACTGACTAATACAACATTGCAAGTGTGAGCTTGAATAAAAAATATTCAAAAACACATTCACCAAGATTACAAGTTGTGCGCTAAACCTGGTGCGTAAATAGCGCTGCCATTACAAGTTACAGAAAAACCTTCTTGTGTTGTGCGTTATGGTGCGATAATCTCCATACCGCACAAAAGCTAAGGCCTGACTTAACGTGCTCATGCACGTTTTCCCACATTGACATCAATGGAGAAAAAGTGTTAGAAAAAAACTAACACCTGCGATAGCGGAATGGCGAACGCTATAACACATTCCCCATTGATGTCTATGGGGAAAAGAAAGCTATGTAAAAACCTAACACCCTAACATAAACCCCTAGTCTAAATACCCCTAATCCGCCGTCCCCTGACATTGCCGATACTAAATAAAGTTATTAACCCCTAAGCCGCCATCCCAACACTAAATAAACATATTAACCCCTAAACCAGCCCCCCACATCGCAACTACTATAATAAAGCTATTAACCCCATAAACCACCGGCCCCCCACATCGCAACACACTAAATTAACCTAACACCCCCTAACTTTAAATTAAACTTACAATATAACTACCATAACATAAATAAAAACCTGTGAATTAAAAAACCTAAGCTTAAACTATACAATAACCTAACATTACTATTTTAAAAATTAAATTAAAGGAAAAATTAAAAAAAAAACGAAGTTACAAAATTTTAAAATCCTAACACTAAGAACAAATTAAATAAAACTAACATTACAAAAAAAAAACACTAAAATTACGAAAAAAAAAAAAAAAAAACCTAACGTTACCAAAATAACAAAGACTAAAATTCTGAAAAATAAAAAACCACTAACATTACAATATAAAAGGGGTACCTTGCATTCAATCTTCAGTGTACGACAGACAATCGCATGAATAGGATCCACGTTGCTGAAGACCGCTGCCGCTGAAGAGGACCAGCACTATGGATGAGGGCCAGCACTCCGGATCCGCGCATCGCCACACCTCCGGGAAGAAGATAGAAGATGGTGCCATCTTGGAAGAAGATCTTCGCCACCTGGATGAAGACTTTGCTCTGCCTGGACTTCCGGACTTCAGGAACGGTGAGTACATTTTCTGGGGTTAGTGTTTGCTTTTTTTAATTTTTTTGCAGTGTTTTTTTTTTTAATTAGATTACAGATTCTTTTTTATTTTTTGATGGGCACTAAAAAGGTGATTGACCTTTTAAGGGCAATGCCCATACAAATGCCCCTTTAAGGGCAATGGATAGCTTAGGTTATTTTTATTTATTTTTATTTTTGGGGGTTGGTTGGGTGGTGGGTTTTACTGTTAGTGGGTACTTTGTCATTTTCTTTAGGTAAAATAGCTGATTGCTTCAGGGCAATGCTCTACAAAAGACCATTTTAAAAAAGCTTTTTATTGTATTGGCAGGATCTCATCACGATATGTTACCTTTGTGTGTAATGTAAACATTTTTTTGTGTGAATATTGTAAACCTGTGAAATGCATAATAAAGCTTCTTTGAAAACCAAAAAAAAAATTTTTTATTATTGAACAACAACCATGTTCTCAATGAACCCAAAAAACTCATTAATATCAAAGCTGAATAGTTTTGGAAGTAGTTTTTAGTTTGTTTTTAGTTATAGCTATTTTAGGGGAATATCCGTGTGTGCAGGTGACTATTACTGTGCATAATTATTAGGCAACTTAACAAAAAACAAATATATACCCATTTCAATTATTTATTTTTACCAGTGAAACCAATATAACATCTCAACATTCACAAATATACATTTCTGACATTGAAAAACAAAACAAAAACAAATCAGTGACCAATATAGCCACCTTTCTTTGCAAGGACACTCAAAAGCCTGCCATCCATGGATTCTGTCAGTGTTTTGATCTGTTCACCATCAACATTGCGTGCAGCAGCAACCACAGCCTCCCAGACACTGTTCAGAGAGGTGTACTGTTTTCCCTCCTTGTAAATCTCACATTTGATGATGGACCACAGGTTCTCAATGGGCTTCAGATCAGGTGAACAAGGAGGCCATGTCATTAGATTTTCTTCTTTTATACCCTTTCTTGCCAGCCACGCTGTGGAGTACTTGGACGTGTGTGATGGAGCATTGTCCTGCATGAAAATCATGTTTTTCTTGAAGGATGCAGACTTCTTCCTGTACCACTGCTTGAAGAAGGTGTCTTCCAGAAACTGGCAGTAGGACTGGGAGTTGAGCTTGACTCCATCCTCAACCCGAAAAGGCCCCACAAGCTCATCTTTGATGATACCAGCCCAAACCAGTACTCCACCTCCACCTTGCTGGCGTCTGAGTCGGACTGGAGCTCTCTGCCCTTTACCAATCCAGCCACGGGCCCATCCATCTGGCCCATCAAGACTCACTCTCATTTCATCAGTCCATAAAACCTTAGAAAAATCAGTCTTGAGATATTTCTTGGCCCAGTCTTGACGTTTCAGCTTGTGTGTCTTGTTCAGTGGTGGTCGTCTTTCAGCCTTTCTTACCTTGGCCATGTCTCTGAGTATTGCACACCTTGTGCTTTTGGACACTCCAGTGATGTTCCAGCTCTGAAATATGGCCAAACTGGTGGCAAGTGGCATCTTGGCAGCTGCACGCTTGACTTTTCTCAGTTCATGGGCAGTTATTTTGCGCCTTGGTTTTTCCACACGCTTCTTGCGACCCTGTTGACTATTTTGAATGAAACGCTTGATTGTTTGATGATCACGCTTCAGAAGCTTTGCAATTTTAAGAGTGCTGCATCCCTCTGCAAGATATCTCACTATTTTTGACTTTTCTGAGCCTGTCAAGTCCTTCTTTTGACCCATTTTGCCAAAGGAAAGGAAGTTGCCTAATAATTATGCACACCTGATATAGGGTGTTGATATCATTAGACCACACCCCTTCACATTACAGAGATGCACATCACCTAATATGCTTAATTGGTAGTAGGCTTTCGAGCCTATACAGCTTGGAGTAAGACAACATGCATAAAGAGGATGATGTGGTCAAAATACTCATTTGCCTAATAATTCTGCACTCCCTGTATTTATATATAACTTCAAACGCATACAAACATTCAAAGCACTTGACTTTATGTTTACTGTAAAATACGACATGCAGTGGCGATATCCGAGTGGCTGTTTTTCATGCAGGGACAAATAAATGTTCGAGTTTATATATAAATAAATACTTTTAAATAAGTATACATTTATTTCTGTTTCACACCATAATGCACATACAGTGTTGAATAAACATTGTTCAATAAAACACCCCCATTTGTGATAGAAAAGGCCACGCATGCGCTATACAATGGTTTCAGAATTTCACAAGTCTAAATAGTTTTACCGTGACGTATGCAGCCAGGTATGTGATGACGCTGGCACGCATGCGTATTAGGGGCAAAATGAGAGCAACAGCTGATGAAACGTCACAGGAAGTGACATGGTTCGCTCTTTTGAAAAGTTAGGTCCCTTCACAGAACACCGGCGGTTTAGGGGTTAATAGGTTTATTTAGTGTTGGTGATGTCAGATCAGCGGTTAAGGGTCAATACTTTAATTTAGTGTTGGCAATGTGGTTGGGCAGCGGGTAAGGGTTTAATATATTTATTATAGTATTTGCGATGCAGGGGTGGCGGTTTAGAGGTTAATAGGTAGTTTATGGGTGTTGGTGTACTTTGTAACATTTTTGTTATGAGTTTTGTAAAAACTTTTTTGTTTTGCAAAATCTATAACTACTGGTCTCCTCTGATCGCGGAATGGATCATGGCGGTATAAGCTATAACGCTAGCGTAATAGCCGGACCGCACAACTTGTAATACAGGCGCAATGAAAATTCCACAATCAAAAGCCATTTTTTGAGTGTGGAATGGAGAGTTGTGGTACAGTCTAAAACGCTTGCGGTATAGCGGTACCGCCGTCACTTGTAATACGGGAGACCTGCCATTCTGTGTGAAAATGCAAATTTTTCACTTGTAATCTTGCAGACTATTTGTAGATGTTGGGGTCCTGATATGACTATTCCTGCAGATCCCCTTTGTTGTACAGGATATCATGTACTCGACCCATATACATATGTAAATTAACATATACATATGCAAAAGTGTGCCCTGTCCACTGTATACAGTCTATACAATAAGGATAGGATAGGAATAGATCTTTAATAAATCAATAATATATATGTTAATAGACCTCTACAAGGTCTCCTGTGACCATTTCAGAATGTTTTGCACATGTACAACATAATAGACGGTTTCCAAAAAGCCTTAGCATAGTTGTAAAGATGTCCAAAATGCCCTTTAGAGACTTTATAAAGTGCCTTGAGGTGTCCAATTTGAGAGGTCCAAACTGACCTCAAAAAGTTGTTGAAAACTCGCTTGAAAATGGATTGTGAATGCAAAAAAAAATTTTGTCCCATAGTTAAAAAATAGGGCTTTTGGCAACGGTCTACAAATGCGATCTCAGGTGCGGAGAACAGCTAAAAACGCGCTATTGTAAACTGGTTGTATTGAAAAGTGCCATTTTTATCAGAAGCCTTTGCATCTGTATACAAAATAGATAAAGCATCCCTAATGTAATACATTTGAATACATTCCAGAAAATATGGTGTCTAGAATCAATGTTAGAAAATATGGTTTGAAATTAAGATTTTTTTTAAAGATTAGTGTATTCAATCTGTGGTGCTTGGTAACACTTCCTTAGAAGAACCTGGATGTACTAAATGAGTCTAATAAACTTATTCATTTGATATTTTGTGTGTGTCTTAGATGGGCTGAACTGACCCTTGGCATTGTATTACCTGCTGTACGTTTTTGATAGTTTATTATCTTTATGGTACCCTTGCTGGTCTAACCTAAACACATGAGATCCGTAAAGAAAATAATAAAGTGAGAGGTGATAAAATACCCACAGAGTCATATTTCTCTGTACCTGATGCTGGAATAAAATGTTATATCATTTAGAGAAATGCGGATATTTTATGATATATGTATACAGTTTGAGGGTATACAGCAACCCTGATTGTTAGTATGTTAACTTTAAACCCATTGGAGTGTCAGTTTGCTAATGTAAAAGAACATATTTAGAGTTCAAGCGGTCTGTTCCAGAAGATAACACAGTGCAAGCTTCTCATCTATTAATCTACTAACTTTTTATATCCCTTTAAATTAGATAATATTCCAATTTACTTCTATAGTCTAATTTGTTTTGTACTCTTTGTATCCTTTGTTGAAAAGCAAAAATAAGTAGGCTTAGTATTAGCAATGTACTATTTGGAGTTAACTGCTGATTGGTGGCTACACATATATGCCGTTTGTGATTGGCCCCTCTGATGTGTTCAGCTAGCTCCTAATAGATCAGTGATGTTACTTCAACAAAGGTTACCAACAGAATGAAGCAAACTTGATAATAGAAATACACTGGATAGTTAAAATTGTATACTCTGAACCATGAAAGAAATATTTTGCATTTCATGTCCCATTAAATAATAGTTATTACTTTCTCTCCAATTCTTATTTACACTTTCATTCGCTCTCACTACACACTACCTGCAAAGGCGATATTGATACTTTGTACCACTACATTTCCTGTTAAAGGGACACTAAACCCAAATTTCTTTTTTCTTTTGTTAATCAGATAGAGCGTGCAATTTTAAGCAACTTTCTAATTTACTCCTATTATCAATTGTTCTTCATTCTCTTGCTATCTTTATTTAAAAAACAAACAAACATGTAACGCTTAGGAACCGACCTATTTTAGGTTCAGCACCCTGGATAGTGCTTGCTTATTGTTGGCTACATTTAGCCACCAATAAGCAAGCTGTACCTAGGTTCTGAACTAAAACTGGGCCGGCTACTAAGCTTTATATTCCAGTTTTTTTAAATAAAGATATCAAGAGAACGAACAGGAGTAAATTAGAAAATTGCATGCTCTATCTAAATCATAAAAGAAACAAATTGGGTTTAGTATCGCTTTAAAAACGTGCGACTAATGCTTTGCCTTATTGTTGCTGTTAGGCAAATCTGAAACACTGCAATGACTCTGAGAAACGTAAAGGTTTATAACAATCCACAGCTAAATATTAAAAATAAAACTAAAAAAAATGTATTCTCAAAAATAATTTCCTAATACGTTTAGATTGTTTTGTGCAACCTCCATTAGTCATTTAACCAATCTAAATGAATAATGACAAGATCATACTCAATCTAGGACATAAGAAATATTCAGCTGAGTTAAGCGCAGCTGCCTATACAATAAACGAGGGTCCTATGAGTGCTGAGCAGCTTTCCTGAGGGATATAAATAGCTGGCAGCAGCACAAAGGTTAAAGGCATTAGGTAAAGCTAATATTCTCTCAGCTCTGCTGTAGCTTTAGATGTTCAGCTGATTGTACCCACTTCCCACAGTGCTGAACAAAGTCGCAGTTCCCTAGAATAACTGGCTGTGCTTGGGAGACAAATGTAACCACAAGGGGGACACATAAACTGTACATATTATACAATGAACTGGCTCATGATCAATTTGTAAAAATGTGTTCTCAGTAAAGATTAAGATTTATGAGAAAAAGTTAATGTGGATGTGTTAATGTGAATGACTAAGTACAATCATTTAATACTTGATAGACAACTTTAAAATATTTGGACTTGATCATCTTAAAGATGAAAAAATCCAGTAATTTGCATATTCATTTTGTGAGCCTGGCACACATTTAAGGTCTGGCAAAAACACTTTCTGAAATCAATAAAGCAAATTAAACCTGTCATTCCAATTAGCTTTCAATGTGAATAAGAAATTCTTGTAAAATAATTATTTTAGGACATAAAAAAATAAATAAAAAGAAAACTGCTACATGTCTTTCATTGTATTTGGGTCCTTACATGCTGAGGGGATCCAGCAGGGTTTAATAAAAAAGTAATACCTGAGATAAACTGAGATAAACTAAGAAACAATGAGATATACTCAGATAAAAAGTGAACTGATTTTACAGCATTCTGGTGTTCTTCCTTTTTCAGCACTTATGGGTACAGTTTGTACTTTTGCTGTTGCAAAGCACACCCTTTGCCTGATAACAGCTTCACACACTCTTTGCTTTCTCTCAACCATCTTCTTGAGGTAGCTACTAGGATGATTTCCCAACAGCGTTGAAGGAGTTCAAATATATGATGGGACTTGTTAGTTGCTCTACCTAAACCCCCTGGTCTAGCTCACCTAGGGGTCAAGTCCTACAAAAGAAAGTGTGGGAACTCATCAAGACTTCCACCCACAAAACAATTAATATTGTTTTATAAACACACGCACTGTATTTATATGTATATAATCTATACAATTTTGGTTAATGAAAGCAAATTAAATCCAACGAAGGGTTGAATGGTTGCCTTTGGGCCTGAGACTCCTCCTCTGTCACAGAGTCTCACCCACTTAAGGTGCAATAGTCCTATTTCTGATGAGGGGAGCTAAATAACCCCAGAACAAGCCATACAAAAATGTAAGCACAATGGGTTCCACACAGTGCGGGGTGATCACACAGCAGGACCGCTGACAGGCTTTAGTGTATTGTAGGAAGTGTTACTGCCTATTACTAGAGGATCTCACTATCCCTCTAACCAGACTGTGCTCCAGCTCCTCTGACTAGCAGCAGTAGTGTTTACTGAAGCGTTTCTGTTCTCTTTCCAGGGGGAACTTAGTTCCACCTGCAAAAATAGTGCAGGAACTCCGTTCCCATGTGTTCCCGCTTGACTTGACCCACGAGCTCACCCCTGTGTGCACTCTTGCATATTGTTTTATATTCCTCTGTTTACCTACCTTGATTTTAGTCTGCTGAATAATGGTTTCATCCTTTCTTGTTCTAGTGTGAACTATGTTTCATTTATTATTTGCCAACTACTCTATTATCTAGACTCCAATAGCCTACACCAGAACTGTTGTTCGTTTACTGGGACATTATTCTTAAACACCTTCTTGGCATTTTCTAAATGAGTCTAAAATTATCTTCTAAATGCCTATAATGTAATATGGTCCTCCGTTAATCCCAGCATTAGTGAAGGGCCCTCCATACAAAAAGTTTTGTTGTCCTTGCTTTAGCACATGTCCCTTCCATATCTGTGTTAAAGGAACACTGTACTTTAAAATTGGTTTTCCCTTAATGTGTTTCCAATGACTTTTATACCATTTGCAGAGTATCAAATGTTTGAGAAATTACTCCTTCACAGTGGCGTTGCTACAGGGGTGCAAGGGGGGCAATTGCCCCTCCTAGGAAATTCCTTACCCGCCCATGTGTCCCCCCCGCCAGGCCTGGCCCCAATTGTATATCCCAAGTACTTCGCTTCCTCTAAACCTATGGTACATTTTGAAGGATTCACAGTTAAGCCGGCAGAGAAAATGGAGTCAAGAACTGCCTGAACTTTTGGGACTTGTGATTCCCAATCTGTACTATAAATGATTACATCAAGATACGCTGCAGCATAACAAACATGGGGCTTTAGAATTCTATCCTTCATTCTCTTAAATGTTGCAGGAGCACCATGTAACCCAAATGGCAAAACTGTATACTGAAACAACCCATTTGGAGTTGAAAAAGCAGTTTTCTCCTTTGCCTGATCAGTGAGGGCTACCTGCAAATAGCCTTTCGTTAAATCAATTCTTAAATAACATGCTTTTCCTAGTTTTTCTATTAACTAATCAACCCTAGGCATTGGGTAGGTATCAAATTTTGAAATACAATTTAATTTATGATAATCGTTACAAAATCGTAAAGTACCATCCGGTTTAGGAACTAACATAATTGGACTGCTCCAATAACTGTATGATTCTTCAATCACCCTAAGTTTTAACATTTTTCCACCTCCAATTTAATAGCCTCCCTGCGGGCTTCAGGAACTCTATAGGGTTTAAGGGAAACTTTTTCCCCTGGTTCTGTAACTTTGTCATGTTTAATTACGTTAGTAGTCCCTGGCATCATGGAAAACACCTCTCTGTTCCTTCTAATAAAGTCCTTGACCTCTTGCTTTTGATGCACAGATAGGGTTTCAGAAACATTTACCTCTGACTCAGTAACAGGTATCTCTGTTGTATTTACCGCACACAAAACCTCCCTATCCTTCCAGGGCTTCAGTAAATTAATGTGATATATCTGCTCAGGTTTTCTTCTCCCTGGCTGACTAACCTTATAGTTTACATCACCCACCTTTTCAATGACCTCATATGGGCCATGCCAAGTAGCCAAAAATGTATTTTCTACTGTAGGGACTAAAACTAGTACCCTGTCACCAGGCTGAAACACTCTAACCCTAGAATTACGATTATAACTGTGTTTATGGGCTTCTTGGGCTTTTCCCATATGTTCCCTAACTATGGACATGACAGCCTCCATTCGTTCCTGCATTTGAGATATATGCTCAATAACACTTCTATAGGGTGTAGTTTCCTGTTCCCATGTCTCTTTAACAATATCAACACCATACAAAAGTTCAAAATGTGAAAACCCTGTTGAGGCCTGAGGAACTTCCCTGATAGAAAACATTAAATAAGGCAATAAAAGGTTCCATTTTTTTCCATCCACAAAAATTGCCTTCCGTAACATACTCTTTAGGGTCTTATTGAACCTCTCTACCAGCCCATCAGTTTGAAGGTGATATACTGAAGTTTTCAGATTCTTAATATGGAGTAGTTTACACAATTCTTTTGTAACCTTAGACATAAAAGGAGTCCCTTGATCTGTCAACATTTCCTTGGGTATACCCACTCTACTAAACATAAGCATAAGTTCCTTTGCTATACATTTTGCAGAACTATTACGTAGGGGTACTGCCTCAGGATAGCGGGTTGCATAATCCAGGACAACCAGTATATACTGGTGTCCTCTGGCTGACTTCACCAGTAGACCTATCAAGTCCATGGCCATTCTTTCGAATAGCAGATCAATGATTGGTAAAGGCACTAATGGACTACAAAAATCCTTAATGGGAGCAGTTAGCTGGCACTTGGGACATGAAGAGCAATAATTATTAATGGCCTTAAACACACCTGGCCAGTGAAACCTTCTAAGGACCCTTTCTTTTGTCTTATCCATTCCCAGGTGCCCCCCTAGTATGTGACTTTGTGCAATATTTAACACTGTATTACGAAAAACTTGAGGTACCAACAACTGTTAAACAATATCTGTGCCCTTTTTGTCTATTCTGTATAGCAGGTTATTATTTACTTCAAAGTGAGGATAAGGTAATGGATTTTCTGGCTGTGAAATAACACCATTTACAACCCGGATATAATTTCTTGCTTCAGCCAAAGTGGGATCCTCCCATTGGGCACTTTTAAAATTACCACAATTAACCTCCAAATCTAATAAATCATCATTGCATTCTGTACTAACACCTGGCTCATTATTCTGGAGAGGCTGATCTCCTATCAATACAGGCATAGGACAATACGTTTTACCTTTACTGTTTTCGTCCAAATCCATTTCAGAAAAAGGAAACACAAAATCCTCAATTGTTTCATTCCTTTTGGACTCCTTAGCTGAATTTACTATTAAAGCCCATAATTAAAAAAAAATTAGGAAAATCTCTTCCTATCACCACCTCATGAGCTAATTTGGGTACTACACCTACCCAATGTTTTAAAGAACCACATTGTGTTTCGAAATTTACATCAGCTGCAGCATATTCACGTTTATCACCATGAACACAAAGAATACTCAGGTACTATACATTTTGCCACTAATGCAACCATACTACCTGAATCAAGTAATGCTTTACACATTCTATCATTTACAGTCACCAAACACATGTGAGAGACATCACTATTATCAGGATGAATACAGTTAGACAGAAATGAGTGCAGTCCTGTATTATCGCTTGTACTATAGTCCATCAGTTCATCTTTATGGGCACAGTCTCTGGCAACATGACCAACCTCATTACACTTAAAACATTTAATACTAGGATTAGATTTCCTTCCAGGTTGGTTATTTTTAAATGTTACTCTATCTCCCAGAGGAGTGTCCCTTGTATCTTGTAAATATAACTGCTGGTCTCTAACCCCCCTTCCCCCTTGAACATTCTTACCAGTTCTTGTAGAGTTCTGGCAAATAAGAGAGGAGGGTAAATCTGCTGGAGGTAGATGCAAAACTTCTCCTGCTGCAATATACCTTTCCACTAAAGCTATCAGTTGGTCTGCAGTTTGAGGGTCACCCTGACTGACCCATCGACTCAGGGAAGCAGGTAATCCTCGTTGAAAGTGATCCATCACCAATAACTCCGCAATCTTATTAGTGGAGTTAACATCTGGTTGCAGCCATTTCCTGGCAAGGTGAATGAGGTCAAACATCTGTGATATTGCAGCTTTATCAGATGCATATCTCCAAGAGTGGAATCTTTGAGCATGTACTGCAGAAGTCACTCCTAGGTGTGCCAGGATCTCAGCCTTCAGCTTGTCATAGTCACTGGCTTGCTCCGGCTCTAGGTCAAAGTAGGCCTTTTGAGGTTCTCCACTTAAAAAAGGTGCAAGTATGCTCGCCCACTCATCTGCTGGCCATCCTTCTCTTTCCGCTGTTCTCTTAAAGGCAAGAAGGTACGCCTCAACATCGTCCGCTGCAGACATATTTTGAATATAGTGACTAGCTTGTATAACTTTAGAGCCTTGACAGCCACCAGCAGGATCAGAGCTCAGTCTCTCAGATATAGCTTGAATCTCTTGCCGCAACGTGCATGTGGCGTTCTGCTGTTCCTCACAAACCTTCCTGAATGTTTCTGCTTGAAATGTGACCATCTATTGCACCAGCACTTCAGTACTCTCTTTCTGTGTTTTTGCCATAATCATAGCGTTCTCCGTCTGTGCCAACACCAACTGCTGCAGAGCTGCACTGTGTTCAGCAGCTTTTCTATTGGCCTCCTGTTGCACAGCGGTAGACTGAATCAGTGCTTTAATAACTTCCTCCATGTTGTTTGCAAATTATAAAACCCACAGACAAATGTGGCGGCCCGCCTTCTCCACCATATTTAAAAAGATCCTTTGGCAACCACTGTCTTCTAGGGTTTAAATGCAATAGAGGACAATCCAGTAAAAGTTTTCAAAACTTTATTTTCTTCCAAAATAGCAAGGTGACTTTAACAGCAGCATACCGTTTGTTCACAGGTAAGGCAAAAGGAACAGATTCAGTCTCTGCACAAGCTTCTAAAACAGCAAATCTCTGTCTGCAGCAATACAAATGTCCTTTACAGAATGTAACAGCAAACAGAAATCCAGCAAAACGTTTAGTACATCACATCAGACCTCCTGCCTGGCTGTAATCTCCTTACCTAGAGAAATGCTTCCCTTTTAAACCCTTGGAGCAGTAATCATGAGCCACACCTGAGTGTAATTGTCTTTAACAGCTTTAAGGTATTCACAACTAATTACTTCCCTGGGGTTTCTTAACAAAATGGTAAAGTGAAATGTATTAAACTTGGTCTAATATATACTCCCTCTATCACCAAAACGGACTTTCTGTCACAGTGTGTGTGTGTGTCTGTGTATGGATGTGTGTGTGTGTGTGCATGGATGTCTGTGTGTATATGGATGTGTGTGTGTGTGTATGGATGTGTGTGTATGGATCTCTGATTGTGTATGTGTGTGTATGGATGTGTGTGTATGGATGTCTGTGTGTGTGTATGGATGTGTGTGTGTGTATGGATCTCTGATTGTGTATGTGTGTGTGTGTGTGTGTATGGATGTCTGTGTGTGTGTATGGATGTGTGTGTGTGTATGGATCTCTGATTGTGTATGTGTGTGTGTGTGTGTGTGTGTGTGTATGGATGTGTGTGTATGGATGTCTGTGTGTGTGTATGGATGTGTGTGTGTGTATGGATGTGTGTGTACGGATGTCTGTGTGTGTATGGATGTGTGTGTGTGTATGGATCTCTGATTGTGTATGTGTGTGTGTGTGTGTGTGTGTGTATGGATGTGTGTGTACGGATGTCTGTGTGTGTATGGATGTGTGTGTATGGATCTCTGATTGTGTATGTGTGTGTGTGTGTGTGTGTGTGTGAAAGTATCTCTGTGTGTGACAGTGTGTATCTGTGAATGTGTTTGTGTGAGAAAGAGAGTATGTATGTGTGAGAGAGTTTATCTCTGTGTCCTTGTGTAAGAGAGTAAGTGTGTGTGTGTGTGTGTGTGTGTGTGTGAGAGAGAGAGAGTATTTCTATGTGTTTGTGTGAGAAAGAGCAAGTGTGTGTTTTTGAGTGTTAGAGAGAATATATGGGTGTGTGTGAGAGACAGAGATAAAGGGGTCGATCCGATAAAAATCGCCGCCCGCAAAAGCCGGCGACGCCAATATTTGCGCGGGTTTGGTATCCTATATACGGCGTAACCTAGAAGTTACGCGCGTATATTTCTGCCGTCGCCCGTAGTTTTTTGGGCTATAGGCAGGTATACCAAACCCGCGCAGTTTGGTATCCAATATGCAGCGTAAGGACTTACGTGGCGAAAATGGAGAAAACTTACTCCATTTTCACCTCGCCACAAAAAGCAGCCGTAAGAAGCCTTACGCTGACTATTGGAGCCCCGTAACTCCCTAAACTGGCAGCTAAAATAAACCTAACACCTAACGCATGCGCAATGTCTATCTCCCTGTCAACCGCGATCTGCTAAAATAAACCTAACACCTAACGCATGCGCAATGTCTATCTACCTGTCAACCGCGATCCCCCCCCCCGAAATCCCTAATAAAGTTATTAACCCCTAAACCGCCGCTCCCGGACCCCGCCGCCATCTACATAAACTAACCCCCTACTGTGAGCCCCTAAAACCACCGCCATCTACCTTATCTATCCCCTAATTAGAACCCCTTACACCGCTGTCATCTACCTTATCTATCCCCTAATCTGACCCCTTACACCGCCGCCACCTATATAAAAATTATTAACCCCTAATCTAATCCCCCTATACCGCCGCCAGCTATCTTAAAATTATTAACCCCCAATGTAAGCCCCTTACACCGCCGCCATCTCTATTAAAATGATTAACCCCTAATTTAATCTACCTACCCTGCCGCCAGCTATATTATCTATGTTAACCCTAAGTATATTATAGTTAATATAGGTATTACATTATATATATTAACTATATTAACCCTAATTATATTAGGGTTAATATAGTTAATATAGTTACTATAGTATTTATATTAACTATATTAACTCTATCTAACCCTAACACCCCTAACTAAATTTATATTAAATTAATCCAATTCATTTATAAACTAAAATATTCCTATTTAAATCTAAATACTTACCTATAAAATAAACCCTAAGATAGCTACAATATAATTAATAATTACATTGTAGCTATGTTAGGGTTAATATTTATTTTACAGGTAAATTGTTAATTATTTTAACTAGGTATAATAGCTATTAAATAGTTATTAACTATTTAATATCTACCTAGTTAAAATAATTACCCAATTACCTGTAAAATAAATCCTAACCTAAGTTACAAATACACCTACTCTATCAATAAATTAAATAAACTACAACCATCTATCTAAAAATACAATTAAATTAACTAAACTAAATTACAAAAAAAAACAAACACTAAATTACAAAAAATAAAAAAAGATTACAAGATTTTTAAGCTAATTACACCTATTCTAAGCCCCCTAATAAAATAATAAACCCCCAAAATAAAAAAAATTCCCTGCCCTATTCTAAATTAAACAAATTTCAAAGCTCTTTACCTTACCAGCCCTTAAAAGGGCCTTTTGTGGGACATGCCCCAAAGAATTCAGCTCTTTTGCATACAAATACAATACCCCCCCCATTACAACCCACCACCCACATACCCCTATTCTAAAACCACCCAAACCCCCCTTAAAAAAGCCTAACACTACCCCCCTGAAGATCTCCCTACTTGTCTTCACCACACCGGGCCGAACTCCTGATCCGATCCGGGCGATGTCTTCCTCCAAGCGGCAAAGAAGAATTCTTCCCCGGCGATGTCTTCCTCCAAGCGGCAAAGAAGAATTCTTCCTCCGGCGACGTCTTCCTCCAAGCGGCAGCAAAGTCTTCATTCTTCCGGCGGCATCTTCAATCTTCTTTCTTCGCTCCGCCGCCGCGGACCATCCATCCCGGCCGACTACTGAACTTGGAATGAGGTACCTTTAAATGACGTCATCCAAGATGGCGTCCGCCGAATTCCGATTGGCTGATAGGATTCTATCAGCCAATCGGAATTAAGTTAAAAAAATCTGATTGGCTGATTGAATCAGCCAATCAGATTCAAGTTCAATCCGATTGGCTGATCCAATCAGCCAATCAGATTGAGCTCGCATTCTATTGGCTGATCGGAACAACCAATAGAATGCGAGCTCAATCTGATTGGCTGATTGGATCAGCCAATCGGATTGAACTTGGATCTGATTGGCTGATTCAATCAGCCAATCAGATTTTTTTAACTTAATTCCGATTGGCTGATAGAATCCTATCAGCCAATCGGAATTCGGCGGACGCCATCTTGGATGACGTCATTTAAAGGTACCTCATTCCAAGTTCAGTAGTCGGCCGGGATGGATGCTCCGCGGCGGCGGAGCGAAGAAAGAAGATTGAAGATGCCGGCGGAAGAATGAAGACTTTGCTGCCGCTTGGAGGAAGACGTCGCCGGAGGAAGAATTCTTCTTTGCCGCTTGGAGGAAGACATCGCCGGAGGAAGAATTACATTAGCTATATTGTAGCTATCTTAGGGTTTATTTTATAGGTAAGTATTTAGATTTAAATAGGAATATTTTAGTTTATAAATGAATTAGATTAATTTAATATAAATTTAGTTAGGGGTGTTAGGGTTAGATAGAGTTAATATAGTTAATATAAATACTATAGTAACTATATTAACTATATTAACCCTAATATAATTAGGGTTAATATAGTTAATATATATAATGTAATACCTATATTAACTATAATATACTTAGGGTTAACATAGATAATATAGCTGGCGGCGGGGTAGGTAGATTAAATTAGGGGTTAATCATTTTAATAGAGATGGCGGCGGTGTAAGGGGCTTACATTGGGGGTTAATAATTTTAAGATAGATGGCGGCGGTGTTAGGGGCTCACTTTAGGGGGTTATAGATATAATATAGCTGGCGGCGGGGTACGGGAGCGGCGGTTTAGGGGTTAATAACTTTATTAGGTTGCGGCGGGGTACGGGAGCGGCGGTTTAGGGGTTAATAGCTTTTTTATTGTTAGGATAGTGAGGGGGGATAGCGGATAGAGGGTTAGACAGTGCGGGCTATGTTAGGGAGGCGTGTTAGACGTGTCGGGCTATGTTAGGGAGGCGTGTTAGACAGTGCGGGTGTTTTAGACTTTAGTCAGGTTTTATAGGCGCCGGCAGTTTCTAACGTGCCGCAAGTCACTGGCGACGCCAGAAATTTGTACTTACGCAGATTTCTGGACATCGCTGGTTTGTCAGACTTACGGCACGTTAGCATCTGACGGCGACTTATATGGGATAGCTCGAGTTGCGAGCTGAAACTGCGGGCGACGCCGGTTCCCTTGCTTGCGCCGCAAACTGCGATCTATATCGGATCGCGCCCAAAGAGAGAGAGACAGTGTATCTGTGACTGTGTGTGTGAGAGAATGAAAGAGTATGTATGTGTGAGGATATAACATTTTATTGGTGGGGGCACAATCCATGGGATTAGCACCATGGCTGTCTGTAGTGGCTTAGAAACAGGCAGAAGTTTAGAGGTTAAAAAGTGTATTAATATAACAATATTGGTTGTGTAAAGCTGGGGAATGGGTAGTAAAGGTGTGATCTATCTGTTCATTGGTCTTCATTAGTGACATATTTAACATAGGGGATTATTTACATAGCCCTGGTGTTTGCTGAAATTGCTTTAAACTATAAAGAAAAGCTTTTGAGAGTTTTCCTCTCTTTCTCAGGTCTGAAGCAATACCTGAGGAAGAAATGTAAACTCTAGAAAGCTCCTTCAAGTTTATTTTTCTATATGAAATAGCTGTTTGCTCACTGAAACCCATTTAGAACTAGATTACAAGTGGTGCGCTCATTTTTTATTGCACTTGAATTCTAACTGTGCTCAAGGTAAAAAATTAGCGTGGTCTGATTAGCACTGGTATTACAAAGTGAAAGTAAAAGACTTCTTTGGGGAGCGGTAAAGAAAGATATTTCCTTTTATCATTCTGGTGCTAACCCGACACTGCGCTCAATCAATTGCGCTAAAACCGAATGTGTGTTAGGTATACTTGAAATTCCTATGTTCTTCACATATATTAATTTTATTTTCAAGTATTTATTTATATATATATATATATATATATATATATATATATATATATATATATATATATATATATATATAGATCCAAACAGGGTCCAGCACTCACATAACACAATTGCTTATCACGTTGTATGCCCAGGGTGCAATCCTAGTTAATAGGATGCTATCTACCCCCTTACTTTTCGGCTCGCCAGAAATTAAAGTTAAGAAAAAGCGGTCATAAGACCGCTGCTCCTTAACTCGTCCGCCACCTCTGAGGCGGCAGACAGCAATCAGCCCGATCAGATACCATTGGGTTGATTGACGAATCTGTAGGGGTGGTATTGCACAAGCATTTCACAAGAAATGTTTGTGCAATTATAAATGCTGACAGCGTATACGTATGTCCGCCCAAACATGATAAATCAGCCCCCATAAGTAACATTTGACTTATATACAAATATAATATCATGAACATAAAAATGTTTCATGTTATTGTTGTAAAAATGTTTAATTTCCTGTTGCTGTAACAAAAACATTGTACAAAACATAAGTAAAAAAAGCAACAGTTCTCCAAATATAAGTAAGTAAAGTGCAAGTGCTGGGTAGATATATATTGTGCCGAAAACTGGATCAAAGCGTATAGAGATAATGGGCGTTCAGGTCTCACTGTGCCTGACTTACCACTCCAAGGAAGATTGTAAAACCCAAGCCGGTGGGGGACTGTGGTAAGTAGCCAACCCTACCTCTTACGCTCTGGTACTTTCAGGTCCTACTGCTATCATTGCGATCCTCTACAAACAAACAGTTAGTTGTTTCTATTCTGAGTCGTACGACACGTGTGATTGTTACTTCCGGGTGACGTCATCTACCAGGCTTTGGATGGCTGACAGTGGTGTATACGCCTACTCCATCTGACTTCAAGCTTTTAATGGACCCATAAAAAACAGCAATGGATACCCAAGGCTGTTAGGTAGATAGTATAAAGGATAGGAGGGCTCCTCTCCCTCCTGCGCAATATAACAAAGACAATACAAAACGAGACACCTCATCGATAGAAATAAAACGAAGCCTTTATTAAATCAATTAAAAAGTACATGTGCACCAAGGCATAGTAGGGAAAGAGATTAGAAACAGTCTTACACATTTCGGCAATGCATAGCCGTAATCATAGACCATAAATTCTTACAGGTGTCACACTTATTTAAACAATACGTAAGTTACCCATTGATGGATAAACACACACACACACCCTCCTTCCACCACCTAATAAAGAGAACAGCATTAACCCATTCAGTACACGGCTATGAAAAAAAAACAGTATCATGGATTCCATTCCTTAAAAGACATGGATGAATACACATATACAGGTTCATGTACATATACTTAAAGTACGAGTGAATCAATCAACAGTAAATACACAGTAGGATTAACATAAGTCATAGTTCATATTATGTGCAAATCCAATACCTGCAATAATGATATTAATTCAAGGTCATAGTTCTAACGTAGACCACAATAAATCAGAAGGATAATAGATCCTTCAGTTCCATACATAGCAAACAACAATGATGAAATTCATACATATATCATAGAGTTGTAACAAGGTGTCAACCTATAGGTACAGCATCAAGCTTAGTTAATAGTGCATAGGCATACAGAGGCATAACATAGATACCCTAGTACATATTAATGCAGAGTAACTTAATTAATCAGCCCATATCAACTTATCTGTTTGAATACATCATGTGGCTTACTAATGTTAGACCGTAAACACATAGATTAAGGCTTCGTCTATTTTACATCATTCATAAGTTAAACATTCAAAAATATACTTTTCATTCCCAGAAATTGATAATGTCATTTTCTGCATTGAAGCCATTAGGTAAACATTTTGTTAATACTATAGACCTCTTGTCTGGCTAAAATAGGCCATGTATATCCACCCCAGGAGGGCATTTTACAGTCTCTATTGCGTTCCATTCAAAATTGCACACATTCCCATTATGATCTTCAAAAAAAAGTCTTGCCAGTTCTGAACAGAGGATACCATTCCTGATGTACCCCAGGTGTTCCCGTATCCTTGTACGAACATCACGGGTAGTCATACCCACATACTGAAGTTTGTGATACGTACAACCAATGAGGTAAATCACGAACGTCTTAGAGCAATTCATGCAGCCTCTAGTATTGAATGTTTGATTAGTCACAAAAGACGTAATTTGAGTGCCCACCTTAATGACCTCACATGCTTTGCAGTTTTTTTCCACATTTATACGTCCCATCATGTCTAAGCCAACAACTCTGACTCGCAGGTTTACGCAATTGGCTTGGCGGGACCATATTTCCCAGGGTCAAATTCTTTCTGTATATAAATCTGCAACCATCCTTAACCGTATCTTTTAATAGATCATATCCATATAATATGGGTAAGTATTTCTTAATAATATTACAGATTTGGTAGTACTGCATCAAAAATGTATTTACAAAGGTGGGTCTCTTCTCCTCACTCCCCCCGTTCCTATCAGATTGCTTGCTAGGTTTTAAAAGTCTACTTCTATCTCTCTTAATTGCATCCTCAAGAGCATATTTGATAACTTTCTCATTACAGCCACATTTTCGCAGCCAGAATGCACATTCAGAGAAGAAGGTATCCTCCCTTGAACTAATCCGCTTGGTCCTGAGGAATTGTCCCTTTGCTATTCCTCAAAATAAATGTTTTGGATGTGAGCTTGATGAGTGTAATAAAGAGTTACCCGGAATGGGTTTGCGATACATTGAGTTTCAATTTTCCTAGACTTAAAGTCCATGGTAAGCTCAATATCCAGAAAATGTATTCTCTCTTTTTGCCACTCAAAGGTAAACTGTATTTTGGGAATACATGAGTTGAGATATTCCACAAAAGAATTTGCCTCTTGTAAGTTAAATGAGGTAATGAAGATAAGATCATCAATAAATCTTTTGTAAAAAAAGAATTTTATTTGATAAGGTATTAACATGTCCAAAGAGGTATCTATATTCAAGCCATCCCATAAACGAATTAGCATATGAGGGGGCTAATTTTGCCCCCATAGCTGTACCCCTCTATTGGACATAATAAGTTTCCTCAAACAGAAAATAATTGTGCTCCAAAAGAAATTTAGTAGCCACAATAATAAATTCCTTAGTCTCATCCTAATAGTCAGTCATCAGATTTAAAAAGAATTTGATTGCTTCAAGTCCTAATGAATGGGTTATAGAAGTATACAGGGCAACAACATCTCCACCACTTGCAAAGGTTCCACTAGGTTCAGCATATGTGTAGTATCTCTTAAAAAACTTGGGAGGGACATAACCAAGGGCTGCAGGATACTGTCAATCCATTCTGACAGGTGTTTGAATAAAGAGCCTATTCCTGCAACTATAGGTTGTCCTTTGATATCATCTAAACCCTTGTGTACCTTCGGCAAGTGGTGGAAGATAGGTATTACTGGATTTTCAGCATATAAAAAATCAAAGGTGTCTTTGTAGATAATGCCATAAAACAGGGCATCATCTAGTAGTGATCTAAGTTTATTCTGAAACATTCCCGTTGGATTCCTACTGACTGCTTTATATGATGCAGGATTATTAAATTGGCGCAAGGCCTCTGAAATATACATGTGTCTATCCATAACTACAATGTTGCCACCCTTATCTGATTGTTTAATCACTATAGACATATTGTTCTGTAACAAAACAATAGCATCTCTTTCATGTTTAGCCAAATTAGAATGATTAACTGAACCATTATCATTAAATTTTTTCAACTCTTCCATTACTCTCTTGTGAAAGCTTTCCAAGGCTTTTCCCCTCGATTGCACAGGATAGAATCTAGATCCAGTTTTAAAACTGGAAGGGCAAGTGTGATTTAAGGGTGATCCTGTGGACTGACCACTCTCCAAAGATTGGATAATGACCAAATCACACATGTCACTGAATACAGATAAAGACTCAATATTGGGAGCATTCACTTCCCCTGTCTTGGATTACAGGCTACATTCTCCTCATCTCCAAAGTGTCTGCGTAAGGTTAGATTCCGAACAAATTTGTTCAAATCTAGGATGTTTTGAAATAAATCAAATTTCCTAGTAGGATGGAATCCTAGTCCTTAGGTTAAGAACCCTGCATTCAGTATCACTTAGTGGATGAGAAGAAATGTTAATAACTATATTCTCCTTTACTTCCTTGCAAGCTCTCTGAGGGAGTATCTGTTGATCCCCTTTGGATTACCTGAATCTTCTGTCCCTCCCCCTCCCTTTGATTTTAGGGCTGACCGAAAAACCTGAGCCGGGGTGGTCCCATATTTGATGCCCCTTATGAGTTAGTAATTACAGAACTATTTCCAGCATTAGGTCCCTCATTAGTATAGTATTTATTGGAGCTGGTATGTTTGGGAATCGCCCTCAAGTGTGTAACCTGATTGCCAACTTTAGGTGTAGAATGTTGTTTGCTAGGTAGGTTATGGCTTATAATCACTGAGGCTGGATCAATAGCTATCTGTGGTGTATTAATAGCTTGTGTTTCATCATAGGAAGTGAAAAAATTAGACAGGGATTCATCATCAGTGCTTACATTGTCATTATCCTTAAAGGTGACCTTCTTCCTACCCCTATGTCTCCTTCTCCTCCTCCTACAATTATTCCCATTAGTACCTACAGTGTTTTCCTTATCCTCTTCATCCCCCTGATTAAACCAAGTACGTCTACGTCTATGTGCTTTATGCCAAATAAAGATTTGCCCAGTGGTATAATCTTTGTGATCTCGTAAAAATTTCAAATGCTTTACTTTAATAATATCTCTTTTATGTGTCTCAATAACATCCTGTAACATTTTGTCAAATTCTCCGTACCCATTAGAAAGCTGATGTCTATTGAGCTCTCACTGTAAAGAAACAATATCATTCCTAACAGAAGCAAGTTGCTCAGATTTATAATTAATAAACATCTACATAAGTCTAAAGGAGCGCTCTAATAGTTTACTGTTCCATTCTTTAATAAAATCTACATCCTGAACCTCAAATGTTGGGAATTTTTTACCCTTAATCCCCTCAGGATCATGTACAGGGAGACATATTTGTTCATAATCCAAGTATCAAGTTTCAACCTCAGTTCTTTTAAACGTAAAAGTTCCATGGTATGAAATAAATCACTGAGTTTAGTATTGGCTGTGTCTAAGCTAAAGAATTCTTTAGGTTCAAGACCTGCCAAATCATGGTCATCCACAGCTGCTAGTGAAAAATAGGTCTGCTGTTCCCTCGTTACTTCCATGTTTTAAAATCCCAAGCAGTAAAAAAAAGTTCAAAAATACAGCCACAACTAAAGCACAAAATATATAAATGGAGTGTGGGAGAGAAGACAATATAGACAAAAAGGAACAGTTATCAATTTCTGGGAATGAAAAGTATATTTTTGAATGTTTAACTTATGAATGATGTAAAATAGACGAAGCCTTAATCTATGTGTTTACGGTCTAACATTAGTAAGCCACATGATGTATTCATACAGATAAGTTGATATGGGCTGATTAATTAAGTTACTCTATATTAATATGTACTAGGGTATCTATGTTATGTTATGCCTCTGAATGCCTATGCACTATTAACTAAGCTCGATGCTGTATCTATAGGTTGACACCTTGTTACAACTCTATGATATATGTATGAATTTCATAATTATTGTTTGCTATGTATGGAACTGAAGGATCTATTATCCTTCTGATTTATTGTGGTCTATGTTAGAACTATGCACTTGAATTAATATCATCATTGCAGGTATTGGATTTACACATAATATGAACTATGACTTATGTTAATCCTACTGTGTATTTACTGTTGATTGATTCACTCGTACTTTAAGTACAGTATATTTACATGAACCTGTATATGTGTATTCATCCATGTATTTTAAGGAATGGAATCCATGATACTGTTTTTTTCTTCATAGCCGTGTACTGAATGGGTTAATGCTGTTCTCTTTATTAAGTGGTGGGAGGAGGTGGTGGTGGGGTGTTTTTATCCACCAATGGGTAACTTATGTATAGTTTAAATAAGTGTGACACCTGTAAGAATTCATGGACTATGATTACAGCTATGCATTGCCGAAATGCGTAAGACCATTTCTACTCTCTTTCGCTATTATGCCTTGGTGCCCATGTACTTTTTAATTGATTTAATAAAGCCTTTGTTTTATTACTATCGAGGAGGTGGCTCGTTTTGGATTGTCTTTGTTATACAAAACCTAAGTGTTTGTGTAATCCAAAATACAAATGTTTAATTTACTTTTGGTGTGTTTTCCTTGCAAGTATTTCTATAAAAAAAACACACTAAACATTAAAATTGATTAAATGTTATATTGTATCATATTTCAAGGTATTTGACTGGGAAAGTTTCATAAGTGTGTGTGTGTATATATATATATATATATATATATATATATATATACACATGTATATATATATATATGTGTGTGTGTGTATATGGGTATATATGTGTTTATATGTTATATATGAATGTGTGCACATACATATTTACACATATAAACAAATAAATACACATCTATTCACATATATACAGATATATACACATGTATACATACCCACATACACATTACCTAAGGAGGTAGTAAATGCCAATATCTTAGATACATTTAAAAATTGTTTAGATACATTTCTGGCTATAGGAATATGATTGCTTGTGTTAAATGGGTCACTTTTTCAATGGGATTAACTTAAGATCAACTGGAGATTTTATTGTAAGTATATTAAGATTTGTATTAGTTAAACTTGATGGACTGCTGTATTTTTTCATCATCTACTATGTTACTATGTTGCATATTTAGACAAAACAACTATTTCTAATGTCAATGCTAAAGGAGCTATATGTAAATAAAAAAATTAATAACTTCCAATAGCCCCTTTAAAGGGACAGTCTAATAAAAATTAAATTTTCATGATTCAGGTAGCGCATGCAATTTTAAACAACGTACAATTTACCTTTTATCTTCTGTCATTTGCTTTGTTCTCTTGGTATTCTTTGTTGAAAGCTAATCCTAGTTAGCCTCATATGCTAATTTCTAAACCCTTGAAGGCCACCTCGCAATTTTACAGTTTTTCACAGTCAAACAGTGCTAATTAATGTGTGTCATACAGATAACATTGTGCTTACTCCTGTGGAGTTATTTATGAGTCAACACTGATGGGCTAAAATTCAAGTTTGTCAAAAGAACTGAAATAAGGGGGCAGTCTGTAGAGGCTTAGTTACAACGCAATCACATAGGTAAAAAGTATATAAATATATCCGTGCTGGTTATGCAAAACTGAGGAATAATAATAAAGGGATTATCTATCTTTTTAAACAAAACAAATCTGGAGTAGACTATTCCTTTAATTATACACTCGCTTATTTGCACCCATACATATTATATACCACTTTTATCAGACAAATAGTCCTTTCTAGTGATACCTTATATGGGCATATGAAATAACAATAAATATGAATTCAAAACTGAAAAATTGTGAAAAAAAATGAAAAACAAACAAACATTTTTTTTCATATACCTCTGTGATTACCTTGTATCTAAGCCTCTGCAGACTGACCCTTATCTCAGTGCTATTTACAAACTTGCATTTTAGCCAATCAGGACTGATTCATGAATAACTCCACGGGAGAGAGCACAATGTTATCTGTATGGCCCACATGAACTAGCAGTCTCCTGTTGTGAAAAGCTAAAAAGTTTGTGATAAGAGGCTGTCTGTAGTGGCTTAGAGATAGGCAGAAATGTAAAGGTTTAAAGGTTATAAAGTATACTAATATTAAAATACTGGTTGTGCAAAGCTGGTGAATTGGTAGTAAAAGGCGCTAGCTATCTTTTTAAAAATTAAAAACATTTGCAGCAGACTCTCCCTTTAAGTTACCAGTATGTCAGCTTCCTTGTTTCCCTGAGGGCAGTGGCCACACTGAGAATTTTGCAATAAAACAAGTAAATTGCTTGCAGTTTTAATACTTTATTTGATTTAGCAAAGTTTGTTTTTCTAAAAAAATTGTTGCAATGTCTGAGGACGGTTCGTTGAAGAAGGGGTTCATTTTACACCTGCTGACTTAAACACCTGTTGATTTAACAGCTTTTTAAGGAGCACTTCCTGTGAGGCACTACACTCTTGAAAAAGCTAGAAACGAAACGTACGTTGAGTTAGTTTGTTTTTAAAATGTTTCAGGGAGGCTACCAGGCTCAAGATATCGTGACCACTGTGGTGAGCTGAGAAACCACAACTTTTACTGTCATATTGCACTTAGAGTTATTTGTAATACGTGCCACAGTGTATCTCTTTTTTGCACTATTATCCGTGGATATCTGTATGGAGTGGACGGTGTATAAAGCAAACGGAGGACTTGATCTGTTGGCTGTGACATCACAGAAAGAGGCGGACACGTCAGACGCTGAAGCAAGCTTCATGGTTGTATACAACCGAGGTGCATTGTTTTAAATGTTTATCCTGTAAGTAGCTCTGGTAAGGGGCTATCAATAAAATTGTGTTAACCATCTACACTTAGAGCGTGTTGCGCTCCTCTTCGCTTTTCTTTTGTAGTTACATGGGGAGGAGGTGGTATTGTGAGAAGCAGAGCCGGTGCAGTAGAGAGAATGGGAGTTGCACTCGCAGGTGAGGCAGGCATCAGAGAGAGAGAGTGGAAGCTGAGTGTGGGACCGACCGAGGAGTAGTCAGGCCTAGGGCTGGCTGTGCATATTCATGAATCATTGGTATGCTAAACAGAGCTAAGAAACTTTTCCCATTTTCCCTCCTAGGCTGCACACTCCTTCACAGACCAGTCAGTCTGGATCAAGACTCCACGTGTATGTAAATTTCAAGTTCCTTTTGAGGCCTTTCCAAGTTATATAAACTGACTGTCACAAACACAATAGCATTGCAGTCTTGCAGTATATGAGCTACTGGCAGTGGTCCATGGGGGCATCATTCTATTGCAGGGTGCTGGGGGCAATTGAAGGGGGCTGGGGCATAATTTTATTGCCGGGGGGATTCATTTTATTGCTGGGGGGCTGGGGACATTATTTTATTGCAGGGGGGCTGGGGGCTTTATTTTATTGCTGGGGGCATCATTGCAGTGGGGCTGGGGGAATCATTTATTGCAGGGGGGCTGGGGGCATCATATTTTTGGTGGGGGGCATCATTTTATTGCAGAGGGGCTGGGGGTATCATTTTATTGCAGGGGACTGGGGCATCATTTTATTGCAGGGGGCTTCATTTTATTGCTGGGGGCATCATTTTATTGCAGGAGGGCTGTGTGTGTGGGCTGTGTGTGTGTGTGGGCTGTGTGTGTGTTTGGGCTGTGTGTGTGTGTGGGCTGTGTGCGTGTGTGTGGGCTGTGTGTGTGTGGGGCTGTGTGTGTGTGGGGTTGTGTGTGTGGGGGCTGTCTGTGTGTCTGGGGGGGGTCTGTCTGTGTGTGGGCTGTGTGTGTGGGGGGGGGGGGCTGTCTGTGTGTGTGTGGGCTGTCTGTGGGGGGGTCTGTGGGCTGTGTGTGTGTGGGGGGGCTGTCTGTGTGTTCATCTGTGTATGTATATATCTGTGTACCTGTGTATGTGTCTGAGTGTGTGGATGTATGTGTATATAAGTATCTCTGTGTGTATTATAGCTGTGTGTTTGTGTGGTACAGTGCATTTCCCCATTTCTTTTAAGTATTTTTTTGTTCTGGGTAGAGGCCCTGGGCTGTCAATCTGCCTAGGGACCTGCACTTGCTAGGGCCGGCCCTGGCGTTCTTGTTATCATAGGAAAACACATAAAAATAAGGCCCAGTTCAACTCAACTGTTCCTAATTGTCAGCATAATTCTTCATTATATACATAAACAGTTGTTCCAATAGTACAAATAGTATATTGCAATATATACAATGTTATAGTGCTCCACATTAGAGGATGTATATGTTTTTTATATATAAAATGTTGTGCGTTACCTTAAATGATTTTTCTCCCATTTTTTTTCCATTTTAAAAGCTGTGGGGGCGGGGTTGGAGGCGGGGATTGGGCGGGTTGGAGCTGAGATTGGGTGGGTTGGAGACGTGAAGAAAGGGGGCCCCATTTTTTTTAAGTTTGTGATAAGAGGCTGTCTGTAGAGGCTTAGAGATAGGCAGAAATGCAAAGGTTTAAAGGTTATAAAGTATACTAATATTAAAATACTGGTTGTGCAAAGCTGGTGAATTGGTAGTAAAAGGCGCTAGCTATCTTTTTAAAAATTAAAAACATTTGCAGCAGACTCTCCCTTTAAGTTACCAGTATGTCAGCTTCCTCGTTTCCCTGAGGGCAGTGGCCACACTGAGAATTTTGCAAGAAAACAAGTAAATTGCTTGCAGTTTTAATACTTTATTTGATTTAGCAAAGTTTGTTTTTCTAAAGGTGCACTGCTTCGTATTCCTTCAAAGAAATGACAGGTTGCATAGCCGCCCCCTTAGGTTATAAATGAGAAAACTCAGCATTAAAAAAGTACAGGGCCGGCCTTAGGGTATGGCGAGCGAGGCGGCTGCCATGGGCCCCAGGGTTAGGGTGCCCCGCCATGCCAATGCAAACTTTAAATTTAAAAAAAAAATTGTCGCAATGTCTGAGGACGGTTCGTTGAAGAAGGGGTTCATTTTACACCTGCTGACTTAAACACCTGTTGATTTAACAGCTTTTTAAGGAGCACTTCCTGTGAGGCACTACACTCTTGAAAAAGCTAGAAACGAAACGTACGTTGAGTTAGTTTGTTTTTAAAATGTTTCAGGGAGGCTACCAGGCTCAAGATATCGTGACCACTGTGGTGAGCTGAGAAACCACAACTTTTACTGTCAAATTGCACTTAGAGTTATTTGTAATACGTGCCACAGTGTATCTCTTTTTTGCACTATTATCCGTGGATATCTGTATGGACGGTGTATAAAGCAAACGGAGGACTTGATCTGTTGGCTGTGACATCACAGAAAGAGGCGGACACGTCAGACGCTGAAGCAAGCTTCATGGTTGTATACAACCGAGGTGCATTGTTTTAAATGTTTATCCTGTAAGTAGCTCTGGTAAGGGGCTATCAATAAAATTGTGTTAACCATCTACACTTAGAGCGTGTTGCGCTCCTCTTCGCTTTTCTTTTGTAGTTACATGGGGAGGAGGTGGTATTGTGAGAAGCAGAGCCGGTGCAGTAGAGAGAATGGGAGTTGCACTCGCAGGTGAGGCAGGCATCAGAGAGAGAGAGTGGGAGCTGAGTGTGGGACCGACCGAGGAGTAGTCAGGCCTAGGGCTGGCTGTGCATATTCATGAATCATTGGTATGCTAAACAGAGCTAAGAAACTTTTCCCATTTTCCCTCCTAGGCTGCACACTCCTTTACAGACCACAGTCAGTCCTGATCAAGACTCCACGTGTATGTAAATTTCAAGTTCCTTTTGAGGCCTTTCCAAGTTATATAAACTGACTGTCACAAACACAATAGCATTGCAGTCTTGCAGTATATGAGCTACTGGCAGTGGTCCATGGGGGCATCATTTTATTGCAGGGGGCTGGGGGCAATTGAAGGGGGCTGGGGCATAATTTTATTGCCAGGGGATTCATTTTATTGCTGGGGGCATCATTTTATTGCAGGAGGGCTGTGTGTGTGGGCTGTGTGTGTGTGTGTGTTTGGGCTGTGTGTGTGTGTGGGCTGTGTGCGTGTGTGTGGGCTGTGTGTGTGTGGGGCTGTGTGTGTGTGGGGTTGTGTGTGTGTGGGCTGTCTGTGTGTCTGGGGGGGGTCTGTCTGTGTGTGGGCTGTGTGTGTGTGGGGGGGGGCTGGGGGCTTTATTTGCAGGGGGGCTGGGGGCTTTATTTTATTGCTGGGGGCATCATTGCAGTGGGGCTGGGGGAATCATTTATTGCAGGGGGGCTGGGGGCATCATATTTTTGGTGGGGGGCATCATTTTATTGCAGGGGGGCTGGGGGTATCATTTTATTGCAGGGGACTGGGGCATCATTTTATTGCAGGGGGGCTTCATTTTATTGCTGGGGGCATAATTTATAACTGGGGGCATCATTTTATTGCAGGAGGGCTGTGTGTGTGGGCTGTATGTGTGTGTGGGCTGTGTGTGTGTTTGGGCTGTGTGTGTGTGTGGGCTGTGTGCGTGTGTGTGGGCTGTGTGTGTGTGGGGTTGTGTGTGTGTGGGCTGTTTGTGTGTCTGGGAGGGTCTGTCTGTGTGTGGGCTGTGTGTGTGTGGTGTGGGCTGTGTGTGTGTGGGGGGGGCTGTCTGTGTGTGTGTGGGCTGTCTGTGGGGGGGTCTGTGGGCTGTGTGTGTGTGTGGGGGGCTGTCTGTGTGTACATCTGTGTATGTATATATCTGTGTACCTGTGTATGTGTCTGAGTGTGTGGATGTATGTGTATATAAGTATCTCTGTGTGTGTATTATATCTGTGTGTTTGCGTCGTACAGTGCATTTCCACATTTCTTTTAAGTATTTTTTGTTCTGGGTAGAGGCCCTGTGCTGTCAATCTGTCTCTGTAATGTTCTTGTTATCATAAGAAAACACATTAAAATAAGGCCCAGTTCAACTCAACTGTTCCTAATTGTCAGCATAATTCTTCATTATATACATAAACAGTTGTTCCAATAGTACAAATAGTATATTGCAATATATACAATGTTATAGTGCTCCACATTAGAGGATGTATATGTTTTTTATATATAAAATGTTGTGCGTTACCTTAAATGATTTTTATCCCATTTTTTTCCATTTTAAAAGCTGTGGGGGCGGGGTTGGAGGCGGGGATTGGGCGGGGTTGGAGGTGGGGATTGGGCGGGTTGGAGCTGAGATTGGGTGGGTTGGAGACGTGAAGAAAGGGGGCCCCATTTTTTTATCCTGCCTTGGGCCCCGCAATAGCTAGGGCCGGCCCTGAAAAAGTATATTAGAAAGCCTACCTCATTTATTATAAGCCTGCTCGCCATCCGTAGCCTGGTCCTTGGTGGAAACTTATTTGTTATCATAATGCGCAAGCCAGCTTCTGGGAACCGGTACTTGGGAGGACTGGAACAAATAATCTCATCTACCATCACCACTGAGCTTCTGTGAGGGTACGGCTGCTGTGTCTTTACTGTTTGGCAAAAATAAACACGTTAACACCATTCAGAATATGCAAAAAATGTTTTATTATTATTACTGCATAAGAGTTTATTGCAGAAATATCCATGCAAGGGTTAATACTGTAACAGTTACAAACACCACAGGACTAAGCAGACAGGAGATAATGTTATAGGTCAAGAACACACCATAGAAAAAGGACCGCAATTTGTATGTCAGCTGCAGATTTGACATTTGTAATTTGCACAATAATGCAGCGGGCAGAGCGTGCGTATACCGGGTCAGTGCGGCATGCAGTATTAATAAGTGCAGGTTACTTACAGAGATGATTAGAATTTAGAGAAACAGTGACAGCAAATCAGGTTAGAAATGAGAGCAGTCTGAGGTTAGAGGTACATAGTCTAGGAAAGTATCGTTAATTAAAGAAAAAACATGACGTTTGTATTTGTAAATCCTTTTCAAAGCTGATTAACCCAATGCTTTCAAAACTTCACATTGCTCACTGTTGATGAAACTACAGCAAAAAAAATAACTTCCACAATATATAACTTTACTACACCCTCATTACACATTATATCACAAAATTACATATTGCCTCCTAATGTTGTATAAGTCTACTTTTTATTGAACCCTTGAATACTAAAGAGAGCTACAATGTAGGGACATGCACAAACACACAGACATAAATACATACATACATATATGCACGCACACAAACACATACATACATATGCGCACATACACAAATACATACTCACGCACACACATAAATACATACATACATATGCACACATACACAAATACACACATGCATACATATGCAAACATACACAAATACATGCATGCATACATATGCACACACACACAAATACATACAAAGGCGCACACACACATAAATACATACATACATACGCAGTTACGCACACACATAAATACATAATATGCGCACATACACAAATACATACTCACGCACACACACAAATACATACATACATATGTGTTTGTGTGTTACTACCTTTACAACATTTCCAGGTTTAACTACACTTAAGAATAAAATGCATATACATTTTAGTCACTTGGTAAAAAATTGCACATGTCAAAGGAGGGGGGCCCTGATCAATGGTTAAGTTAGGGGCCCCAAAATCTCTAGTGGCGGCCCTGCAAATACATACATACATACATATGTGCACACACAAATACATACATACATACATGCACTCACACACACACACACACACACACAAATACATAAATATATATGCGCACACACACAAATACATACATATACGCACACACACAAATACATACATACATATGCGCACACACACAAATATATTCATACATACATATGCGCACACACACAAATACATACAAACGCACACACACACACAGACAAATACATACATACGCACACAAATACATACATACACACACACACACACACACAAATGCATACATACATAGTTACATATGTGCACACACACAAATACATACATACGCACACAGACACACACATATTTAATTTTAATTTTTTAGAAGATTATTTGAATTATTAACATTTCATGATTCAGATTTAAAATTTAAAGGGGGGGGTAAATGTTAAAATGTATACCTTATAGTTGTATTGTGTGCCTAAAATATTGCATTTAGTTATAAATATATGGATACAGTTCTTAAGTTGTTCAGTACTGACATATTTGGCAAGATTACATATGCGGCATCGCCCGCAAAAGCGGGTGACGTCAGTTTTTATGCAGTTTTAGTATCACATATACAGCGCCGCATATAAATGCGGCACGTATATTTCACCCGTCGGCAGCAATTTTTACTCCCATGAGCTAACATAGAACCGCATTGCAAATCGGTATCACATATTCAGCACAAGGACTTACGTGGTGAAAAGGGAGAAATTTTACTCCATTTTCACCTCGCCACACATAGACATGCGCAGCAAGCCTTGCGTTGAGTATGTGAGCACCGTAACTCCCGTAACTGCCTGAAAATATTAACTAACACCTAACGCATGCGCAATATCTACCTCCTGAAAATAACTAACACTTAACGCATACGCAATATCTATCTACCTGTCAACCCTAATCCCCCATCGCTATAACTAATAAAGTATATTAACCCCTATACCGCCATTAACCCACATCGCAATAAACCTAATAATGTATATGAACCCCTAATCTGCCATTAACCCACATTGCAATAAACCTAATAAAGTATATTAACCCCTAATCTGCCCTTAACCCACATCACAATAAACCTAAAAAGCTATATTAACCCACATTGCAATAAACCTAATAAAGTATATTTACCCCTAATCCGCCATTAACCCACATCGCAATAAACCGAATAAAGTATATGAACCCCTAATCCGCCATTAACCAACATCACAATAATCCTAATAAATCTATTAACCCCTAATCCGCCAAACCCCCACAACGCAAAAAAACTAATTAAATTACTAAGCCCCCTAACCTAACACCCCCTAAATTAACCCCCACCCACCAAACCCCCCAAAATAATAAAACCTAGCACTAAAAAATCCTAAACTACCCATTGCCTCTAAAGGGGCATTTGTATGGGTATTACCTTAAAAGGGCATTCAGATCTTTTACTGTCCTTAAAAGGGCACTCAGCTCTTTTAAGAGTGCCCAGAAATCCCTAATCTAAAAAAACCTAAATCTACCCCCCCCCCCTAAATAGGTACTCACCGTTCCTGAAGTCAGGTGGAGAAGGTCTTGTTCCAAACGGTGAAGTCTTCTTCCAAGCGGGGACCTCTTCTTACTTAATCCAGAACCAAGCCGGCACGGAAAAGGGATGAGCGCGGAGCCATGGTGTGTGGAGGATCGTCTTTGTACGATCGCCGCCGTACACTGCATAGTGAATTAAAGGTACGCGTTTAAAAATGGCGTCCCTTTCATTCCTATTGGTTGATTTGATTCTTTAAATTCAAATCAGCCAATAGGATGAGAGCTACTGACATCATTGTGGGGGTTTGGCGGATTAGGGGTTAATAGATTTATTAGGATTATTGCGTTGTGTGGGTTTGGCGGATTAGGGGTTAATAGATTTATTAGGATTATTGCGTTGTGTGGGTTTGGCGGATTAGGGGTTAATAGTTTTATTAGGCTTGTTGCGATGTGGGTTAATGGTGGATTAGGGGTAAATATACTTTATTAGGTTTATTGCGATTTGGGTTAATAGCGGATTAGGGGTTAATAGTTTTATTAGGTGGATCGCAATATGGGTGAATTGCAGATTAGGGGTTAATATTTTAATTAGGCTTATTGCGTTGTGGGGGGTTGTTGGTTTAGAGGTTAATACTTTTATTATTAGTTTCGATGTGGGTTTGAAGGCGGATATAGGGTTTTTATGTGTTGGGTTTATTTTTGGGAGGCGGGTTAGAGTTTTACAGGAGATTTGACTTTTTTTTTTTTTCTTAGGCGCCGGCAGTTTCTAAAGTGCGATAAGTCATTAGCGACTCATGAAATTTGTATTTACGCACATTTCTGGATATCGCTAGTTTGACTTACGGCACTTTATGAACTGCCGACGGGGTTTATGTATTACCCCGATGTACAAGGTGAAATTATCGGCGGCGCGGGTTTTAGCAGTTGAGCTGAAGCTTGCGCCGTATATGTAATCTCACCCATTGTTTGGTTACAAACAGACAATTAAAACTGTGCAGAATTATAAAGTGTTAAATCTGGAAATTGATTGTGAAAAAGATACTGTAGGCCATTGTAAATTAGCAGACCTGCTTATGTTAATTTTGTAATGCCTAACTACTTTGTTTTGTGTATATAGATAGATAATTATATGTGTATGTGTGTGTATGTGTGTGGGGGGGGGTGTTCAAAAAGGAAAATCAACTATTTTAGATACCAAAACCTCTCCCCTACAGTGGGAGGTTGATCCTCTTGATGCTCCCTTGTTACATAGCTTTTCTCATGAGAATACTGCAGTATTCATGTTACATATAGGTGGTGGTTTCATCAAGCAAAAGTAGCTATTTCAAATGCCAAAATAAAGGTAAAAGAGATGTTTGCAAACAATTTAATACAGTCCAGCAGGTGAAATGGATAATTGGGAACAAATTAAAGGGAAGAAAATGTTACGGTACAATGTCCCTTTAATAAACATTTATACAACAGACCCCCCATTTGACTAAACCTCAGACACAGGATCTGCTATTCTAAAGCCTGCTCATCATTTCTTCTATTGTGTTTTTGTTTGACACAAGACAGCTGAAATGAACACGATAAATATCCTGTCTGCTTAGCCTTACCTTTCCACAACAAGGGCACGGAGGGATCATCACAGACACAGTCACTATACACATTACCATCCTGCAGCTCATTGCTAACTGTGCACCCATTGCCAAGGTTCTTTTTTTTTATGGTGAACAGACGCTGCATCTTCGTATTGTACCTGTAGGTAACAGAAGAGAGAAGAAAGCATCAAGCATTACTGAAAAGTGCATAATTAAACAGGGTTGGCGTATCTAGGGCACCAATATCCTGGCACTCTGGTTCTGTGCTATCACCATACTGTGTTTTGTTGACAGTAGTAATGTAAATAAATTATAAATAAATGATTTTTCTTATGCATTTATACAATACATAAGCAATGAAACTTTAATTGTTGTCATATACAATATTACTGATTTAAAATAAGAATTCATTTTCAGGTCCCTTTAAATTTGTAAATAAGATCATTTGTTAGATTATTGCCACCCATAAAATAAAATAATAAAAAAAGAAATGTGTGTGTGTATATATATATATATATATATATATCACACACCTTAACAGCACGACCCACCATTAGTCACCTGCCTGGGTGCAATAACAAAGGATAATATCCAAACCAAAGGATGCACTCACAGGACTTTTTTAGATAAATATTATTTAATGGAACGTTTTCGAGGATCTCGTCCCCTTCGTCAGCATACAAAGCAAAAGAAAATCACACAATTTATAGTGGGTACACAGCATACAAAAATCTCCTACCTAGCATTTCATTGGCGCCAATGTGTAGTGCTGGAACACAGCTTGCGTTCCACTAACTCATGCAACCAGAAGTGTAGTGACACAACATCCGGGTCGGTGTCCGTAACATATTAGAAAAAATGAATTAAAATAAACAAACATCTATTGTGTATATACATGAGCAAGACAAGATGTGATGTTACCGTAGTTATGTTGTCTCAAATGGCTCTGGTATATTGTGTGACATGATTCCGTCAAATCACGTCGTTGCCATGGAGACAGTACCATAAACAGTAAACCGCATTGGTCCTATAACTTGCAGTGAGCGATATTGATGAAGTATTTGACATAACGCTTGACTCAGAGCATCAACGTAAACAATTCTATACCAATCATATATCCTCCATATTCAATGTGTGATTGATATACTTAAAGTGTATACAGGCAGTCCCTGGGTTACGTACAAGATAGGGACTTTAGGTTTGTTCTTAAGTTGAATCTGTATGTAAGTCAGAACTATTTAATAACTACCTAGCTAAAAGAAATACAAAATTACCTGTAAAATAAATCCTAACCTAAGTTACAATTAAACCTAACACTACACTATCATTACATTAATTAAATAAATTAACTACAAATAACTACAATTAAATACAATTACATAAACTAACTAAAGTACAAAAAATAAAAAAAGCTAAGTTACAAAAAATAAAAAAAAATAAGTTACAAACATTTAAAAAATATTACAACAATTTTAAGCTAATTACACCTAATCTAAGGCCCTAATAAAATAACAAAGCCCCCCAAAATAAAAAAATTCCCTACCCTATTCTACATTAAAAAAGTTCAAAGCTCTTTTACCTTACCAGCCCTTAAAAGGGCCTTTTGTGGGGCATGCCCCAAAGAAAACTGCTCTTTTGCCTGTAAAAGAAAAATACAACCCCCCACCCCCAACATTAAAACCCACCACCCACATACCCCTAATCTAACCCAAACCCCCCTTAAAATAACCTAACAGTAATCCCCTGAAGATCATCCTACCTTGAGTCGTCTTCACTCAGCCGAGCCACCGATGGAACTGAAGAGGAGATCCGGAGCGGCAGAAGTGATCCTCCAAGGGGCGCTGAAGAAGTCTTCCATCCGGGCGATGTCATCTTCCAAGCGGCGCTGAAGAAGTCTTCCATCCGGGCGATGTCATCTTCCAGCGAGGTCTTCAATCTTCTTTCTTCAGGATCCATCTTCATCCTGCCGACGCGGAACATCCTTCTTTCCCGATGGACTACCGACGAATGAAGGCTCCTTTAAGGGACGTCATCAATTCCGATTGGCTGATAGGATTCTATCAGCTAATCGGAATTAAGGTAGGAAAAATGTGATTGGCTGATTGAATCAGCAAATCAGATTGAGCTCGCATTCTATTGGCTGATCGGAACAGCCAATAGAATGCAAGCTCAATCTGATTGGCTGATTGGATCAGACAATCGGATTGAACTTCAATCTGATTGGCTGATTCAATGAGCCAATCAGATTTTTCCTACCTTAATTCCGATTGGCTGATAGAATCCTATCAGCCAATCGGAATTGAAGGGACGCCATCTTGGATGACGTCCCTTAAAGGAGTCTTCATTCGTCAGTAGTCCGTCGGGAAAGAAGGATGTTCCGCGTCGGCGGGATGAAGATGGATCCTGAAGAAAGAAGATTGAAGACCCTGCTTGGAAGATGACATTGCCCGGATGGAAGACTTCTTCAGCGCCGCTTGGAAGATGACATCGCCCGGATGGAAGACTTCTTCAGCGCCCCTTGGAGGATCACTTCTGCCGCTCTTGATCTCCTCTTCAGTTCCATCGGTGGCTCGGCTGAGTGAAGACGACTCAAGGTAGGATGATCTTCAGGGGATTAGTGTTAGGTTATTTTAAGGGGGGTTTGGGTTAGATTAGGGGTATGTGGGTGGTGGGTTTTAATGTTGGGGGTGGGGGGTTGTATTTTTCTTTTACAGGCAAAAGAGCAGTTTTCTTTGGGGCATGCCCCACAAAAGGCCCTTTTAAGGGCTGGTAAGGTAAAAGAGCTTTGAACTTTTTTAATGTAGAATAGGGTAGGGAATTTTTTTATTTTGGGGGGCTTTGTTATTTTATTAGGGCCTTAGATTAGGTGTAATTAGCTTAAAATTGTTGTAATATTTTTTAAATGTTTGTAACTTATTTTTTTTTATTTTTTGTAACTTAGCTTTTTTTATTTTTTGTACTTTAGTTAGTTTATGTAATTGTATTTAATTGTAGTTATTTGTAGTTAATTTATTTAATTAATGTAATGATAGTGTAGTGTTAGGTTTAATTGTAACTTAGGTTAGGATTTATTTTACAGGTAATTTTGTATTTCTTTTAGCTAGGTAGTTATTAAATAGTTAATAACTATTTAATAACTATTCTAACTAGCTAAAATACAAAGTTACCTGTAAAATAAAAATAAATCCTAAAATAGCTACAATGTAATTATTAATTACATTGTAGCTATCTTAGGGTTTATTTTACAGGTAAGTATTTCGTTTTAAATAGGAATAATTGAGTTAATAATAGAAATATTATTTAGATTTATTTAATTAATATTTAAGTTAGGGGGGTGTTAGGGTTAGTGTTAGACTTAGGTTTAGGGGTTAATACATTTATTACAGTGGCGGCAGTGTAAGGGGGGCAGGATAGGGGTTAATAAATGTATTATAGGTGGCAACGGTGTGTGGGGGGGCAGATAAGGGGTTAATAAGTTTAATATAGGTTGCGGCAGGGTCAGGGAGCGGCGGTTTAGGGGTTAAACTATTTATTTAGTTGCGGCGAGGTGCGGGATCAGCAGGATAGGGGTTAATAACTTTATTATAGAGGTCGGCGGTATAGGGGGGCAGGATAGGGGTTACTAGGTATAATGTAGGTTGCGGCGGCGTTCGGGAGCGGCGGTTTAGGGGTTAATACATTTATAAGAGTTGCGGCGGGGTCTAGGAGCGGCAGTTTAGGGGTTAATACATTTATAAGAGTTGCGGCGGGGTCTAGGAGCGGCGGTTTAGGGGTTAATATATTTATAAGAGTTGCGGCGGGGTCTAGGAGCGGCGGTTTAGGGGTTAGTAACTTTATTGAGTTGCGGGGGGCTCCGGGGGCGCCGGTATAGGGGGTAGAACAGTGTAGTTTAGTGTGGGTGCTTAGTGACAGGCTAGCAATAAAGCTGTAAAAAAGCGGAAGAGCAGCGAGATCGGATGAGTGATAACTCTCACAGTCCGCTGCTCATCGCCCCGTACTTGGTGCGCTGCTTTTTGACAGATTTATTGATAACTTAGGCAAATTTTTTCAGGTCCGCGGCGGCGATGGTAGGTGAGCTTAGGCGGGCGTATTGGCCGGCGAAGGCAGGAAAGTTGACACGTTGATAACTACCCCCCATAGGAGCGACAGCACAGAGCGACGGCACTCTCGGTGATGTTTAGGTACACTTTTGTTTCCCCCAGGACCGAGCAGCACTGAACACATCAGTAAGTATTTATTGCCACCTAGTACACTTTGCTTGTGGGGCTTGATTTACATTCGCTAGAGGCTCAAACATGTGATTCACAACTGAGCAGCACTGAACACATCAGTAAGTGTTTATTGCTGTACTGTACTGTATTCACTTTGCTTGTGGGGCTTGATTTACAGGCGATAATACTAGAGGGTCAAACATGTAAGTCTCCGTTCGTAAGTCCGAATTGTACGTAAGTCGGATGTTCGTAACCCGGGGACTGCCTGTATCTCAAAAAAATGATGGGAGATACAATTAGTGATATTATGAGGAACTTAACATGTATCTCAAACATAACAGCCCTATAAGGGCACCACTTATATTCATTGCCACAACGGCATCTAAAAAACATTTGTTCGTGCAAAATATCATATAGTGCAAGTTGTCAGATGCTTACAAACGTGATCAAATCTCAGTGAACGATCCCATGTACTAGTGCAAAAAAAGTTGTATTTTAGATAATTATCTTGGATCTCAACAGAATAGGGCATAACAGTGCTACACTCACACAGTATAACCCATTGAAGTTAAACTAAACTAAAAAATGTTACAAACTATATACATTCAAAGGTTAGAAAATACACTAATGAACTACACTGTGTTTTATCATAAATGATTGTATCAAATTTATCTTGTGGTGTGTTGTTATGGACATTAGTATGGCCGACTTTGTCTACAGCGGTGTGTTAACCTCTATGATGTGGCCTATATCATACATAACCACATATCTACAGAGGATTCAAAAAATATGCGCTAGAATAACTCCTTCATACTTCACACACTCAATATTTGGTATAAACCAAACAATGTGAGTTATTAGGCATATAAACATTGGATATTCAAGTCCAAGTCCAAGGTATCTCTATAAATGGGTAGGTTTAGCGAGTGATCATCTACACCCCTAATTTGTTAAATCCCACAACCTTTGGACAGAACATATATGAAAAATTTGTACCTAAAATGATGTATGGAAGAAACACTCTCAATGATCCAGTCATGTGTGTTGTTGAGTGGCCACACACAACCACCTAGACTTCCACCAAGCAACCACGAAACAGAATATTCCCAGTGCTGAGTGCTGTCAGCACAAGGGAGACGGTGGCCCCTACAAGAGACCACCAGACTCACTTAACACTGAACAGAGTCCCAGCGTCATGGGATAGCACCCCCGGTATGTACCACACTAGTCAGAATTAGATCAGTGCTTTAAAGTCCGATACTGTATTCAGGCCGCCAGGATTGTGCCCAATCTGTATATCCATTGGGCTTCACGTAGTAGAAGTATCCTGTTCCTGTCACCTCCTCTATCCAAGGTAGGGACATGGTCGATAAGAATATCTAGCGCATCACTTTTTAATCCTCTGTAGATATGTGGTTATGTATGAAATAGGCCACATCATATAGGTTAATACACTGCTGTAGACAAAGTCGGCCATACTAATGTCCATAACAGCACACCACAAGATAAATTTAATACAATCATTTATGATAAAACACAGTGTAGTTCGTTAGTGTATTTTCTAACCTTTGAATGTATATAGTTTGTAACATTTTTTAGTTTAGTTTAACTTCAATAAGGTTATACTGTGTGAGTGTAGCACTGTTATGCCCTATTCTGTTGAGATCCAAGATAATCTTATCTAAAATACAACTTCTTTTGCACTAGTACATGGGATCGTTAACTGAGATTTGATCACGTATGCACTATATGATATTTTGCACGAACAAATGTTTTTTAGATGCCGTTGTGGCAATTAATATAAGGGGTGCCCTTATAGGGCTGTTATGTTTGAGATACATGTTAAGTTCCTCATAATATCATTAATTGTATCTCCCATCCTTTTTTTGAGATATACACTTTTAGGACCGATGCGGTTTACTGTTTATGGTACTGTCCCCATGGCAACGGCGTGATTTGACGGAATCATGTCACACAATATACCGGAGCCATTCGAGACAACATAACTACAGTAACATCACATCTTGTCTTGCTCATGTATATACACAATAGATGTTTGGTTATTTTAATTATTTTTTTCTAATATGTTACGGACACCGACCCGGATGTTGTGTCACTACACTTCCGGTTGCAGGAGTTAGTGGAACGCAAGCTGCGTTCCAGCACTACACTTTGGCGCCAATGAAATGCTAGGTAGGAGATTTTTGTTTGCTGTGTACCCACTATAAATTGTGTGACGTCATATATATATATATATATATATATATAGTGGATATAAAAAGTCTACACACCCCTGTTAAAATGTCAGGTTTCTGTGATGTAAACAAATATGACAAAGATAAATAATTTCAGAACTTTTTCCACCTTTAATGTGACCTATAAACTGTACAACTCAATTGAAAAACAAACTGAAATCTTTAAGGTAAATGGAAATAAAAATAAAAAACTAAAATAATATGGTTGCATAAGTGTGAACACCCTTAAACTAATACTTTATTGAAGCACCTTTTGATTTTATTACAGCACTCAGTCTTTTAGGGTATGAGTTTTTCAGCATGGCACATCTTGACTTGGCAAGATTTGCCCACTCTTCTTTGCAAAAACACTCTAAATCTGTCAGAATGTGAGGGCATCTACTGTGCACAGCCCTCTTCAGATCACCCCACAGATTTTGAATTGGATTCAGGTCTGGGCTCTGGCTGGGCCATCCCAAAACTGTAATCTTCTTCTGGTGAAGCCATTCCTTTGTTGATTTGGATGTATGCTTTGGGTCGTTGTCATGCTGAAAGATGAAGTTCCCCTTCATGTTCAGTTTTCTAGCAGAAGCCTGAAAGTTTTGTGCCAATATTGTCTGGTATTTGGAACTGTTCACTCTACCATGACTAAGGCCCCAGTTCCAGCTGAAGAAAAACAGCTCCAAAGCATGATGCTGACTCCACCATGCTTCACTTTGGGTATGGTGTTCTTTTGGTGATATGCAATGTTGTTTTTGCGCCAAACATATCTTTTGCAATTATGGCCAAAAAGTTCAACTTTGGTTTCATCAGACCAGAACACCTTTTGCAACATGCTTTTGGGAAACTTCAAATGTGTTTTTGCAAAATTTTGCCGGGCTTGGATGGTTTTTTTTGTAAGAAAAGGCTTCTGTCTTGCCACTCTACCCCATAGCCCAGACATATGAAGAATACAGGCGATTGGTGTCACATGTACCACACAGCCTGTACTTGCCAGATATTCCTGCAGCTCCTTTAATGTTGCTGTAGGCCTCTTGGCAGCCTCCCAGACCAGTTTTTTTCTCATCTTTTCATCAATTTTGGAGGGACATCCAGTTCTTGGTAATGTCACTGTTGCACCATATTTTCTTCACTTGATGATGACTGTCTTCACTGTGTTCCATGGTATATCTAATGCCTTGGAAATTCTTTTGTACCCTTCTCCTGACTGATACTTTTTAACAATGAGATCCCTGTGATGTTTTAGAAGCTCTCTGCGGACCATGGCTTTTGCTGTAGGATGCGACTAACAAAATGTCAGGAAAGACCTACTAGAACAGCTGAACTTTATTTGGGGTTAATCAGAGGCACTTTAAATGATGACAGGTGTGTACTGACTTCTATTTAACATGATTTTGAATGTGATTGCTTAATTCTGAACACAGCTACATCTCCAGTTATAAAAGGGTGTTCACACTTATGCAACCATATTATTTTAGTTTTTTATTTTTATTTACCTTTACCTAAAGATTTCAGTTTGTTTTTCAATTGAGTTGTACAGTTTATAGGTCACATTAAAGGTGGAAAAAGTTCTGAAATTATTTATCTTTGTCTAATTTTTTTACATCACATAAACCTGACATTTTAACAGGGGTGTGTAGACTTTTTATATCCACTGTATATATATATATATATATATATATATATATACACACACACACACTGTTATTTAATATTGTTTGTGGAACATGACTAATTCATGTTTACAAGTATAAAACATCTCATATTTAAAATCA